>NC_056743.1:635102630-635440130 GCF_019279795.1 Protopterus annectens
GCATTACATGGATGTTTGCTGACATCAGCACAGTAGAGTCCACCACATGCTGTGTTTTTTCTGGGTAGTACTTTTATGATGTTTATTGTTACACTTTCTTTAATGTCTTTCCAGTGGAGTAGACATTTGCAATAGTTGACATATTGACAGAGGAGTTGTCAGGAATTGTATAAGTTCTTGTTGTATTTGACTGTACTTACAAAGGCACTATGTTGACCTGTATTGCACTGTTGATGGTGTTTATTTTAGCACTTATTAGTGACTTATTCCATTTCCTTAATGCCATTGACATTACTTTCATGTTTGCCATTGCTACAGAAGGAATGACCAGTAAAATGTCTGCTTACTACATGCCATCAAGAAAAAGCCAATCCCTTGAAAATGTTTTGTACCAGATGCGTTTATTTTTAAGCCCATACTGTATTAATTTTCTCATTTCTGTGAGACCAACAATGTCTTAATAATTTGTTGGCAAGGGAGCCCACTGTTTCACTGTTGCAATGCTAAGCAGACAGGAGACACAGAATTCAGGTGTGTTTTCATATTTTGTTGCTGTATACCTGAAGTCTGTGATTTGGAAGTATGTTTTTTACAGTCCCAGAGACTTAAGTGCAAGTCCCAGATTAGACATCACAGTAAAAGGATACCACCCTTGTTACTGGCTATGGTGGGTTTGGTTAGATCACAGGAGAGATGATTTTTTTCCACTCTTGGGTTAATGTGAGGAGTACGTCTCTCACACAGATTAAATAACATGAAAATCAATCTTTGCCCATCAGATGAGGTACCCCTGTGTTTAACATATATTCTCCATATCCACAGCAAACTAGCAGATTACAGTTTTTCAGCTTAGAACAGCCCAAGTGTTATTTTGGGATGTGTAGTTTAGTTTAACGTCTTGGAATAAAATTGCTATATTAAACAAGAAAACACAAAAAATATCTTGCAAGTTGCCTAACTCAAATATGGTACCATTTGGGATACTGTACGTTTACTTTGCCAGGAGAGTGTAGAACTAGTGCCTTTTGCAGAGGTAGGTTGTAACATAATGTTGACACACTAACCAGACCATTTTCTGCATCGAATAAGCCAAGTGATAAAAATATGCATTTTGCTCTGGGCATATTTAGCCATACCATGTAATACTTCATCACTCTCTGCATTGTCAGTTGGCTGAAAGCATCACTTTCCATTACTTTGAGTCCATCATTGCCAGTACTAATACACTGCTGAACAGAAACTTCTATGTGGATAAGTCATTTCTTTCAAGTCTTGTCCTAGACTTTTGAGTATTAGAAATGTTTCAAACAAAATTTAGCAGTGTTTAACTTTGTTAGACTCGAAAAGTACAAATTGTGAAGATTAGCAAATTGTATATAAAACACTACACCCTGCAGACAGACTGTCCTATTACGAAACACTCCAAACTGCATTAATTGTCGGCAGCTGGGGATTAGTTAAAAGTGTGGAGTTTTCTGCTTAACCTTTATCCCACAGTGTATGTTTTACAATATGATGAAGTATGACTCCTCCCTACCTCCCGTTTTATTTTCATTACTAGATAAAATGGGTATTAAACTCCAGTGTTTGCATTTTTGTGTCATCTTTTCATAATGCTGTGCACTATAATTGTATGTGTTTTTTATGCTGTGCTCCTTCTCAGAATAAACAAGTAACTTTCTGGCTAATAAGATGTGATCTGACTAGTTACTTCCCAGTGGCCTTGGTTTGAGTCCTGTAGTCCCCTTCTGCATGTTGTGTACTGCTGAGGAAGTTGGATAGCTAATTTAGAGATGCCATAGTACCATGAAAGTCAGCAGCAGTGTCCTGAAATAAATGTTTGCCATCAGCAGTCAACCAGTTCCAGTATGAAAAAAAAACAAGTCTCCACACACACAAACATAGGATGACGAGTAGTTGGCACAGGAAAATAACTTTCTTGGGTGGCGTAAGCCAGGGAACCTTGCTGGCTAGGCTTACATAGGCCCTTAGGCCGATGGCCTAGTGCCTACCTATGAACACCATCTCCTCGCTTAACAACACTACTATCAAATCTGAATCCAACACTAAGCTTCTTAGCACAATCATAGATGACAAACTTAAATTTGACCTTCATGTACTTCACTGCATCAAGAAAGCCCACCAGAAGCTTGGCCTACTGTACAGAAACCAAAGATTCCTCTCACCAAGCTCCAGAATCTCTCTTGCGCAAGCATACCTTCTCCGTAACCCCCTTTACAGCTCACAAATACTAACAAACCTACAGTCTTCACTACTTTACAAACTCAAAACCACCTACAACAAAGGTGCTAGATTTACTGCTAATCTACCTTTCAAATCTCTCACCACTGTCATGCACTCAAGCAGAGTTTCCTCATCAACTCTTGCTTACTCAATTACTCTTCATCCTATGCCCACCTCCTGCCCTAACATCTCCTCACTTGTCTCCCTCTATAGCCCCCCCCCCTTGATCCCTCAGAAGCTCAGAGCAATGTCTCACAGATTCACAAACCCCAAAAATCTATTAGAATCTCCACAACTATTTCCCTGCTCTCTCATGGAACAAACGTCCCCTCACCCTCAGAAACATTTTTCAGGTTCGTGAATTCAAGATAGCTTTCAAAACCCACTTAAACAGCACCTGATCTTGTCACTGCAGTCCCCCATCTTGACCCCTCCCCTCCCCCCAACTGTTGTGCTTGCCTGCCTTCTCCTCCACTTTCTCCTTCCCCTCTACTTATCTTATAGAAAGCAACCTCCTCTTATGACAAGACTAGCTCTTGCTTCTGTCCATGCTCCTTTTCACCTTAGGCCTGCAAACCTGCCTCCTGCCTCCTACTTATAATGCTTTATAGTCAATATTTACACTTTCTGTAACTGATTAGATAAACTGCTGTTTGAATTGTACTGTTATCCACAGATGGCAACCCAACTGTGTCATTACTAGATTTTTGCTATTAACTATAACTATACATTCTGCATTGTATGCATGTCTCTTTAGCTGATCTCTCTCACTAGTATTACAAGGTCATTTGCCTATTTATTGTGTCTTATTTTACATTACGTTTATTATACTATTATATTTTGTTAGTTTTGTTATGCAATATTTTGCTTATTTGTACTGTGGATTTTTTCTCCCTGGGCCTTTGCTGAAAAAGGGCAATAGCTAGTCAGATTATCCTGGTTAACAAATGTCAAATAAGTAAATAAAACACACACACACACACACACACACACACACACACACACACACACACACACACACACACACACACACACACACACACACACACACACAGTACCTTTCAATATGACAAAGCAGTCTTCAAATACCCAGTACCTTTATCTCTAGTTCAGTTAAGCTTTGGCTCTCACTGCTACACTTGGCCGTACAGTAGGGTAGAACACTGCACTCTGCCAGCCCAGTTCCTTGCCTGCATCATAGAAGAAATGCGCAAAAAAGTGATATTGTGATTGTGGATGTTGATGGTCCTTTGCCTCCCACTACCAGTGGATCTCTGTTTGTATGGACAGAGTTGAATATGTTAAGCTGACAGAACTCTGAGTAACACTTGTGTTTGCTAACCACTCACAGGTACAAGAAGTTAATTTTTATGGGGAAATAAATGCATGCTTTCTGATTATTTCAAATGGGTCTTTGGACAGAGTGATAATTGTATCCCTTTCTCTTATCTCCTTAGCAGTATATAAATATGGGTTCCCTTCAGCTCGTCTAACACCCATAACGTCGAACTGCATATGGCTGAGTAAAGTTTCTTCACAACATTGAACCGTTTGCATGGGGATCACTGTAAGCAAAAATTCTCTATCACTTAAATGTAAGTGCGATCTTGGAGTTGGTATATTTCAGTAGCAGGGGATGTAAAAAAAAGAAAAAGGTGTGTTTTTTTAATTTCAGGTTTGATGTTGTGAAGAAATGATTTCTTCTCAGACAAATGCATGTTGAAGTTATGGCCATTCGACTATCTGAAGTAGACCTATAAATACCTAGTGTATGGTACACTGATACATAAGCTCATGTACCACTTTGGGTTAAGAAAGGGCTGTGGGCATGAGCACTTTCTTTTGCTTGCACTAGGTTTATTAATGCATTGTCATCTATGAACAGTAACTAGGGCCTTCTGTGGTAGCCTCTTTCAGCATCAGAGATCCAAGTAGCTATGAGAACAAGATAATTTCAGTGTTTGGAGTAGGTGGTATTTTGCTGGATCTGTTCAGCTTAAAGGTGTGTACTGGATACATTGCTCTTCCTACCTGTGGTTTTGTTGTGTTGTGTTTGTATAGACTGATAGCCTGTGATAGAGAAAGGAAAGTAATGTGGTGAGGCCTGAGGAAACCACCTCCATATGTAATGCAGTTTTATTCAGCTATAGAAAAATATTTACCCTGTGTCCTTTACAGCTTATTAGTGCTGGCTACAGGCAGAGCTTTGCCTTGTCGCGACATTCTTACAACCACTTTAAGAAGGGGATGGGAAATGGTTGACTGAACATTACTCACAAGGCTTGAACCTTTTTTACATTAATTAATGCTTTTATTTATTGACACTTAATTACTGGGAAAGTCTGATTGGTAAGAGCCCATTTTCAGTGGAGACCTGGGAAGAAAAGCTGTAAAGTATAACAAAACATTTTAAGAACAATAATTTTACAATTTTTAAAAATAATACAAAAAACAAGACAGCAAACAAGTCAAGATAATACAAAAAAGGTAAAAAATAAATAAATAAATAGTAGTATAGGTGCCCTGAGAGGCATCCTTTGAGGAGTTCTCTTGATGCAACTTAAGGATTCTAAGGAAATCGGCATTAATCAGCACTGAAACTGGTAGGCTCCATTTTAGCACACTCTGTTGGGGGGCAAGTGTAAATCCTCAGCAGGCTGCTAATTAACAAGATGCATACAAAATGAGTAGCTGACTGGGAGGGCTATGTGTCTAGCAGCAATTACCAGTGGTAAGCTGTCAAACATACCTTCTGATAGAGGACAGGTAAGATGTGAACAGATGGCTTCCAAGAGGTAAAGTTAGATGGGTCCTTCTCATTGTGAGATGAGGATAAAATGTTTGTTGACTGGTCTATGAGGGAACAAACTAGGGAATATATTTTCTGTTGTGACACATTGGGGATAAAAAAAATGCAGGTTTTTGATGGCTGGATAAGGATATCCATAGCAAATAGTATTTTAGTGGAACAACACTTATAATCAGAATATCCTCATGAGCATTAAGTGAACTCAGTTTCTTGGATGACAAAATGTGGTTTGCTTGGTTTTAATTGCCTCATAGGTTCATGGGTAGGTACTAGGATGTTGGTCCTAGGGCCTATATAAGCCTAACCAAAAGGTACCCTGGCTTTCACCACCCAAGAAAATTATTTTCCTGTGCCCCTGTCGAGCAGAGCCACAGAAGTGATCCCCGGGGTGAATTTCCTATCTCCCATCCAGTCATCAAGATTTTTCTTGAAGAGTGCTAAAGAGGAGCTTTGTGTGATGTAGAGAGGTAGTTTGTTCCAGAGTATTGGAAGTTTCTAGGACAGGAATCCATCCCTCCAGCATGTTCTGTTTATTGTGGTGACAAGGTTTTGGTCCCTAGAGCCTGTAGCTCGGAGGGATTGGGATTTCTTTAAGTGGAGCATGTCCAACAGCTCTGGGTTTGACATAGCTTTGTCTGTTAGGCAGAGATCGCCTCTGAGTAGGCGATATGTGACGGAGTAAAGCTGGAGTCTTTTTAGACAGTCTGCATACTGCATCTGTTTGAGGCTGGTAATCCTCTTTGTGAGGTATTTCTGCGGCCTTTCCAGTTGTTGTAGATGTCTTGTGAGGTACATACCAAAAGGGGCATTGTACTCTATAATGGGTCTAATGAGTGATGAGTAGAGGGGAACAATGACCTCTTTTTTTCCTGGATGAGAAACCTTTTGTGATGAGGTGTGCCATGTAGAAGGATTTTCTGACTACTGTGGTGATGTGATTATCAAAGGAGATCCTACTGTTCACCTGTGCCCCAAGGTCTTTTATCACACTTTCGGTGTTAAGAAGACTACCACCTATGTGGTAGTTCATGGGTACAGAGTTTTTACCAAAAGGGATGACAATGCACTTTTTGGCATTGAGCTTGAGGCCATGGCTTTGACATCAGGCATCTGTCTCAGTGAGGCCCTTTTGTAGGATGTCCGCATTGTTAGGAGTTTTGATTATGGCGCCCAGTAGCAGTCATCTGCGAACTTCATTAGCCAAAGACCTTTTGTGTTAGTCTGTACTTCAGAGAAGTAGATACCAAACAGAAGAGGACCCAGGACTGAACCCTGTGGTACTCCACTTGTCATTGGTCTGAAGTGTTGGATTTGGAGTATGCTACTTTCACAGTGTGGGTTCTGTCAGTGAGTCAATTGGCAACCCATCTTGTGACATAGGGATTTATACCTAGTTTAGTGAGTTTATCTTTAATTCCAGAGTGGGAGATGGTGTCGAAAGCCATGGGGAGATCTAGATAAGCTGTGTGAACCACCTTAACCTCTTCTACGGCTTTGGTGACTGCTTCAAAGAAGTCTATCAGGTTTAGGAGACATGATCTGCCTTTTACAAACCCAAACTGGGTGAGGGTCCAGAGTTTGGAGATTACCAATGTCATTGTTTATAAGTTCCATGATGATACGTTCCATAGCCTTGTAGACCAGACTCGTCAGGCTAATGGGGCGGTAGATGTTCTTCGTGTTTCACTGTTGCAATCATCACACTTGGGTTATCTGCCTGCAGGTAGCCTTCAGTTGGCCCGAATACCATGGTCTTGGGATTTCTGCTTCGGATGTTGTCGCCTCTTCCATGACATCAGGTCGTCAGAGGTATAAAACATGCAGCCGATGCCATTACATCAGCCTTTCTTGCTAAGAAAGAGCCCGAAGCAGAAGCAGTTTGCAATTGCCGGTCGGCCGCTACCTGAAATTTTCATTTTTCGAGTTTCAAACCTGAAAGTCTTCTAAAGCTAAGTACACCATTAGGGATTCTTTTTTCTTGCTCTAACAGATGTCAGAAAAAGTTAATAATTGTCTTGTGTGTGGAAAGCAAATACCTCATAGAGATTTTCATTCTTACTGCGTCACCTGTTTAGGCCCAGACCACGATGTCCCTCACTGTTGGTTTTGTGCCTTGTTTAACGCCTGAACCATTTGTCGTCAGGCTAGTTTTGTATCTAAATTCTTTCGCTCTCGTTATTCGTATTCCAAATTGGCTTCGGTAAGCCATCCGACTACCGATCTTCTGAAAAGGTGCAAAGACAGAGACAGACTGCCGACAATGCTTCGTTAAGCTAGTCGCCAGTACTCAGTGAGGCGCCTTTGCAGCCCCTGATGCCAGCTTCTACAGATTCACAGGCCTCTGCTGAGACCCATTCGGAGTTCGGTATGCCGCGAGATGCTTCTTCAACTATGGAACCTGTGGATGTCTCTACCTTGGATGGGTCTGGAACCGCTGTGCAGGCATCAGCTTCTGAGGGTGTATTCTGACCTACTGATATTTGTATTAAACCGACAACTTCTTTTTTAACTAAAACTACCGAGTTTCTCAGGCCCAGAGTTCGCACTACGCCTAGAAAACCGAAATCCAAAGTGCATGCCCAAGCTCCCATGCCACAAAAACAAATGCTTAGAATGGCTGAAGACCTTATTACTCTAATTAGGGGAAGCCAGCCTTCCCCTGCTAAAAGACAAATAATTGAATTTCCTTCTGATTCTACAGATCAGGAGTCTGATGACTCTGACCATTCTGATTGCCAGGACATACCCTTATCTGCCTATGAGGATTCAGATGCAGAGAAATCCATTCCCTCTGGCTCCCCTCCAGAGGATTTTTCTTTTGGTGAAACCTTGCATACCTTAAGAGAGCATTTCCGCTGGGAACGCCAGGACTATCCTCAGTCCAAAAAGAGACTCAGGGGAATTTTTATATTTGTCTCAGCACAGGCCTCTAGCTATAACCCCCCCCCCCCGGTCCTGGATATTGTAGATGATGTCTTCATGGAATCCAGTCTTACTCCTGACACTTTACCACCAGCTCATAGAAAACCTGACCGGTACTACAGAGTATCTGACTCTCACAAATTCCTCTTTAAGAATCCTACTGCGGATCCAGAGACCATTTTCCAGGGACCTAAAGGCATTAAGGCTACTACAGCTAAAAACCCTACCCCTTCAGACAGAAATTCTAGAGCTTTAGACAGATGGGGTAAGTAGGTATATACCTCTGCAACTCTTGCCATCAGGGCTTTGAATTGCCAGTTTCACATGTTGAAGTACCAGCAACATACTATGGATCTAATTAAACAAACAATGGTGTTACTTCCAGATTGTGCAGAAAATAAAGAATGTTGTGTAGTCCAATCTCACCTTCAATTTTACATATGAGTTCAGAGCCGATCCTCTGCTCTGACTCGGCTGATTTACAAGCTGGAAGACTTCTGGTTGGCTCGTGGCTAAGCAGGTATCCCATAGTGCACTAGTACAACCCCCAAATCTTGTTTGCCGTGTCGACGAGTTTGGTCGTGCTTCTCTTGGCTCTGGCTAAGTTTCAAATTCTTTCTGTTTACATATATAGTATTAGAGTTTAGATTGTGTTAGGATTGCCATTATCCTAGGCAGTTGTGTTGTTTACCCTTTTGGTGCAACCTTAGTTTAAACTTGTTGTTAGTCTGGTATCCTGTGTGCCAGTTTAGAGTTCCTTGTAGGCACCGTTGCGTCTTGTTTTTTCTCTCAGGTAGAGTGTTAGTTTTCGGCAGTTTTCCGCTGGTAGTTAACAGGGGCTGCTGTTATTTTTGACCGTTTCTGGGTCTCCTTTTGACAGTCAGCTTAGTTTCTTCAGTGATTGTATTTTTGGCGGGGATCTGCTTGTTAATTACGTAGGGTTGGTTTCCTTCCCTAGTACAATAGTTATTATTATTACATTTTTACTAAATAGTCATTCAGCTTCTGTGTGCATGAGTTTTTCTCTTTCTGGTCTGTTTAAATTAGAAGACCTAGCTTTCTGTCCACCGGGCTAGGCCCGTTTAAGTTAGACGAACTAGTCCTCGTGGTATTTCCTTCTGTAGGGCTAGGCCCGTTTTTAGTTAGAGGACCTAGTCTTCTCCCCTTCTTCTTCTTCTTCTCCTTTACTGGGTGTTGTGTGTGTGTGGAATGTCCAAGGAGAGTAAGGAGCGCAAACCTTCAGGTTTTAAGAAGTGCATGAAATGCTCCCAAAAGATGCCTTTAACGGATGGCCACAGTAGATGTGTCTACTGTTTAGGGGCCATCCACTTGCAGGAATTGTGCTTGTTCTGCCATGCTTTCTCTCCTAGGGTGTTACAGGAGAGAAAGAACAAGCTTATACTCAAGGGTCTACTAAAACCATCCTTTGAGGAAGCTCTATCCAGTTCTTCGGCTTCCTCTAAGTCTGGCAAATCTAAATCTTCAAAAAGGCCTTCTCCAGCACTGGCTGGTGTCTTGGAGCCACCTCCTAAACAGTCAAAATCTGCCTCCTTGACTCCACAGCCTTTGGAGCCGAAGGAGAGCACCATTATGGTGTCAGAGTCTGTTCCAAGTGTTTCAGAGCTGACCAGAGTTGAATCTGCTACTCTGAGCCGGTCTGTCGATTCCCTACCGGTTTCCATGTTACTGAAGTCTGCAGTGCCCCTTAGGTCAAGATCCCCTACTGTCTTCCAGGAGCCTTTCAGAAGAAGATGTGGAGAGGGTAGTGTTGAGACTCTTGAAGTCGTCTGCTTTACCAAAATTATTGTTTGCTCTGACCCAGTCGGCTCTGGAGCCAATCGATCCAGCTTTGCCCTTGTCTGCCATTCCTCCTCCGCGCCATGTTGGCCCTTTGGAGCCAAAGTGCTTGCTGCCACCGGAGGAACTATCAGTTCCAGCTCCCTTTGTCGCTGCTTTGGAGCTGGGTTCGGCTCCGACATGCTCGGTGCCGTCCGTCGTGTCCAGGCGCCAAAGCTCTCCTGTTGGTGCGATGGGGAGGATTGGAATCTATCTTCCGTTCCGAGCCTTCCTCTCGGTGCATCGGCCAGGGTGAGTTCGGATCCTGCATCTACCTTGGAGCCGACAGCTTTGGCTTCGACATCAACCTTTGTCTCTTCGGAGCAGAGGAGGTCTTCGGAGCCGGAGAGGTCGGCGTTTGAAATGATGAGGAACGTGCTGTCTCATTCTTCAGCTCCTACCAGTGGTACCAGCACTCTCCCCCCAAGAGCACCCACTTCGGTCTCAGCCCCTACTCTCTTCGGAGACAGCAGAGACCCTCAGCCTCATGAGCCATCGGCTGGTGGCCCCCACTCTTCCGAGGCCTCCTCGGAATGTCCTTTCGAGGAGCCTCCCTGGAAGAGGTTTTGTAAGAGGAAGCATGTTGACTCCCAGGATGAGTCTTTGACATCGGACACTGACCTCGAGGAGTCGGAAGGGACCCCAAGTCATCCTCTGATGATGTCTCCTTTGTGAGCATCCTGTAGATCCTTAAGCAGAGGTGCGACTGGCCCACTGTCAACCCTTCTGATGAGGAGTCTGTGTACCTGAATGCTTTCGGGTCTCAACCTTCTGCCTCTTGGCTATCTCCACCTTTTGACGAACTGATGGATCTAGTTAGTCAAAAGGTGTGGGATATTCCTGATGCCGTGGAGCCAGTCCGCAGGAGACCTAATAAGTTTCTGTCTGCCCCTCCTGGTAGAGAGTTTTTTGTCTAAGGGTGTTCCCGTAGATGCCTTGGTGGTGGCAGTGGCCACAAAGATGGAGCTGGCAGAGACTTCTTCCTCTATTCATCTGCCAAACAAGGATTCTAGATAGATTCTCGATAGATTTGGAAAGCATAATCTTTAGTTCAGCAGCATTTACCCTTCGATCGTTAAACTATCTCACTCACTTCACGAGATTGCAGAGGGATCTCCTCAAGGAGTTAGGAGATTCTATATAAGGTGCATGTACGGAGGGAGTCCCTGACAACACTTCTGCTCAGTTGTCCACCTTAAATTCTATAGTTAACTCCTCCATGCGGCTTATCTCCTATGCCGCTGATGGAGCGAGTAGAACAGCGGTCTCAGGGGTTGCCCTGAGGCGTCAATTCGGGATGCGCTTGTGTAATTTTGTGGATCCGTTCAAGTCTACTTCCACCAATGCCCCATTTGATGGTTCCTCATTGTTTGGTTCTAAGGTGAAGGATACACTTACTTAGTGTAAGCAAGAAGAAAAGACTCTTTCTGCCGTGAGAGTACGTTTTACTGTTCCCTCTCGACCATACCCCAAAGGTCAAAGGAGCAGTAAAATGTGGATCAAAAAGTCCCAGAGGGTCTTTCCGGACACACAGGGTGAACCCTCCTTCAGAGGAGGAGGAGGAAGAAATGGGAGATGTCACCTTAGAGGCAGGGGCAATCTGCAATCCCAGCAAGGCCATGATTCCTTTCGGGGACGACCTTATCAGCGCTCCTGATGTGGGGCCCGACTGCATTTCTCTGGGGCTAGTCGGGGGTCGAATTTCTTTGTATCCAGAAGCCTGGATAAATATCACTCAAGACAAGTGGGTACAAAATGTTACCAGAGGCTACATCATACCCTTTTCCCTTCCACCGTTTTTTCCCAAGAAGATCCCAGATGTACCACCCAATCACAGGGATCAGGCAACTGTGGAGATCAACAAGTTGCTCTTTAAAAGAGTCATCCAGTTCCTCCCAGCAGACCAGATAGGATCCGGAACTTACTCCAGGTTCTTTTTAGTACCAAAACGAACTGGAGATTGGAGGCTAATATTGGACCTCAGCAGATTAAATGAATCCGTGAAGGACAAGTTTCAGATGGTAACACTGCAGTCGATACTCCCATTGTTAGGGAAAGACTATTGGATGTGCTCTCTATCTCCAAGACACCTACTACCACATAAAAATGGACAAGGCACCATCTACACTTCCGGCTGGTAGCCAGTCACTATTAGTTTTGTGCTCTGCCCTTTGGTCTCACCACAGCCCCCAGGTTGTTCACCAAATGCATGCAGTAGTGACAGCTCACCTGAGACGTCAGGGATTCCAGGTGGTTCCGTATTTGTACGACTGGCTCCTGACAGCCCCCACCAGGCATGTACTCCTCCAAAACAGGGACGCCACTATTCAACTTTGTGCTCAGTTAGGGATCTCCATAAATTGGGAAAAATCTGCATTATTGCCCTGTCAATCTGTGATTTTTATAGGCGCAGAGGTAGACACAGTGAACATGACAGTTCGTCTCCCTGCCGAAAGGGCACAAAACTTAATCTCTCAAATTCAACGTTTTCTCCCATTGCGGAAGGTCAAAGCAAAGTGGGTTCTTCAGCTCCTCGAGACTATGGCTTCCACTATTCTATTATTGCCATTAGCCAGGTTGCACATGAGAATTCTCCAGTGGCTTCTGTCTTCCCAATGGTCCTTCCAATATCTCCCTCTGAGTCATCCTATCCTGTTGACAGAATCATGCAAGAAGGACCTTCTTTGATGGATAGCTCCCAACCAGTTGATCACGGGCGCCCCCTTTGTTCCTTCCCAACCCGTTGCCATTGTGACCACGGATGCCTCCCAGATCGGGTGGGGGGGGGCATTATCTTGGCAGTACTTTCCAAGGCATATGGTAAGAACACTAGGCTCACCTACATATCAATGTTCTGGAGGTGAGGGCGGTGCTCCTGGCATTGCAAGCACTTCAAAACCTTCTTCCTCTAGGGACTATTGCGATACAATCAGACAGCATGTCAGTAGTTTGGTATATCAACAAACAGGGCAGTACCAGATCTTACCCACTTTGTCGAGAGGCCTTGCGAGTTTGGGAATGGGCGATTTCTTCCCATCGCTTTATGGTTGCAATGCACATTCCAGGGACGACCAATGTGATAGCTGACAAGCTCAGCTGGGTGATTCTACTGCCTCATGAGTGGTCTCTGAAACGGGAAACAACGGAACAGATTTTCCGAAAATGGGGACAGCCTTGCTGCGACCTTTTTGCCAGTCCAGTCAATGCCAAATGCAGCAGCTATTTCTCTCTCATTCCCCCTTCGGGGAAGACACCCAGAGACGCTCTGGCTCATGATTGTCCCATGGGAATTCTGTATGCTTTACCTCCATTTCCTCTAATTTCCAATGTAATTCAGAAAGCCAGTCAGCTGGGAAGCAAGTTGATCCTCATTGCTTTTTACTGGCCTCGTCAGGTCTGGTTCCCCTTCCTCGAGCCTCTTCTCCTGGATGATCCTTGGATCCTGGACCCAGCTCCGGATCTGTTGACTCACATGTCAGGTTCGTTACATCCCTCAATCCACACCGTCAAATTTACAGAGTGGCTGCTCCAGTTCCATCCCTAGTCAGGCTTCATGATGTATCATCCTCAGTATCACATATTCTTATGTCCTCCCATAAACCTTCGACTAGGAGGCTGTATGGCAGTAAATGGAAAAGATTTTCTATTGGGGCACAGAAAATGAATGTAGATCCCTACACTGCTTCTGTCACTGTGATTTTGGAATTTCTCTCCGAGCTTTTCCAGCAAGGATCTGCCACTGCCACTATCAGAGTCAATTTGGCGGCAATTTCTCATTTTCACTTATGGTTTCCGGATACCAGTTTAATGTCTCATAAGCTATGCAAGACATTTTTGAAAGGAGCCACTCTATTGAGACCACCACTTCAAGAACCTGTGGTTTCTTGGGATTTAAATTTTATGTTGTCCAAACTGACTTCTCCCCCGTTTGAACCTTCCCACTCATCTTCATTGCAATTTTTGTCTTGGAAGACTTTGTTTTTGGTAGCTATTACGTCAGCTAGACTGGTATTGGAGCTACAAGCCTTGTCTGTTAAGCCACCTTATTTGATCTTTCACAAAGGCAGGGTGTCACTGCATACTAATCCCTCCTTTGTCCCCAAAGTTTGTTCCCCTGCTGCCTTAAATCAATCCATAGAACTCCCAGTTTTCTTCCCTAATTACTGTAATGCAGCTGAATACAGTTTTCATTAGCTGGACGTTCATAGACAATTACGTTTTTATTTACAGTGAACTAAGGAATTTGGGAAATCAGATCAACTATTAATTTTCTTTTCTGACTCCAGATTGGGCTTACCAGTTTCCAAAGTGACACTACCTAACTGGATTTCCAGTTGCATAGCCTTTATCTACAGTTTGGAGAGCAGACCTTTATCCTGCAGGATCAAGGCTCATTCTACCAGGTCGCTGTCTACCTCTGCAGCCTTTCAAGCCAGGGTCGCACTTGATAATATTTGTGCAGCAGTTACGTGGGCTACCTCTCACACTTTTATTACACATTACAAATTGGATTTAGCTTCCAGCAGTTGAGCATCCTTTGGCTCCACGGTGCGTAGGAGTATTTTCCAGTGAGTCGCCCAAGAATTAGGTGCTAGGGACGCTGTTCCATATGTAAAAATGAAGGTGAGATTGGACTACACAACATAAAGAAGTTATGTACTCACCATAACATTCCATGTTGGTGGTCCATCACACCCTTCATTTTACCAACCCGCCCTCCTGCCCCCATCCGGGAATATCTGGAGATAATAATAATAATAATTTGGTTATCTTTGGTTAGGGACCCTTTAGTATTGGTTTGTCTGTTATGTTTTTTTTCTTCTAGTGAGCAGCAAACAAGATCTGGGGTTTGTACTGGTGCACTATGGGATACCTGCTTAGCCACGAGCCGACCAGAAGTCTTCGAACTTGTAAATCAGCTGAGTTGGAGTCGGGGATCAGCTCCGAACCATATGTAAAACTGAAGGGTGAGATGGGCCACCAACATGGAATGTTATGGTGAGTACATAACTTCTTTTTTACAAGAATTAATGCAGTCTGCAAACCAAGTTAATAAACATACACTGCAGTGTGGGTTTGATGCCTTAGAAGCATCTTGCAGGACTGCTGTCACTGGGTCTGTACTGAGAAGGGTCTATATTATCTCGAAGTCTAACAATATCGGATCTGATATTGTCGACATGAGAATAGCGAAAGTGCAGAACATGGAACGTTTAAACGGAAATCTCCATAAGGGGAGATTTCCGTTTACTTCAATGAAGTGCGATCTCGGAGTTGTTATATTTAAGTAGCGGGGTCCCAACGTGGGGGGTGCAGGGGGGCTTTATTTTTTTGTTTTACTAATATTTTTGTAGGGTTTCGACATTTTAATAGTTTGATCACTAAAGTTCGATCTTTAGTGATTAAAACTATTAAACTGTCGAGATTTTGATACAGACCCACTGAGAAGGCATGCTTGGCTAAAGGAACAAGTCTTGCCAGACCATGTCAAAGCAAAATTACTAGAGGCTCCATTAAATCAGGATCGTTTGTTTGGCACAAAAGCAGAAGAAGTTCTTAAAAAGATGGAAGAAAAAGCTAAATCTATGCAAATAGTCAAAGATTTCTTACAGGTGCAGCCACCTAGATTCAGTAGACATTGGCCTTCAAAAAACTGGTCCTTTCCAGTCCCTCCCAGGCCTTCTCAGTCCAAACCCAGGGGAAACAGACCCCAAAACTACCATCTCCGGGTATGCAGAGATCTATACAATGGAGTGTTCCCACCTCAAAAACAGGGAGTGGTAAGTCACCACCTTATGGAAAAATTTCACAATGACTTTCCAGTTATCCTTCCCAGCCATGCACCCTTAAGAGGAAAACCCCGCCCTTCATGCAAAAAACGGGATGTCCATTACTCTGGACTGATGGGTTCTAAACATTGTATCTCAGGGATACAGATTCTACTTCCACTCACTGCCATCCCCAAGCGGGTTGCCAGACCTTCCTCCAAACCAGTGGGCAGAGGCTCAAAAGCAAGTACTTTCCCTTCTCCATATCAGGGCTATTCAGCCTGTTCCATTAGAACAAGGGGGACAGGATTTCTACTCCAGACTTTTCCTGGTGCCCAGAAAATAGAGCTCTTGGCGCCCTATCCTGGATCTATCAATTCTCAACACCTTTCTGGTGGTCCCAAATTTCAAAATGCTTACACTATAACAGCTTCTTCCTATGCTAGCCAAGGATATCTGGTTAGTCACACTAGACTTAAAAGAAGCTTATCTGCACATCCCCATAAGGGAGTCCTGCAGGAAAGACTGTATGCACTGTCAGATGTTCTTCGTGTTTCACTATTGCAGTTATTACATTTGGGTAATCCTGCTGGCAGGTTGCCCTCAGTTGGCCTGAATTCCAAAGTCTTGGGTCCTGCGTCGGCTGCCGTCGCCCCTTCCCGGACATCAGGTCGTCAGGGGTATAAAAGAAGCAGCCAACGCAGTTTTCTTCAGTTTTCCCTGCCGCGCGGTGCCCGAAGCAGAAGCAGTTCGCAAGTGCCAGTCGGCTGACTCCTGAGATTTTCGTGTTTGAGTTTCAGACCCAAAGTCTTCAATAAAGCTAAGTACCCCGTTGGGGAAACTTTTTTATTGCTTCAGACCGATGTCAGAAAAAGTTAATTGTATTTCTTGTGGAAAGCAAATACCTCATAAGGACTTTCATTCCTACTGTATTCCTTGCCTAGGCCCTGATCACAACGTTTCTGGTTGTTGGTTTTGTGCTAGATTTAACCAACGCACTATTAAGCATCGGTATGATTTTGCTTTAAACTATTTTGGATGCCAGTTTATTTATCCAGAAATGTCATGGGATAGCCATCCAACTACCGGAGTTCACAAAAAATGCAAAGAAAAAGAGAGAGATAAACAACCGAGGACCAAAACCGGCGACGAAGCTTCTCCTAAGCCAGCCGCCGGTTCTCGGTGAGGCGCTTTCGCAGCGCCTGACGCCCGCTACTTTAGAGTCACAGGCCGCTACTGACTCCCATGTGGAGTTGGCTATGCCGCTGAAAACTCAAGGTATTGGTGCCTCGGACACTATTCCCTCAGATGGGTCTGGAGCCGCTGAGCAGGCACCGGCTTCTGAGGGTGTATTCAGACCTAAACATCTTTACATTAAACCGACTTCAGCTTCAAAAGCAAAGACTAAAGCACCTTCTGAAGCAAAGTAACAAACTCAAGAGCCACGTGGACAGGCCTCTATGCCCAAAAAACAGATGCTCAAAATGGCCGAAGACTTGATTACCTTGATCAGGGGTTCCCATCCCCCTCCTGATAAGAAGCCTAGGGGTTCCCATCCCCCTCCTGATAAGAAGCCTAGGCAAGAGACTGACTATGAATCTTCAGATCAGGTTTCTATTTCTTCTGATTCCTCTTCTGATCAGGAATATTCTCTTCCCCCTATGAGGATTCTGATGCTGAAGAATCTATACCTTCAGCTTCCCCACCAGAGGACTATTCTTTTGGGGAAACCTTGCATACCATGAGGGAGCATTTCCACTGGGAGAGCCAAGATTTTTCAGAATCTAAAAAGAGGCTCAGGGATTTCCTTTTACTACCTCAACAAAGGCCTGTAGCTATTCCACCTGTTTTAGACATTGTAGATGATGTGTTTCCGGAGTCTAGTCTGACCCCTGACCCCTTACCTCCAGCTCCTGTTAAGCCTGACAGATATTACAGGGTTCCTGACTCTCATAAATTCCTTTTTAAAATCCCTGTTGCAGACCCAGAAACTATTTTTCAGGGTCCCAAAGGAGTTAAGGCTTCCGCTGCAAAAAACCCTACCCCCTCTGACAGGGATTCTAGGGCACTGGATAGATGGGGGAAAAAGGTTTACACATCTGCTACTGGTGGCTATAAGGGCCTTAAACTGTCAGTTTCATATGCTCAAATATCAGCAACATGTCATGGCATTGCTTAAACAAAAAATGTTAAACTCTGAATGTGCAGAAAACAAGGAAATGCAGGATTTATTGCATGCAGCTGAACAAATTGGAAAGCATACTTTGCAATGTGGTTTTGATTCTTTGGAGGCCTCCTGCAGGGCCGCAGTTACGGGTTTTGTAATTAGGAGGCATGCTTGGCTAAAGGAACAAAATCTGCCTGATCATGTCAAAGTTAAATTATTAGATGCACCTTTACAGCATGACACTTTGTTTGGTGTTAAGGCAGAAGAGGTGTTAAAGAAAATGGAGGACAAAGCTAAATCTATGCAAACTGTCAAGGATTTTTTACAAGTACAGCCACCTAGGTTTAGTAGACACTGGCCTACAAAGAAGTGGTCATTTCCTGTCAGACAGACCTCAAAGCGGCAGATCCCAGGCGCAAGGTTCATACAGGTCAAAGCAATGGGGTGCTTTTACCTCCAAAGTTTGAGAAGACAAATCCCAACCATAGAGGAAACAGTCCCAATGACTTCCCCCTGCCTGCACCAAGCACTTGTCTCCTGGCAGCACCCTTAGGGGGAAAATTAGCACTTTTTTCTCAAAATTGGCACATTATAACCCAGGACAAGTGGGTTCTAAATATAGTGTCACAAGGCTACAAGTTCCATTTTCATACCCTACCAAAGTGAAACGGCTCACCAGATCTGCCAAAAATTCAATGGGCAGAGACGCAAAAACAAGTCTCAACCCTCATGGACATGGAGTCTAGTCTGACCCCTGACCTTCAACAAGTACCAGAGCAAAAGCAGGGACAAGGATTTTACTCAAAACTGTTCTTGGTACCCAGAAAGGACAAGGCCTGGAGACCAATACTGGACCTATCTGTTCTGAACACATTCCTGGATATACCAAATTTCAAAATGTTGACTTTGCAGCAGCTTCTGCCCATGCTCGGCAAGAATGCTTGGCTTGTGACTTTAGACCTAAAAGAGGCATACCTGCATGTCCCAATCAGACAATCATGCAGAAGATACCTCAGATTCAAGGCTGGCTCAATGCATTGCCAATTCTCTGCACTGCCCTTTGGCTTATCTACTGCGCCCAGGGTCTTTACAAAGTGCCTGGCACCAGTAATTGCATTCTGCAGACATAGAGGAATACAAATATATCCTTACTTGGGTGACTCTCTAATTCAAGCAGAGAACAAGGACATTCTTCTACAACATCTGGCGTTTGTGAAAAGACTTCTAACATGCCTAGGACACACAGTCAACGAAAAGAAATCAAAACTAGTATCCTCTCAAGAGATAATATTCTTGGGTGCAAGCTTAAATACAACTGCCCAGATGGCTTATCTCACGCCAGACAAACAAAGGCAACTGACTACCTATTTAAAAATGCTGGCAACAAACGGCCCAGTTATCTGCAAGAAATATTCTGCAGGCTTTGGGCTTCATGGCATCCTGCATTGTACTAATTCCATTTGCAAGACTGCATATGAAGAAACTTCAATGGTACCTAAAAAGTGTTTGGACTCAACATTGCCACAGCCTGGAAACAATGATTACTCTCATTCCCTGCCTGCAACAGGAGTTACAATGATGGGCGAAGGCTTGTCACCAGAACAAGGGACAGCCATTCACATTACCCCCAGCCAGGCAGGCACTAACAACTGATGCATCAGATTATGCCTGGGGGGCCCACATGGCAGGAAAATGCATTCAGGGCACATGGTCCTCAAACCAAATGCATCTGCATATCAATCAAAAAGAGATGCTAGCTGTTCAAAATGCCCTGACAGCCTTCAAGGACCTACTTCATCTGGGACAACTACTGATAAAGACAGATAATACCACGGTCATGTGGTATATAAACAAGCAGGGGGGCACACATTCTTACCCCCTTTGCAGACTAACCATGACTTTGTGGGACACAGCATTGACTTAACAAGTACATCTGTAGGCACAATTCCTGCCAGGAAAGGAAAACACTTTGGCAGACGAACTAAGCAGAAACCTCATGGATCCCCACGAGTGGCAGCTGGATCCACAAGTCTTCAGCATAATAACAAGGGAATGGGGATGCCCAGACATAGATCTATTTGCCTCCCCTCGCAACTACCAACTAAAAAGATTTTGCACATGGACTTATCACAGACAAGCATTGAAAGTGAACGTCTTATCTTTCAGCTGGAAAAGCCTATCAGTATATGCCTTTCCTCCACTGCCTCTCCTCCCCAAGGTACTCCTAAAGGTCAGACAGGAGAAGCCAAAGATGATACTGATTGCCCCAGACTGGCCATGCCAGTACTGGTACCCAATCCTAAGGAACTTGTCTCAATGCCCAGCTTGGACCTTACCTCAAATACCTCATCTACTGTCCCAGCAAAGCAATCAGATCCTGCACAGCCAACTCGGTACTTTAAACCTGGCAGCATGGCGGATAATGTAGTCATACAAAACACACCTCAGTAAAGCTGTGATGGATGTCATTTTGGAAGCCAGAAGGCCTAGTACTAGAAAATCTTATGCTGGGAAATGGAAGAGATTCTGTGCTTAGAACCAGGCACAAGGAACTGATACAGCTGTACCACATATTCCTCAGCTTTTGCAATACTTAACTGAGATGCTGGACAGAGGCCTATCTTTTTCATCAATTAAAATTCATGCCTCTGCTATTTCGGCTCATTACAATACAGAGCCACCAATCTTTTCTCATCCTTTATTAAAGCAGTGCCTCAGAGGAGCCAAAAATTTAAGGCCCCCAAGGAGATCACCAATACCTGCATGGGACCTCAACTATGTCTTGGAAAAGCTCACCCTGCTTCCTTTTGAGCCAGCTGCTACTGCTGATATAAAGTTTTTATCTTGGAAAACAGTTCTGCTCTTAGCAATAACTTTTGCAAGACGAGTTTCAGAGCTACAGGCACTCATGGCTGTGGAACCTTTTATCATTTTTTATCCAGACAGGGTCTCACTGAGGACAAACCCAACATTTATGCCTAAGGTGGTCTCCAGTGTGGCTCTTAACCAAACTATTCATCTGCCAACTTTTTATCCAAATCCACTGAACAAGGGGGAGAGAATTCTGCATTCTTTGGACGTACACAGGCAGCTTAGATTCTACTTGGACAGAACCAAAGTTTTCAGGAAGACGGAGCAATTACTAGTGGCATATGCTGCAGGATCACATGGAAAGGCTATCTCAAAGCAGACTATTTCAAAGTGGATAGGCCACTGCATTCGTTTCTGCTATTTACAACGTGGCAAGCCAGTGCCTAAGGGCATTAGGCCACATTCCACCAGAGCTGCAGCCTCTTCAGCAGCCTTTCTCGGGGGAGTACCAACCAAAGACATTTTAGAGGCTGCTACTTGGAGTTCAGTGCACACCTTTACAAAGCACTATCATCTGCCACTCTACTCTAAATCCAGGGCAGGCTTTGCCACTGCAGTTCTGCAGGGCCTCATAGCCACCCTAATGCTGTTTAGCTCCAACCTCCCAACCATAGCTTTGGGACTCTACCCAAATGTAATGACTGCAGCAGTGAAACATGAAGAACATAGTACAGTTGTGTACACTTACCATAAATGTAGATGTTCGAGTGTATTCACTGTTGCAGTCCAGGTTACCCACCCACCATCCCCCTCTTTTCTGCTGGAACTTTTCTTTCCTTCTCTGATTTATACAACCTATGTGGTATATTTGCTGGTAGATAAAGGTAAAGTTTATATTGGCACATGTATTTTTATATACATACATATATATATATATATATATATATATATATATATATATATGTATTTTGGCACCTGACATCTGGGATAAGAAAAACTGAAGAAAATGGCATCGGCTGCTTCTTTTATACCCCTGACGACCTGACTTCAGGGAAGGGGCGACAGCAGCTGACGCAGGACCCAAGACTTTGGAATTCAGGCCGACTGAGGGCAACCTGCCAGTAGGATTACCCAAATGTAATGACTGCAACAGTGAATACACTCGAACATTTACATGCACAACTGTACTTTCTCTGCACTTCCCTTTGGCTTATCTACTGCACCCAGAGTATTCACAAAGTACCTGGCTCCAGCCATTGCATACTGTAGGCAGAGAAATATTCAAATTTCCCATACTTGGACAATTGCCTGATTCAGGCGGACATCAGGAATTGCTACTTCAGCACCTGGCATTTGTATAAAGACTTCTAACTTCACTGGGATACACCATCAATGAAAAGAAATCACAACTGGTGCCCAGCCAACAAATTGTATTACTGGGAACAAGCTTGAACACAACTTCCCAGATGGCATTCCTCACTCCAGAAAAGCAGGTCTACTTGACAAACTATTTCAAACTAATGGCCACCAAAACCCAGCTATCTGCAGGGAAAATACTGCAAGCCCTAGGGTTCATGGCCTCAGGCATTCTGCTAATTCCATATGCAAGACTGCATTTGAGGAAACTTCAATGCTACTTAAAAAGCCTCTGTTGTCAACATTCTCAAAAGTCTGTTGTCAACATTCTCGGGACCTGGAAACAGTGATTCCTATCATACCTTGTCTAAGGGCAGAGTTCCTTTGGTGGGCAGAGGCATGCAACCACAACAAGGGCTTCCTTTTACTCAACCCCTCTCCGCCCAAACCCTGGCAACAGACTCATCAGACTATGCATGGGGGGCTCACATGGCAGGCAAATGCATTCAAAGCAAATGGAGCCCAGAACAAGTTCCCCTGCATATCAGTCAAAAAGAGATGCTAGCTGTACAGAATGCTCTAACAGCCTTCAAATACCTTATCCTTCCAGGACAGCTCCTAATAAAGACAGACAGCACCACAGTTATGTGGTACATAAACAGGCAGGGGGGAACTCATTCTTACACACTCTGCAAGTTAGCCATGGCCCAGTGGAACACAGCCTTGAGCAACCAAGTGCACCTACAAGCTCAATTCCTGCCAGGCAAGCAAAATTCACTGGCAGACTACTTAAGCAGAAATTCACTGGACCCTCACGAGTGGAAGCTAGAGCCCAATTCATTCAAACTTCTAACCCAGAGGTGGGGAACACCAGAGGTGAAACTTTTTGCCTCCCCCCAAAACCACCAATTGAGCAAAATTTGCACCAGGAACCCTCACAGCAGAGCCTGGAAGGTGGATGCCCTATCCTTTACATGGGAAAACCTCTCAGTTTATGCCTTTCCTCCTCTGCCCCTCCTCTCAAAAGTACTACTCAAGATCCAAACAGGACAGGCCAAGGGCAATCCTTATTGCACCAGACTGGCTACACCAGCACTGCTACTCACTCCTACGCAGTCTGACAGCAGTACCACCCTGGCACCTACATCAGACACCTTCCCTGCGGTCTCAGCAGGAGGTACAGATTTTGCATCCACAGCTGCAAACCCTAAACCTTGCAGCCTGGCTTATCCCCTGAATAAACCACCAGCATCCCTCAGCAAAAAGGTGCTAGATGTCATCCTTGAGGCCAGAAGGCCTAGTACTAGGAAATCTTATGCTGAAAAGTGGAAAAGATAGTGTTCTTAGAGTCGGTCTCAAGGAAAGGACACAGCTGTGCCCTCCTTACCTCAAATCCCTGATTACCTAGCAGAGCTGCTCCACAGAGGCCTTTCCTTCTCGTCCATTAAGATTCATGTCTCTGCCATCTCAGCTCATTATAATACTGAGCCACCTCTTTTTTCTCACCCTCTCATCAAACAGTTCCTGAGAGGAGCTAACAATTTAAGGCCCACTAGGAGAGCTCCCACCCAGGTCTGGGACCTTAACTTTGTACTGGAGAAGCTCACACTTTCCCCCTTTTGAACCTGCTGCTTCAGCAGAGTTAAAATTCCTCTCTTGGAAAACAGCCTTACTTCTAGCTATTACTTCAGCAAGAAGAGTGTCTGAGTTACAGGCACTAATGGTGGTGGAGCCCCTCATTATTTTCCATGCTGACAGGGTTTCCCTCAGGACTAACTCATCCTTTATGCCCAAGGTGGTATCCAGTGTGGCTTTAAACCAATCCATCCATTTGCCAACCTTTTTTTAATCCTCAGAGTAAAGGGGAAAGGATCCTGCACTCCTTGAATGTGCACAGACAGCTCAGGTTCTACCTTCACAGGACTAAGCCTTTCAGAAAATCTGACCAGCTGCTAGTCAGCTTTGCTACAGGGGCAGAGGGCAATGCCATTTTGAAGCAAACCATTTCCAAATGGCTAGCACACTGCATCCATTTCTGCTACAAGCACCATGGAAAACCTACACTTCAGGGGATCAGAACTCATTCCACTAGAGCTACTTCAACCTCTACAGCATTTGTCAGGGGAGTCTCTACCAGGGACGTCCTGGAAGCTGCAACCTGGAGTTCTGTACACACCTTCACCAAGTATATTACCACTTACCTATTTTTTATAAATCCAGAGCTGGATTTACTACAGCAGTCTTACAAGGCCTGCTAGTCAGCCCTAACACTTCTTGACTGCCTCCACCCTTCCTCAGGTTTGGGACTCGACCCAAGTGTGATGACTGCAACAGTGAAACACAAAGAACATAGGACCGTTGTGTACATTTACCATAAATGTAGATGTTCAAGTGTATTCACTGTTGCAGTCCTGGTTTCCCTCACTCCAGCCCCCTGGCTTTCTCTATCCTTTCTACCTATCCTCTTTACCTATCCTCTTTATGGCCATTTTTTATGGCAGCGGTATTTACTTTTTACTGGAGATGTTGCACACCATGTAATGGCTTCCTATTTTGGGGGCCCTGACATCTGGGGCAAGAAAAACTGATGTAATGGCGTCAGCTGCATGTTTTTACCCCTAACGACTTGACTTCATGGAAGAGGCGACAGTATCCAACGCAGAAATCCCAAGACTCTGGTATTCGGGCCGACTGAGGGCTACCAGCAGGCAGGTAACCCAAGTATGATGACTGCAACAGTGAATATACTCGGACATCTACATTTATGGTAAGTGTACACAACTGTACTTTCCTGGGGTCTGTGGTAGCTCTCCCTTTGTGGAGTGGGGATAACTATCGCTGTGCACCATTCAGTGGGCACAAAGCCTGAGGTGAGGCTATGACTGAACATGATTCTTAGGTAGAGTGCCAGTTCATTCTGTAGTTTGTGTAGAATGCAGCCTGGGATGTTGTCGGGTCCCATCAATGGTGTGTTCTTGGCTTTGGAGAGTGTTTTTTTTGCCTGTGCAGCCGTGATTGCAGGAACTTTGCATTCTTCCGGTATAGAGATGGGCCCTTAGAGGATGAGAGGGGGGGGGGGGGTAAAGTTAGCACTGAACCTATCTGCCAGGATGTTGGCAATATCAGTTGGTTCTGTATATTTAGTGCCATTGTGCTGTAACTCCGAGCATATCTGAGTGTTGCCATTGAGATTCTTGACATAGCTATAGAATGCTTTGTGGTTGTCTTTAGAATCAGTGGGGATTTTGTTTTCGTAACTAGCTTTGGAAGATTTTGAGGGTTCTCAGCTTCTTACTGAGGCTGACCAGGGAGTTCCTCCAATCATGGGATTTTACTCTTTTTTTTTTTGCAAGAGTTTCTTTCTTCTGTTGTAGAGTTTGTTTATGGCAGGGGACCACCAGACTGGCTTCCTTTTTTTGGAAGATAGCATCTTGGTTCTGTTAGGGATTGCATGATCCATGCACTCGTGTAGTGCTTATAAAGTGCATTTGTGTAGGATTCAGCAGTCGTACCTCTATTGTCTGTCAGCATGGATGTTGTGAAGTTTGCCACTTCTGTCTTAAGAAGCATGAAGTTGGCTTTGGAGAATTTTATATGGTGGTTTCCCTAATGGGGGGTGGGGACGTGATGTGGATGTCTAGGGTGATTAGCTTGTGGTCGGATCTGACCAACAAAGAATTGACCTTTGGTGTGGAACACTGGTTGCCCATGTTGGTAATGACCAGGTCTAGGATATTGCTGCCCCTGGTGAGGGTGTGGATAAGTTGATCCAAGGCGTTGGAATTTATGAATTCCAGAAAACATTCAGCACAAGAGTTGGTACACGAGAAGTTTTCCCAGTTAGTGGCAGGGTAGTTGAAATCACACATTATTAGGGTGTTAGGATGTACCCTAATATTTTCCAGTGTATCAAGAAATGAGTGGGAATCCTGGGGCATGGTGGGGGATCTGTAGCAGTCTACAATTTGGATTGCGGTCTTGCCCAGAGTTAGTTGCACTTAGATAATCTCGGATGCATTATGTTGAGCAACTAGCCTGGAGGTGTGGATATCCTTAATAAATATGGACACGCCTCCGCCTTTAGTATTTCGGTCCAGGTTAGGTGTCTGAAAGGTGTGGTATGAATTATAGCCTGGTAATGCAGGGGTGCTCTCTGGAGCCTTGAACCAGGTCACTGCACAGATGTCGATGTTCTCCATTTTAAGGAGTGCCTCGAGTGAGTGCATTTTGAGGTTTTGACTTCTAGCATTGAGTAGCATTACCCTCAGATTTTGCTTGCTTGTAGAATTTGTCATTTGAACCTTGCCTGAAAAAGGCACTATAGGGGTGGCAACAGCCTTAGCCAGTATCCGGAATCCCAAGGGTTGACAGGTGCAGGCCATCTCTGGCAAAGCATTGTGGCTTGTCAATCATGTCATCCCAGGCAGACAGATACTGGATCCTTAGAATGACACCAGAAGCTTAGCCAATTGCTAAAGTCAGTCATTTTGTCCTCATTTTAGTTTTTTATTTCCTGTCAGTTAGTTAACAGGAAACCACCTGAAAACAAGTTTGCTGCCATTTCATCTTTGGTTGCTATTTTTCTGATGCTGATGTAGTACTCATCCTTTTCTTTGTCTGCTGCATGTTTACATTGTAAACAGAGTAATGAGTGGGCAAAGTAAGAATAAGAGATGTTAGGGTAGTTTATATGCTGTAATTTACATATGTATGTGTACATGTGTATTCATAGAGAAAGAGAGATGCAAAATAGAGTAGTAGAAAGCAGTTACAAACATCAGAAGAGAGATCAGGATTGTTTAAATTGTGACAAATTAACTAGCGTTACTTAAGAGATAGACTTGTTTGGGCTAGATTTATGTTGTTGAATCTTTCGGCTTTTCCCAGTTAGGGGTCGCCACAGCGGAACTCCGGTCCGCTAATGATTGGCAGAAGATTTTTACGTACCGAGTTGCCAGCCCTGATGCACAACCTTCAACGTAGGTACGCACATTCATGCATGTCTCCACACACAAGACGCTTTAGCTGAGAAACGAACAGGACAACGTCTTACTGTGAGGTGACAACGCTACCACAGCACCACCACTGCAGTTGGGGGGGTAGATTTATGTAGTCTAATTTAAAGGAAAATTATATACATATCTATAGTAAATAGTCAGGATAGGTCACATCAACTTACTGAATGTTGACAGTATTGGTTAGCTACAGATGATAACATTAATCCTTCTGTATGTTGGCCATCAGAGCAAGTACTGACGTGTCAGTTGTTCCTGATGCCAGTTGTCATGTAACTCGAAATGTCATGTTACACTGGCCCTTGGCCAACTGTATTTTCCCATGAAACTTGAGTTAGTTCTAGCAAATAAAATCTCTGTATTCACATAACTGTTAGGTATGTTCATTATCATCCCATCAAACCAGTATACTGACATCACCACAGAGTTACTGCTATTCTGGGTCGTAATTCTGTAAGCCATCTTTGAACTTTAACTAATAACTCTGGAACTAATAGGCTGCACGGCTGAAACTTGGTGCTTGGCTTCCAAGGACAGTGGCCTGGACATGGCATGGTCAGTACAGCATGTTACTTTCATCCTTTTTTTTGTTACCTGACCTCTGCAGTGACCATCAATCTTGTCTCTTGGCCGCTGTATAGATCCTTTTGTTCTTCTCAGGGGGTGAAAGCCCACTGGCCCAGTTGTTCCCCTAGGGGAAGAGAAGACAGAGTACCAAGTGTTGTGCCATCATCTACTGCGAGCATTGATTTTTTTTTTTTTAATTATACTGCTAGTTCTGGCCCTTGCAGAATCCTGGTTTTTGCTAATGGCTGCTCCATAGGAAATTTGTGTTGCCACACCTGACTTCCTCCAATATGTAGTGCACCACTGATGCAAGCGTCAGGATCCTGCCAGCGGACTAACTGTGATCCTTCTCCCTTATGTGGACAAGCCAACAACTGCATACTCCTAACTCTGTCCCCTTGCAGCTTGGATTCTGCTAATGCCTTTTCCACGTAGCACATGTGTGTCGCCAGATCTGACTTCCCCTAGTATGCAGTGTACCACTTATGCAAGTCTATTCATCAGTATCCTGTCAGTGAAGCAACAGTAGTCCCTCCCGTTGTGGTGGCCCAGACAACAGTTGCATACACCTTACTTCCTTCCTTTGCTGCGACTTGGCTTCTGCTAATGCATGCCACACAGAGGGCACATGTGTGCTGCCACATTTGATTTCCCCTTATATGCAGTGCAGTACTCGTGAAAGTTCAGTTATCAGGGTCCTGCTAGTGGACCGACTGTGATCCATACACTTGCAGTGGGCAAGACAATAATGGCCACTTCTCTCCCTCTTGCCAGTTCCTCCAGTACCCAAGCTGGTAGTCTAAACCAAATTGCTAATGCAAAAATCAAGGCTTTATTTTTTGCCAATAGAGCAGGCCAAGTCGAATCGCATTTTTAAGGTAAGCAGTATGAGCAGTCACGCATCTGTCCTGACAAGCCCAGCATCCTTTTGGCAAGTAAGGATAACTGGATAAGATTGCAGTTAAATTTTGTGTCAAGTATGGTATATATGTTTATACTGTATCTTCTTAGTCCAGTTTTATCTTAAGCAATGCCAAAGAGTTTTCATCCAGCTTTGAAGCCAGGTTTATCCACATATGGCATGCAGAGCTATAAAATTCAAGAAACTGTTTTGAATCTACAGCCATGATTTAAGTCTGAAAACACCTAAAAACATATCTGATTTTTTCTCTTTTTTATGGTTTATCTTAATGTTGATTTAAAGTGCTAGTGATATATTTTTTATTATTCCCTACAATGGATTATATCATCTTAATTTTGTTGTGGCACATTTTAGGTTTATCCAAGATGACTGTACAATCAAATCTACCAAAACATGTAACAGACTAATTGGAAGTAAATAGTAATGAAGCATAGCTATTTAAAAACACATTACTATAAATGTGGAAACTTGTCTGAATTCGTACCAGTCAGTGATAGACTGAATACTGTGCAATCTGAGTGAGTTTCTTCCCTTTGATGTCCTTCAAGAATGCAACTGCAGTCCTGACATATGGGTTGTCCTGCCTCAGGCAGCCCTTCGGTCGGCCGGATTCCAAAGTCTGGGTCCGGCGTCGGCTGATGTCGCCTCTTCCCCGACGTCAGAGCGGCTGGGGTATAAAAGCATCAGCCGACGCCATCTTCTCCAGTCTTTCTTGCTGTGCGGTGCCCGAAGCAGAAGCAGTTCGCAAGTGCCGGTCGGCCAGCTCCTTTGTTTTCAGATACCGAAGTCATCAAAAAGCTAAGTACCCCATTGGGGAACCTTTTCTTGCCTCAGCCGATGTCAGATAAAACTGCAAAAGTTAATAGTTGCTTGTCTTGTGGTAAACAAATACCTCATAAGGACTTCAATTCTTACTGCCTTCCCTGCCTCGGCCCAGACCACAACGTCGCTGCCTGTGCTTGCTTCAATAAGTGCACACTTAGGCGCCGGCCAGAATTTGCTAAAGACTTTTTTGGGGAAAATTACTCCTATATCATGCCGTCGGAACTTCCAGCAGCACATATTTCCAAAAAATGGAAGGACCGGGACCGACATTTGCGGCCCGCGACTTCCACCGACACCACGCTAAAGCCTACCACGAGTGCATCAGTCTCTTTGGAGGCAGTAATTCAACTGCTCCAGGCCGACAACACCGCTTTACCGCACACTTCGGTCCCAGAGGCTACCCCGGTGCCGGTTGTTGACTTTCCTCCTGAAACTGAAGCCCAAGATTTGCCTGACACCATACCGGTGGACAAAGTTACTCCAGAAAAAGTGGGGCAGCTAGGCCTCCTGTGTCTATGTCCATCAAGGCCTACACACGTGCTAAGGCTGCCAGGCTAAGTCTCACCCTCCTAAATCTTTTTCACAGGGTCCCACTTCGGATAAACAGATCATGACTTTAGCTGCAGATCTAATTTCTTTAATCAGGGGCTCTCAGGCTCATCCAGACAGAGGTTCTCAGCCGCCTTCAGACAAAAGGCCTAGGGTTGAGCAGGCAGATACCCTTTCCTCAGATGAAGCCTCTGGTGAGTCAGGCCTTTCAGATTCCCAGGAAGAAACATTCCCGGCCTACGAGGATTCTGATGCTGATGAATCCATTCCCTCTGCCTCTCCTCCTGAGGATATTTCTTTCGGGGAAATTCTCCACTCCATGAGAGAGCATTTTCAGTGGCAGGGCCAGGATTTCTCCGACTGCAGGAAAAGGCTTCGGACCTTCCTTAAGTTACCCCAGCACAGGCCTTTAGCTATACCCCCAGTGTTAGATGTATTGGATGATGTGTACTCAGACTCCAGTACTTCTCCTGATTCTCTCCCTCCTGCTCCTGTCAAGCCAGACAGATATTACAGGGTTCCTGAAACTCATAAACATCTCTTTAAGGCCCACTCTGTTGATCTAGAAACTATTTCTCAGGGGCCCAAAGAAGTGGCCACTTCCACGCCAAAATCCTTTGCCCAGACAGGAATCTAGGTCCCTGGAGAGGTGGGGTAAAAAAGTTTATACCTCAACCACCCTTGCCATGAGGGCACTTAACTGTCTTTTTCATATGTTTCAGTATCAGGATTTCTTGATGGATGATTTGCAGAAAAAGTTAGCCTCTCCTGAGCCTTTAGATAGAAAGGCCTTGCAGGATTTGGTTCATAATACTCAGCAGGTTAGCAATCATTTTCTTCAGTGTGGTTATGATGCATTGGAAGCTTCATGTAGGGCAGCTATGACAGGGGCCGTCATGCATAGACATGCTTGGTTGAAAGAACAGGCATTGCCAGATCATGTTAAAGTAAAGCTTCTAGATGCACCTCTGGAAAAACACAAGCTATTTGGTGCTAATGCATAGGGTGTGTTGAAATCAATTGAGGAAAAGGCTAAATCAGTACAAACAGTCAAAGATTTCCTCCAGGTTCAGCCACCAAGGTTCAGCAAGAATTGGCCTTCGAAGAATTGGTCCTTTCCAGACACTGACAAGTTCCAAAGGGGAAACAAACAGGCGTGCTCGAGGTAGAGGGCAATACCGAGGCTCCTACAGGGGCCGCCAATGGCAACCTACTAATCAGAGAAGTGGCGCAGGGACTTCTACTGCTCCACAGGGACAATCACAATGACTTGACTTTGACACCGCCGACCAAGGCTCAAAGAGAAGCACCTTTAGGCGGAAAATTATCTTTATTTTCAAACAATTGGCACGTTTTTACAAAGGACAAATGGATTTTGGACATAATAGACAAAAGTTACAGGTTCCACTTCCATACCTTACCAACAAGACAAGGCATGCCAAACGTGCCACAAAATCAAAGGGGAGAGGCACTCATACAAGTTTCAAAGCGGCTACAAATCAAAGCAATAGAAAAGGTTCCTCCTCAGGAACAAGGCCAGGGATTCTACTCAAGACTGTTCCTTGTTCCAAGAAAAAAAAAGCAATGGAGACCTATACTGGACTTGTCTGCTCTAAGCACTTTTCTCATTGTGCCAAAATTCAAAATGCTGACGTTACAGCAACTTCTTCCCATGCTGGGCAAGGGGTCTTGGCTGGTTACTCTGGACCTCTAGGAGGCATACCTGCATGTCCCAATCAAACACAGCTGCAGAAGATACCTCAGATTTCTTGCAGGGTCAGAGCATTATCAATTCTCAGCATTGCCTTTTGGCTTATCTACTGCGCCCAGAGTATTCACGAAATGCCTGGCATCAGTAATTGCACATTGCAGACTTCAGGGGATACAAATATACCCTTACCTGGACGACTGCCTTATACAAGCGGACAGCAAGCAAGCCTTGATAAGAGACTTGGACTATGTCATTCACTTACTACAGGCTTTGGGATACACAGTCAACATTCAAAAATCAAGACTACTGCCATCCCAACAAATAATTTTTCTAGGTGACAAACTGGACACAAACTCACAAATGGCTTTCCTCGCAGAAGAAAAACAAGAACAATTGCCAGATTACTTCAAAAGCCTAGCAAAGCACACCCAGATGACTGCAAGGAAAATCCTGCAGGTCCTGGGTTTCATAGCATCTTGCATTCTTCTGATCCCACTGGCAAGACTACACATGAGAAAACTATAATGGTACCTAAAAAGTTTATGGTCTCAACACAGCCACAACTTAGAAGCAATTATTCCACTCATTCCATGTCTACAAAAGGAATTTTTGTGGTGGGCACAAGCAAGCCAGCTAAACAAAGGCATGTCCTTCAACAAACCTCAAGCAAGCCAAACCATTACAACAGACGCCTCAGATCATGGATGGGGGGGGGCGCACATGGAGGGCAGATGCATTCAAGGGCAATGGCCCGGAATTGCATCTGCACATCAATCAAAAAGAGATGCTGGCAGTGATTCATGCAATCGAGGCCTTCGGAAAATTTCTTCAGCAAGGTCATCTGCTAATAAAGACAGACAACACCACTGTTATGTGGTACATAAACAAACAGGGAGGCACCCATTCTTACCCCCTCTGCAGGCTAACAATGACTCTTTGGGAAAAGTCCCTGAAACTGAACATACAGTTGCAATCCCAGTTTGTTCCAGGGAAGGACAATGTTCTGGCGGACAGTCTAAGCAGAAACATTATGGACCCGCAAGAATGGATGTTACATCCAGACATTTTTTCACAAATAACTCATGCATGGGGAAGGCCGGACATAGATCTCTTTGCCTCACACCTCAATTATCATCTGAAGAAGTTCTGCTCAAGGACACACCATCCTCAAGCCTGGAGAATGGATGCTCTCTCCTTCAGCTGGAATTCTCTAACAATCTATGCATTCCCACCTCTACCATTAATGACCAAGGTGTTACTGAAGATCAAGGCAGAACAACCGAAAGGCATTTTGATAGCTCCAGACTGGCCAAGACAGCACTGGTATCCATTACTAAGGAGCATAACTCGCACCAAGCCGTGGCCCCTGCCTCAATGGCCTCTGCTTATAACTCAGCACAATTACAGGACTGTTCATCCCAACCTGCAAACATTGCAACTGACAACTTGGAGGGTTCCATGACTTCTCCCCATATCTTTCTCTCCAAAAAAAGTTCAAGAGATCTTACTGGAAGCACGTAGACCTTCCACCAGAAAAACGTACTCAGCCAAATGGAAGAAATTCAACATCTGGAATGCCAACAAGGGTCAGGATGCATGAGTAATGAGCATCCCACAGATACTAGAATACTTGGCAGAAATGCTTCACAATGGCCTTTCATATTCTTCCATAAAAATACACGCTTCAGCAATTTCAGCAAAATACAACTGTGATCCACCTGTGTTTTCACATCCTTTGCTAAGACAGTTTCTAAGAGGGATAAAGAATATCAAACCTCCAAGAAAACCACCAGTGCCTGCATGGGACCTCAACTTTGTCTTGGAAAAATTAACTCTTCCTCCTTTTGAGCCAGCAGCATCTTCAGAATTGCAATTTCTCTCCTGGAAAACAGTTTTCCTGTTGGCAATTACTTCAGCAAGAAGAGTCTCGGAGATACAGGCCCTCATGGCAGTACCTCCATTTCTCATTTTCCTTCAGGACAGAGTCTCTTTAAGAACCAATCCTTCATTCATGCCAAAAGTGATATCCAGGGTTTCTCTAAATCAAGCAATTCACCTGCCTACTTTCTTTCCCAATCCTCAAAATAAAGGAGAAAAGCTTCTGCACACTTTGGACATACACAGACAATTGCGCTACTACTTGGACAGAACAAAGGCCAACAGAAAGTCTGACCAACTATTTGTGGCTTACGCTGCTGGAGTACAAGGAAAGGCAATTTCCAAACAAACAATTTAAAAATGGATTGGAAACTGCATCAGATTCTGCTACTCTTTCCATGGAAAAGGTGGGCCAGCCAATATCAGGCCACACTCCACCAGAGCTACAGCCACCTCCACAGCCTTTCTAAGAGGGGTGTCTACAAAGGACATTCTAGAAGCTGCTACATGGAGCTCCGTGCATACATTTTCCAAACATTACAACCTGCCTTTATATTCCAGATCCCGAGCAGGCTTTGCTACTGCAGTCCTGCAGGGCATTTTAGCTACACCATCCTTATCTTAGATCCTACCACCCCCAGCTTGGCTATGGTATTCAACCCATATGTCAGGACTGCAGTTGCATTCTTGAAGGACATAGTACAGTTTTGTACCTACCATAAATGTAGATGTCCGATAGATATGCAACTGCAGTCAGGTTTTCCCTCCCTCCTACCCCTCTGTAATTCTCTTTTTTGGGTCCACTCCCCCTTTTTCTAATTAGCTGGGGATATCTGTTATGGTGTATCTGTATTACTGTTGTGCATGTCTGGATTTTTTATCCATTCTCTAAATTTAGCCTTCCTTGGAGGGCACCTGGCATCTGGGGCAAGAAACACTGAAGAAGATGGCGTCGGCTGATGCTTTTATACCCCAGCCGCTCTGACGTCGGGGAAGAAGGCGACATCAGCCGACGCCGGACCCAGACTTTGGAATCCGGCCGACTGAAGGGCTGCCTGAGGCAGGACAACCCATATGTCAGGACTGCAGTTGCATATCTATCGGGCATCTACATTTATGGTAGTTACAAAACTGTACTTTATGCTTATAGGTCATTAGTGGAAGACTACATAAGCTTAGTGTATCCCTGCTGGTGAATGTTTACTTAACCTTAAGTGTCGTGCAAACATTGTAGAGTTGCATACATTGTAATGTATTTTGCAGGTATGAGAAAAGTGTGTCCAGCAACAATGTCAATTCCTTTTTTGTTACACCCTGCTTCTTAACACATCAATTCTCTTGCTTGTAAAAACAAGTGAAGGAAAAATAATGCAGCATTATCAGTTTACATATTCTAGGCTGTCCTACATTAAGAGGTACTTAGTAAGTAGTTAGGGAGAACTTCTAGAACCCTCCTCCTAGGGTAGAACACTTGAGCACTTCATAATAATACCTTCATGCTGTGGATGTTCATCGTGTTTCACTGTTGCAGTCATTACTCTTGGGTTATCCTGCTGGCAGGCTACCCTCAGTCGGCCAGAATTCCAAAGTCTAGGTCCGGCGTTGGTTGCTGTCGCCTCTTCCCTGACATCAGTGCGCCAGGGGTATAAAAGATGCAGCTGACGCCATTTTCTCCAGTCTTTCTTGCCGCACGGTGCCTGAAGCAAAAGCAGTTCGCAAGTGCCGGTCGGCCGACTCCTGAGATTTTCATATCCGAATTTCAGAACCGAAGTCTTCATTAAAGCTAAGTACCCCATTGGGGAAACTTTTTTCTTGCTCCAGACCGATGTCAGGAAAAGTTAATAATTGTATTTCTTGTGGGAAGCAAATACCTCATAAGGATTTTCACTCTTACTGTATTCCTTGCCTAGGCCCTGATCACAACTTTGCTAGCTGTCGGTTTTGTGCTAGGTTTAACCAATGCACTATTAAGCGTCTGTTCGATTTTGCATTTCATTACGTTGGCCGAAGATTTAATTATATAATGCGATCAGACCAGCCGATAACCGGAGTTTACAAAAAACGCAAGGACAAGGAAAAGGATAGGCATCTGAGGTCCAAAATCGACGATGAGGCCTCTGCTAGGCCAGTCGCCGCTTCTCAGTGAAGCGCTTTCGCAGCCCCTGGTGCCCGCTACCTCAGAGCCACAGGCCGCTTCCGACTCCCACATGGAGCCGACTGGGCCTCTGGATACTCAAGGTATTGGACACTCAGAAATCATTCCCTCAGATGGGTCTGGAGCCGCTGAGCAGGCATCAGCTTCTGAGGGTGTCTTCAGACCTACACAACTATATATTAAGCCATCTTCAGCTTCAAAGACTAAAGCAGCTCTAAAGACAAAGAAACAAGTACAGCATTCTCCTACTCAGACTTCCATGCCTAAAAAACAGATGCTCAAAATGGCCGAAGACCTAATTACTTTGATCAGGGGCTCCCATCCCCCTCCTGATAAGAGGCTTAGGCAAGAGACAGAGTATGATTCTTTCGATCAGGTTTCTATTTCCTCTGACTCCTCTTCTGAACAGGATTACTCCATGCTTCCTTATGAGGATTCTGATGCGGAAGAATCCATTCCTTCAGCCTCTCCTCCTGAGGATTATTCTTTTGGGGAAACCCTGCATACCATGAGGGAGTATTTCCACTGGGAGAGCCAAGACTGTTCTGAATCTAAGAAAAGGCTCAGAGACTTTCTGCTACTTCCTCAGCACAGACCCCTTGCTATTCCGCCTGTTCTAGACATTATAGATGATGTATTTTCAGAGTCCAGCCTGTCCCCTGACTCTTTACCTCCTGCATCTGCTAAGCCAGACAGATACTACAGGGTCCCGGATTCTCATAAATTCCTATATAAAAACCCCGCTGCTGACCCAGAAACTATATCTCAGGGTCCCAAAGGGGGTTAAAGCTTCCACTGCAAAAAAAACCCTGTCCCCTCTGATAGGGATTCTAGGGCTCTAGACAGATGGGGGAAAAAAGTCTACACTTCTGCTACCCTGGCTGTAAGGGCTTTAAATTGTCAGTTTCGTATGCTTAAATTTCAGCAATATTTAATATCACTGCTTAAATAGAAATTGTTGACAAATACTGAATGTTCAGAGAACAAGGAATTGCAGGATTTATTGCATGCAGCTGAACAAGTGGGAAAGCATACTTTGCAATGTGGTTATGATTCACTGGAGGCCTCTTGCAGGGCCGCTGTTACAGGTTCTGTTATTAGAAGGCATGCTTGGTTAAAGGAACAGAATCTGCCTGATCATATTAAAGCAAAATTATTAGATGCACCATTACAGCATGATACTTTGTTTGGCACTAAAGCAGAAGAGGTGTTGAAAAAAATGGAGGATAAAGCAAAATCTATGCAAACAGTCAAGGATTTCTTACAGGTACAGCCACCCAGGTTTAGCAGGAACTGGCCTTCAAAAAATTGGTCCTTTCCAGTGTCAGACAGACCACAAAGAGGCAGATACAGGTGTCCCACAGGCAGATCTCAGCCCCAAGGCTCATACAGGCCTAAACAATGGGGTGCTCCTACCTCCAAAAGCAGAGAAGACAAATCACAACCTTACAGGAAACAGTCCCAATGACTTCCCTCTACCAGATCCAAGCACTTTTCTTTTGGCAGCCCCCCTTAGGGGGAAAACTAGCACTTTTTTCATCAAATTGGCAAATGATTACCCAAGACAAATGGGTCCTGAACATAGTGTCCCAAGGCTACAGGTTCCATTTTCACACTCTACCAAGTTCAAAAGGTATGCCAGACCTACCACACATTCAATGGGCAGAGGCACAAAAACAAATTACAGCCCTCATGGACATGAGGGCCATTCAGCAAGTACCACAAAATGAGCAGGGGCAAGGATCTTACTCCAGACTTTTCCTAGTACCCAGAAAGGACAAAACCTGGAGACCAATACTGGACCTGTCTATACTAAATACATTTCTGGAAGTTCCAAAATTCAAGATGTTGACGCTACAGCAGCTACTGCCCATGCTGGGCAAAAAGGCTTGGCTCGTAACTTTGGACCTAAAAGAGGTATACCTGCATGTCCCGATCAGACAATCTTGCAGAAGATACCTCAGATTCATAGCTGGCACAATGCATTACAAATTCTCTGCACTGCCCTTTGGCTTATCTACTGCGCCCAGGGTCTTCACAAAATGCCTGGCACCAGTAATTGCATTCTGCAGACAAAAAGGAATTCAAATATATCCCTACTTGGACGACTGCCTAATTCAAGCAGAGAACAAAGACATTCTTCTAAAGCATCTGGCGTTTGTAAAAGGATTACTAATTGGCCTAGGGTATACAGTAAACAAAAAGAAATCAAAACTAGTGCCCTCTCAAGAGATAATATTCCTGGGTGCAAGCTTAAATACAACTGCCCAGATGGCTTATCTCATGCTAGACAAACAAAATCAACTGACTACTTACTTCAAGAAATTGGCAACAAAAACCCACTTATCTGCAAGGAAAATCCTGCAGGCCTTGGGTTTCATGGCATCTTGCATTCTACTAATTCCATATGCCAGACTGCATATGAGGAAACTACAATGGTATCTAAAAAGTGTTTGGACTCAGCATTGCCACAGCCTGGAGACAGTAATTGCACTCATTCCCTGCCTGCAACAGAAGTTTCGATGGTGGGCAGAAGCCTGTCACCACAACAAGGGTCTGCCATTCAGTTTACCCACAGCCAGACAGATACTGACAACGGATGCATCAGATCAAGCCTGGGGGGCCGATATGGCAGGAAAATGTATTCAGGGCACATGTCCTGCAAACCAGATGCATCTTCACATCAATCAAAAAGAGATGCTCACTGTTCAAAATGCCCTGACAGCTTTCAAGGATCTACTTCATCCAGGACAGTTACTGATAAAGACAGACAACACTACGGTCATGTGGTACATAAACAAGCAGGGAGGAACACATTCCTACCCCCTCTGCAGACAAGCAATGATCTTATGGGACACAGCATTGGCTTTTCAAGTTCACCTGCAAGCACAATTCCTGCCAGGAAAAACAAATACTCTGGCAGACAAACTAAGCAGAAACCTCATGGATCCCCACAAATGGAAACTGGATCCACAAGTCTTCAACATGATAACAAGGAAATGGGGATGCCCAGACATAGATTTATTTGTCTCCCCTCACAACTGCAAATTGCAGAGATTTTGCACAAGGATTTATCACAAGCAAGCATGGAAAGTGCATGCCCTATCCTTCAGCTGGAAAAATCTAACAGTATATGCTTTTCCCCCACTGCCTCTCCTTCCCAGGTTACTCCTAAAGTTCAGACAAGAGAAGCCAAAAATTATACTGATTGCACCAGACTGGCCATGCCAGCACTGGTACCCAATCCTAAAGAGCTTGTCTCAAGGTCCAGCATGGATATTGCCTCTAACTTTTCACTTGCTGACCCAACAAAACAATCAGATCCTGCACAGCCAACTCAGGACCTTAAATCTGGCAGCATGGCGGATAATGTAGCCATTCAGAACACTCCTCTTTCAAAGGCTGTTATGAATGTTATCTTGGAGGCCGGGAGGCCCAGTACCAGAAAATCTTATGCAGAAAAATGGAAGAGATTCTGTGCTTGGAACCAGGAACAAGGCATTGACACGTGTGTACCAAATATTCCTCAGATTTTACAATACCTAACTGAGATGCTGAACAAAGGCCTTTCTTTCTCATCAATTAAGATCCATGCCTCTGCCATTTCAGCCCATTACAATACAGAACCACTTATCTTTTCTCATCCTTTAATAAGGTAGTACCTCAGAGGGGCCAAAAACATTAGGCCTCCAAGGAGAGCACCAGTTCCGGCCTGGGGCCTCAATTATGTTTTGGAAAAACTCACACTGCCTCCTTTCGAGTCAGCATCAACAGCAGACATAAAGTTCTTATCCTGGAAAACAGCTCTGCTGCTAGCAATAACCTCTGCAAGGTGAGTCTCGGAGTTACAAGCACTCATGGCTGTGGAACCTTTCATTATTTTTCATCCAGACAGGGTTTCTCTGAGGACAAACCCTACATTTATGCCTAAGGTGGTGTCCAGTGTGGCCCTCAACCAAACCATTCACTTGCCTACCTTTTATCCAAATCCACAGAACAAGGGTGAGAAAATACTGCATTCTTTGGACATACACAGGCAGTTATGCTTCTACTTGGACAGAACTAAAGCTTTCAGAAAGACTGAGCAACTTTTAGTGTCATACGTTGCAGGATCACAAGGAAAGGCTATCCCAAAACAGACTATTTCTAAATGGCAAGGACATTGCATCCATTTCTGCTATTCTCAACATGGCAAATCAGTGCCTAAGGGCATTAGGCCTCATTCCACCAGAGCAGCAGCCACTTCAGCAGCCTTCCTCAGAGGAGTACCAACCAAAGATATCTTAGAGGCTGCAACTTGGAGTTCAGTGCACACCTTCACAAAGCACTACCACTTACCTCGTAGTCCAGAGCAGGCTTTGCCACTGCTGTTCTGCAGGGCCTCATAGCCTCTCCTAATCCTATTTAGCCCAGCCACCCATCCTCAGCTTTGGAATTCAACCCAAGAGTAATGACTGCAACAGTGAAACACGATGAACATAGTACAGTTGTGTACCTACTATAAATGTAGATGTTCGAGTGTATTCACTGTTGCAGTCCAGGTTACCCACCCACCATCCTCTTTTTTCTTTGCTGGGACTTATCTGTACTTCTCTATCCTATACAACCTATGTGGTCTATTTGCTTGTAGATGAAGGAAATGTTTATTTTTGTGCATGCATACTTATTGGCATAATTTTCAGCCTACCAAATTTGCGGGCACCTGACATCTGGGGCAAGAAAAACTGAAGAAAATGGTGTCGGCTGCATCTTTTATACCCCTGGTGCACTGACGTCAGGGAAGAGGCGACAGCAACCAACGCTGGACCTAGACTTTGGAATTCTGGCCGACTGAGGGTAGCCTGCCAGCAGGATAACCCAAGAGTAATGACTGCAACAGTGAATACACTCGAACATCTACATTTATGGTAGTTACACAGCTGTACTTTCATTATTGTCAAGTCCTCCGTCTCAAAGGAGCATAGCTGATTTGAACCATACAAACTGCATTCCTCTGCTGGGCTTAGATTGTGTATGCATAAACTGAGTATGCACACTCCTGTGTGTTTTCATCCAAGATTTCAAAGCTCCTCTTAGCTTTCAGTGCTTGATAGGCATAGGCCTTTGGAGTGTCACTGCAGCTGGCAAATCTTTGATCCAAGATGGTGCCTTTATGGCTTAGTTGTATCACAGTACGTTTTACCACTTCCAGAGCTGCAACCCAGCAAACTGGTTTCATTAGATGAGATTTAGGGATGTTTGTCACTCTGATCATTGCTGCAGTATCCCTAGCTATATGGGTTGTACCCTTGTAAGGATGTAACGGCCAGCAAACTTCCAGAGATTAAGGGGTCCATTCACGCACCCAAACAGTTACCTCAAGCCCTTCAGAGCTTTCCTGCCACTGAAGATCACTCCTTTTGTGGTCCTTCGAGGCTAGACAGTCTGCTAAAGCTTTCCACTGTGGGGTAGATAAGCTCCCTTCAGTGAAAATAACTTCCACTTCTACTTTTTTTGACAGAAACTGAAGTTTTACTGTGAAAATATAAATAGTGTAAAAAGTGTAAAAATGAGTGTTTCTTTCAAGGTACTGGTTGGTACCGTGACACAGACATTACTGAGATCTTTGCAGACATCTACTCAGAATCAGTACTTTTTGCGTTTATGGGGAAAAAAGTTGTTTAAACTAATTTGAAATTACTTTATCTGAAGTAAAAGTTGTGTTTTACATATCGGGCTGGGGTAGGCATTTAAAGCGCTTTTTACTGTGTTTTGGGTAGCCAAGGAAGTTACCTTTATACTACTTACCCAGTTTACAGAGTAGTACTGCCCAGGATTCCCCAGGAATTGGGCATCTTTTTTGTCATAATCATGGAACAACCTACCCATTTCCTAGGTTCTTCCTTCTTCCAGCCACAAAAATAACAAAAGAAAATTAATAAAACACTGTTGCCACTACAGCAGACTGCTACGGGACATCAGCTGCAGATGGATGACTCAACTGTAGTAATTACTGATTTCTCAGACTGTTCATCTTTTTACTTAGCTCTCTCTGGTGTAGTCCTTAGCAGCACCACCACCACCATGGACCAGAGGTTAGACACCTCCTCTATGGCAGCTCAATTGCCCATGGCAGACAAGGGAGAACCACTCTTGATGTTATTGGGTGATGGGGCAGTATCTCTAGGGAGATTTTCCAGGCAACTGCAAGTCTGCTTCAGAAATTCCCGGCAAAAAGCAAAAACATAAACCAATATCTTCTGTCTCAGCTGTCTCTTTGGAGAGGAGTGATTTATTAGGCTAAGTTCAGGATTTAGTTCAAGCTGTTGACAATTCCAATTCATGTTTCTGGTAAGAGAAAAACAGATTCTGCATTTTCTGAAGAGGTTTGTGAATTTGAACAATGAAATGACTGCAAAGGGACAAATCTGTATTATCTCCTAAGGTTTATGATCCATATTCTGAGGCGATATGGCTTCTGTCAGTCCCTTTGAGGGAATCTCTTTTGATACAGATATTTTCAGAATGAATCAGTTGTTTCAGCAGGAACATAATGACATTCCATAGTCCCTATAGAAGTATCATGGCACTGAAACCGGATTTTCCTGTTCCTACTCCTATTCCTCATGTCCTTTTAGCACTGGTGGTGGTGGTGGTTGTCCCAGCCTGTAACTTGCCTGTCAGCCAACCTGCAGACCCCAAGAAAATGGACAGATTGTGTAACGTTCCTCAGTCTTGTACATTTCATATAATAATCCCAGATCTGACCCAGCAGCTGTTGCTGTAGTGAACTCACCTGTTGCTAAACCTCTGGGTAATACCAATCCTCACCTTCTGACAAGGATGGGAAGGTGACAGAGTTTTGAAATAAAAGTGTATTTTTGTGCTACTCTTGATTTTGGAATTCACACCTGACAAGCTTGTATGTTTAAGCTTATGCTTACCTGTTGAGAACCTGAGAAATATTATGACATCTGTATCCTCTCAACTGGCTACCCACTGTTATTAATATGCTTATGATTCTGCTGATGTTCTTAGTGTTTCACTGTTGCAGTCATCACACTTTGGGTTATCTGCCTGCAGGTAGCCCTCAGTCGGCCCGAATACCAGAGACTTAGTATTTCTGCGTCGGTTGCTGTCACTTCAGTAATGATGTCATGACGTCAGGGGTATAAAAACAGGCATCCAATGCCATTATATCAGTCTTTCTTGCCGAGGAGCCCAAAGCAGAAGCAGTTCACATGAGTGCCGGTCAGCCGCTACCTGAGTTTTCGCTTCTGAACTGAATCATCCTGAAGTCTTCTAAAGCTAAGTACCCCATTGGGGATCCTTTTTTCTTGCTCTAACTGATGTCAGGAAAACGTTAACAATTGTCTTGCCTGTGGAAAGCAAATGCCACATTGAGATTTCCATTCTTACTGCGTCACCTGTTTAGGCCCAGACCACGACGTACCTCGCTGTCAGTTTTGTGCCTTGTTTAACGGCCAAACTCTTCATTGTCTGGCCTTTATTGCCACTAAATACTTTTGTTCTCGATGTCCGTATTCCGAAATGGCTTCAGTAAGCCATCCGACTACTGATCTTCCAAAAAAACGTCAGGATAAAGACAGAGACAGACCACACAGGTCTCAAACTGCCAACGATGCTTCCATTAAGCTAGTCGACAGTTCGCCGTTACTCAGGTGCTTTTGCAGCTCCTGATGTCCACTTCTATGGATTCGCAGGCCACTACCGAGACCCGTTCGGAGTCCAGTATGCAGCGAGATTCTTCTTTGACTACGGAACCTGCGGATATCTCTACCTTGGTTGGGTCCAGAGCCGCTGTGCAGGCACCGGCTTCCAAGAAAGTTCTTCACATTACCGATATTCATCACAAACCGACTTCTTTCACGTCTTCAGTTGTCTAAAACTACCAAGTTTCTAAGGCCAACAGTTAGAGCTACGCCTAAAAAAACGATGACCCAAACTCAAGCACCTGCTTCCTTGCCACAAAATCAAATGCTTAAAATGGCAGAAGACCTGATTATGCTGATTAGGGGAAGCCAGCCTTCCCCTGCTAAGAGAAAGAGACCTGTCCCCAGCAGCTTTAACTGACCAAGAGTCCGACTCTGAGGTTTCTGATTATGAAGACATGCCTTTATCCTCTTATGAGGATTCAGATGGAGAGGAATCCATTCCCTCTGCTTCCCCTCCAGAGGATTTTTCTTTGGTGAAACCCTTCATACTTTAAGAGAGCATTTCCACTGGGAAAGCCAGGATTATCCTCAGCCCAAAAAGAGACTTGGAGAATCTTTAGATTTAACTCAACATAGACCTTTAGCAAGCCCTTCTGTTCTGGATGTGGATGATGTCTTTATGGAATCCAGTCTAACTTCTGATACTTTACCCCCTGCTCCAAGGAAACCAGATGGGTACTACAGAGTCCTTGACTATCACAAATCTCTTTTCAGAAATCCTACTGCTGACCCAGAGGTGGTTTCCCAGGGGCCTAAAGGTATAAAAGCAACTACAGCAAAGAATCCCACCCCTTCGGACAGGGATTCCAGAGCTTTAGACAGATGGGGTAAAAAGTATACACCTCTGCAACTCTCACCTTTAGGGCATTGAATTGCCAGTTTCACATGCTGAAATACCAGCAGCATATTATGGAACTTAAGTAAAAATTATCTACCTTTACAGACTGTGCAGAAAATAAAGAATTACAAGAGCTTATGCATTCTGCAAGCCAACTCAGCAAGCATACCTTGCAATGTGGCTTTGACACACTAGAAGCTTCTTGCAGGGCAGCAGTCACTGGTTCTGTACTGAGAAGGCATGCTTGGCTTAAGGAACATACCTTGCCAGATCATGTCAAATCAAAATTACTAGACACTCCTTTAAACAAGGATAATCTGTTTGGCACCAAAGCAGAAGAGGTTCTAAAAAAGATGGAAGAAAAAGTTAAGTCTATGCATACAAAGATTTTTGCAAGTGCAGCATCCAGGACTCAGTAGGCATTGCCCCTCAAAACATTGGGCCTTTCCAGCCTCCTCAAGGCCATCTCAAACTAGACCCAGGGGAAACAGACCCCCCCCCCCGATTACAATCTCTGGATATGCAGAGATTTAAGCAATGGAGTGCCTCCACTTCTAAAACAGGGAGTGCTAAGCCACCCCCTTACTGAAAGAATTCACAATGACTTCTCAACTCCAATCGGGCGGCGCAGTGGTTAACATTGTCACCTCACAGCAAGAGGTTCTCCGGTTCGATTCTCGGCTGGGGTGCCTTCTGTGTGGAGTTTGCATGTTCTCCCTGTGTTCGTGTGGGTTTCCTCCGGGTACTCCGGTTTCCTCCCACATTCCAAAGACATGCATCTGGAGCATTTCTCCCCGGGCCTCCGCTGAAAACAGGCTCTGTGGAACCTAGTCGGACTTTCCCGGTCAACAAATTATAAATAAATAAATAAAATCCTCACCTCTGCCCAATTGCTTGTGCCCCTAGGAGGAAAACTTGCCCATCATGCAAAAAACTGGAACTCCATCACCAAAGACCGATAGGTCCTCAACATTGTATCCCAGAGGTACCAAATTTACTTCCACTCACTGCCAACCCCAAAAGGGTTCCCAGACCTTTCTCCAAACCAGTGGGCAGAGGCACAAAACCAAGTTAAATTCCTGCTGTCTATAAGGGCAATTCAACCTGTTCCTGCAGAACAAATAGGTCAAGGTTTTTATTTATTTATTTATTTATTTATTTTATTTTACATTTGTTGACCGGGATAGTCCGTCTGGGTGTGAAGCCCATTTTCAGCAGAGGCCCTGGGAGAAAAGCTCCAATAAAACAAGAACAACATTGACAGGTAAAGTGTCGGTTTTACATAGAATTTAACAGAAATATCTAGAGACAATAAAGAAAGTACAATATACAAAGGAGAAAGTTGTTAAAATATAGTAAAGTCATATATATGTATATATATATATATATATATATATATATATATATATATATATATATATATATATATATATATGGTTCCACTTCATATCATCGAATTATCATTTCATCGAATTGGAAACCATTGAGACCAAATCGTTGAACGTCGAAAACCCATTTCATCGAATCTCAAATCATTGAAAACTATGAAGCAACTACAAATAACATCCCAGACACTTTGTACTATGTGTATGCAGGGGGGCAAGCACCCCTGCACCCCCCGTAATTAAATATACCAACTCCAAGGTTGCACTACAGTGGGGGAAAAAGGTAATTTCCTAACCCCACTGTAGTGCGACCTTGGAGTTGGTATATTTAATTACGGGGGGTGTGCAGGGGGGCTTGCCCCCCTGCATAAACGTAGTAAAAACATTGTGGAATGTTATTTGTAGTTGCTTCATAGTTTTCAGTGATTTGAGATTCGATGAAATGAGTTTTCGATGAAATGGGTTTTCGACGATTTGGTCGATGGTTTGCAATTCGATGAAATGATAATTCGATGATATGAAGTGGAACCATATATATATATATATATATATATATATATATATATATATATATCCCCCCCCCTTTTATTTATTTATTTATTTATTTATTTTTGAGGGCAGGGATCCATCTTTAGTTGATCATTTGAGTATACTTTAATACGTGTACATATGTATACCCTTACAAAAAAAAAAAAAAAAGAAATGATCAAATTATACTCTTATTGTAGGTAGCTGATAGGTGGTGTTAACAAGTGGGAGTGGGGTATACATGGAGACTATAAAATTTAGGAGATGAAATTTGATGTGTGCTTATGTGGTATTAGCCTGGCTTGGTGCAGGAGCAGAGCCAGTTGTTAGTGAGGTGGTCTTTGAGCAGAGTTTTGAATTGGTGTAGGTTGGTAGCATTTAGGATGTGTTGAGGAACTGAGCTCCAAATTTAGAGATGTGGTGGGAGTAGAGGGCATCCCCAGCTTTGTTGTTGCTTTTGGATACTTGGAGGAATGTTTTGTGCAAGGATCAGAGTTGACGAGTGTTGGTATATGGTTGGAGTAATTGTAGGGCTGAGCTTCTGTTTGGCTGGTATATTAGTTGGTAAGTAAAGACAAGTTGGGTATAGGTTAGTTGTTGTGGGAATTCTAGCCAATTTATTTGTTGTAGGACAGAGCAGTGGTGGGACCTATATGGGGAGCCTGTGGCAAACTTGGCTATTTTATTGTAGGCTGATTCAAGTTTGGTAAGGCCAGTTTTGTTAAGGTTTGTAAAGATGGGAGAAGCATAGAGAACAGTAGATAAGAGATGAGTCCTGGTGATGTTTAGTCTAGAATGGCTAGTTAGGAAAGGATTAATTCAGTAAAGGAAGCCTACTTTGATGTGTTTTTTTTAATGGTTTGAGAGAGGTGTAGGTCGAATTTTAATTTGCTATCAATTGTGACACCTAATAATTTGGTATGTGAGCTGGTGTTTATAATTGTGTTGTTGGAGGAGTGGATTTGAAAAGTGGCTGAGGGATTGGGTGTTTTGGTGGGGAGAAAAGAGCATGAGCTTGGTCTTGTTTGGGTTCAGTATGAGGTTAGTGTTAGTTAGCCAGGATTCTACTTCTAGGAAGGATTGTTGTGTTATAGCCTGTAGATGTTCTTCATGTTTCACTATTGCAGTCATCACATTTAGGTTATCTGCTTGCAGTAGCCCTCAATCAGCCTGATTATCAAAGTCTTGGGTCCTGCGTCGGTTGCTGTCTCATCTTCTGTGACATCAGGAAGTCAGGGGTATAAAGCATGCAGCCGACACCATTACATCAGTCTTTCTTGCCATGTGGTGCCAGAACCAGTTCGCAAGTGCCGGTCGGCTGATTCCTGAAATTTTCATTTTCAAGTTTCAGAACCGAAGTCTCTCACTAAAGCCAAGTACCCCGTTGGGGAAACTTTTCTTGCTCTAAACCGATGTCAGTAAAAGTCAATTGTATTTCTTGTGGAAAGCAAATACCTCATAAAGATTTTCATTCGTACTGTATTCCTTGCCTAGGCCCTGACCACAAAGTACCTCACTGTCGGTTTTGTGCCTTATTTAAACCATGAACTATTCACCGTCGGTACATTTTCGCTTCTAAATATTTTGGTACTTGGTTCAATTATCCAGATAGGTCTTCGGTAAGCCACCTGACTTACCAACATTCCAAAAACCCGCAAAGATAAAGACAGAGACAGGCCGCCTAGGTCCAAAGCTGCCGACGATGCTTCACCTAAGCTAGTCGCCAGTTCGCCGGTACTCATTGAGGTGCTTTCACAGCCCCTGATACCCGCTACTTCAGATTCGCAGGCCTCTACTGAGACTCATTCGAAATGTGGTATGCTGTGAGATGCTTCAGCTGTGTAACCTGCGGATGTCTCTACCTTGGATGCGTCTGGGGCCGCTGTGCAGGCACCGGCTTCTGAGGGTGTATTCAGGCCTACTGACTTGCATATTAAACCAATGCCATCTTCTTCTTCTAGGCCTAAAACTCGAACCATGCCTAGGAAACAGATGCCCAGACCGCATGGTCAGGCCTCTATGCCTAAAAAACAAATTATAAAAATGGCTGAAGACCTTATTACTATAATCAAGGGAAGCCAACCTTACCCCCCCTCTAAGAGACCTAGGACTGAATTTGCTTATGATACTTCTGACCAGGATTCTGAAATTTCTGTCTCTTCTGATGACCAGGATTTACCCTTATCTACCTATGAGGATTCTGATGCAGAGGACTGTATTCCCTCTACTTCACCCACAGAGGATTTTTCTTTTGGCGAAACCTTGCATACTCTTAGGGAACATTTTCACTGGGAAAGCCAGGATTACTCTGATTCTAAGAAGAGGCTTAGAGATTTCTTACTCCTGCCCCAACACAGGCCTTTAGCTATTCCTCCTGCGCTGGACATTGTTGATGATGCCTTTTCGGAATCTAGCTTGGCCCCTGATTCTTTACCTCCTGCTCCCAGAAAACCTGATAGATATTACAGGGCTTCTGATTCTCATAAGTTCCTTTTTAAAAATCCTACTGCGGACCCTGAAACCATTTCACAGGGACCCAAGGGCATTAAGGCTACTACTGCCAAAAATCCTACCCCCTCTGATAGAGATACCAGCGCCCTGGATAGATGGGGTAAGAAGGTATACACCTCTGCAACCTTGGCCATAAGCTTAAATTGCCAGTTTCATATGTTAAAGTATCAGCAGCATATTATTGGGTTGCTTAAACAGAAAATTATGTTGATTCCCGATTGTGATGAAAATAAGGATTTACAGGATTTAATGCATTCTTCTGAACAGGTTGGAAAACCTACTTTGCAATGTGGTTTTGATTCACTAGAGGCATCTTGCAGGGCTGCTGTCACCGGGTCTGTACTTAGAAGGCATGCTTGGCTTAAGGAGCAATCTCTGCCAGATCATGTTAAAACTAAATTGCTGGATGCTCCCTTAAATCAGGACCACCTGTTTGGCAACAAGGCAGAAAAAGTTCTTAAAAAGATGGAGGAAAAGACTAAATCTATGCAAACTGTTAAAGATTTCTTACAAGTGCAGCCTCCTAAATTTAGTAGGCATTGGCCCTCAAAAAATTGGTCCTTTCCTGCCTCTTCCAGGCCTTCAGTTCAAACCCAGAACCAGCAGAACACCCGGGCTTCAGTCCCAGGGTATGCACAGGAATAAGCAGTGGGGGCTCCCACTTCCAAATCAGGGAGTATTAAGACTTCCCCCTTATGGTAAGCTGTCTCAATGACTGAACTTTAAAACTTACAAGCACATCTCAACTGACTGCTCCTTTAGGGGGAAAGTTTGCTCTACAAGCAAAAAACTGGGAACTCATTACCCAGGACAAATGGGTTTTAAACATAGTTTCCCAAGGATACAAATTTCACCTCCACACGCTACCAACCTGAAAAGGTTGGCTGAATCTACCCCCAAATCAGTGGGCAGAGGCTCAAAAACAAGTACTCCCTCTCTCAAGATTATAAAGGCTATTCAGACTGTACCAAAAGAGGAAAAGGAACAATGTTTCTACTCAAGACTTTTCCTGGTACCCAGAAAAGACAACTCATAGCATCCTATCCTGGACCTGTCTATCCTAAACTTCTTTTTGGTGATTCCAAAATTCAAGATGCTAACTCTTCACCAGTTGCTTCTCATGATAGGCAAAGATGCCTGGTTGGCAACACTGGATTTAAAGGAAGCCTACCTGCACATCTCAATCAGGGAATCTTGCAGAAAATACCTATGCTTCAAAGCAGGCTGCATGCACTATCAGTTCTCTGCACTGCCCTTTGGCTTATCTACTGCACCCAGGGTATTCACAAAGTGCCTAGCTCCAGTCATTGCATTTTGCAGGCAAAGAAATATTCAAATATACCCATACCTGGACGATTGTCTAATTCAGGCAGAAAGCCAGGACATACTTCTGAATCATCTGGCAATTGTACAAAAGGTGTTAACTTGTCTGGGGTACACCATAAACAAAAAGAAATCACATCTGGTACCGTCAACAAATTATATTCCTGGGAGCAAGCTTGAACACAACTTCCCAGATGGCTTTCCTCACGCCAGAGAAACAAATTCATTTGACAACTTACTTCAAACTAGTGGCCACAAAAATGCTCCTATCTGCAAGGCAAATACTGCAAGCCTTGGGGTCCATGGCCTCGTGCATTCTACTAATTCCATATGCAAGACTGCATATGAGGAAACTACAGTGGCATCTAAAAAGTCTATGGTGTCAACATTCTCAGGATCTAGAAGCAATGATTCCTGTCATACCTTGCCTATGCTTAGAATTCCTTTGGTGGGCAGAGCCCTGCCACCAAAAGAGACGACCATTCACTCTACCCCCTGCCGCACAAACCCTAACAACAGACGCATCGGACTATGCATGGGGGGCTCACCTGGCAGGGATGTGCATTCAGGGCAAATGGAACCCAAGTCAAATGCACCTGCATATCAGTCAAAAAGAAATTTTAGCTGTACAGAATGCTCTGACAGCCTTCAAGGACCACATTCTTCCAGGATAATTAATGGTAAAGATGGAAAACACCACTGTTATGTGGTACATAAACAAGCAGGGTGTACCCATTCTTAACCCCTCTGCCAACACAGCCTTGAGCTACCAAGTGCATCTACAGGCACAATTCCTGCCATGAAAACTAAATACACTGGCAGGCGAACTAAGCAGAAATCTCATGGGCCCACATGAGTAGAAACTGGAACCAAAGATTTTCAACATGTTGATCAACAAATGGGGGATCCCGGATATAGACCTGTTTGCCTCCCCCCAGAACTACCAATTGGACAAATTCTGCACAAGGACTCCCCACAAACAATCTTGGAAAGTGGATACTCTGTCCTTCAGCTGGAAAAATCTATCAGTTTATGCCTTTCCTCCTCTGCCTCTCCTCTTCATACATAGTGCTACTAAAAATCAATCAGGACAAACCAAGGATTAAACTGATTGCACCAGACTGGCCACGCCAACACTGGTACCCCCTCTTGCGCAGTGTGTCACAGCTGGTCCCATGGCTCCTACCTCACAACCCTACCCTGCTGTCTCAGCAGGAGAGCCAGATTCTGCACCCACAGCTGCAAACTCTGAACCTGGCAGCCTGGCTAATTACCTAATCTCTCCATTACCATCCCTCAGTAAACAAGTGTTGGATGTCATTTTGGAGGCAAGGAGGCCTAGTACTAGAAAATCTTATGCTGAAAAATGGAAAAGATTATGTGCCTGGAACCATAATCAAGGGATGGCCAGATCAGCACCCAATTTACCTCAGATTCTTCAATAATTAACTGAGATGCTTCACAAGGGCCTTTCCTTTTCCTCCATTAAAATTCACGCCTCCACCATTTCAGCTCATTACAACACAGAACCACCCCTCTTTTCTCACCCACTGCTCAAGCAGTTCCTCAGAGGGAACAAAAACTTAAGACCACCCAGGAGAACCCTACCTCCAGACTGGGACCTTAATTTTGTATTGGAAAAACTCACTCTTCCCCTTTTTGAGCCAGCTGCAATAGCAGAGTTAAAATACCTTTCTTGGAAAACACCTTTCCTTTTAGCAATCACTTCAGCAAGAAGGGTATCTGAATTACAGGCCCTTATGGCAGTGGAGCCTTTCATCATCTTTCATGCGTACAGGGTGTCCCTCTGAACCAATCCATCCTTCATGCCAAAGGTGGTTTCCACTGTGGCTCTTAATCAGTCCATTCATTTGCCAACCTTCTTTCTAAATCAACAGAATAAAGGGGAACGGATACTGCATTCCTTAGATGTGCACAGACAACTTAGATTTTCTTGGACAGGACTAAACCTCAAAGGAAATCTAAACAACTGCTAGTGGCATTTGCTGCAGGGGCAGAGGGGAAGGCTATTTCAAAGCAAGCCATTTCTAAATGGATAAGCCATTGCATTCATTTCTGCTATAAGCACCATGGAAAACCTATCCCCCAGGGGATCAGACCTCACTCCACCAGGGCTGCATCTACCTCTCTACAGCCTTTCTCAGAGGCGTCCCTACCAGGGACATCCTAGAAGCTGCTACCTGGAGTTCTGTACATACTTTCACCAAGCATTATCATTTGCCAATTTTCTCTAAATCCAGAGCTGGCTTTGCCACTGCAGTCTTGCAGGGCCTTATAGCTGGCCTTAATGTTATCTGAATTCCTCCTCCCAGCCATAGCTTTGGGAATCTACCCAAATGTAATGACTGCAACAGTGAAACACGAAGAACATAGTACAGTTGTGTACACTTACCATAAATGCAGATGTTCGAGTGTATGCACTGTTGCAGTCCTGGTTATCCTCCCTCCAACCACCTAACTTATTTTGGCTGTACCTCTACTTTCCTTTACTATGCTTAAAAGCCTTTTTGGTGTATTTGTTTTTTTGTTGGAGGTATATCTTTTGCTTTTATATTTAATTGCTTCCCATTAGGGGGGCACCTGACATCCGGGGCAAGAAAAACGGATGCAATGGCGTCGGCTGCATGTTTTATACCCCTGACAACTTGACATCATGGAAGAAGGGACAGCAACCAACACAGGACCCAAGACTTTGTTAATCAGGCTGACTGAGGGCTACCTGCAAGCAGATAACCCAAATGTAATGACTGCTGCAGTGAATACACTTGAACAACTACATTTATGGTAAGTGTACACAACTGTACTTTCTGCTGTCTTAGCAGGAGGGCCAGATTCTGCACCCACAGCTTCAAACTCTGAACTTGGCAGCCTGGCTAATTACCTGATCTCATCATTCCCATCCCTCAGTAAGCAAGTGACGGATGTCATTCTGGAGGCAAGGAGGCCTATAACTAGAAAACCCTATGCTGAAAAATGGAAAAGATTCTATTCCTGGAGCCAAACTCATTGGATGGGCACAGCAGCACCCAATTTACCTCAGATTCTTTCAAAACTTAACTGAGATGCTTCAAAAGGGCTTTTCCTTTTCCTCTTCCTCCATCAAAATTCATGCCTCAGCCTTTTCAGCTCATTACAATACAGTACCACCCCTCTTCTCTCATCCACTGCTCAAGCAATTCCTCAGAGGGGCCTAAAACTTAAGACCACCCAGGAGAGTCCCTACTCCAGCCTGGGACCTTAACTTTGTATTGGAAAAGCTCACTCTACCCAGCAGCAAGTGCAGAGTTGAAACCCCTTTCTTGGAAAACAGCTTTCCTTCTAGCCACCACATCAGCAAGAAGGGTGTCTGAATTACAGGCTCTCATGGCTGTGGAGCCTTTCATCATCTTTCATGCAGACAGGGTGTCCCTCAGGATCAATCCCTCCTTCATGCCCAAGGTTGTATCCAGTGTTGCCCTGAATCAGTCCATTCATTTGCCAGCTTTCTTTTCTAATCCACAGAACAAAGAGGAATGAATATTGCACCTCTTGGATGTGCACAGACAACTTAGATTTTACTTGGACAGGACTAAACCTCTTAGGAAATCTGAACAGCTGCTGGTTGCATTTGCTGCAGGAGCAGAGTGGAAAGCTATTTCAGAGCAAACCATTTCTAAGTGGATTGGCCATTGCATTCATTTCTGCTATAAGCACCATGGAAAACCTATCCCACAGGGGATAAGACCACATTCAACCAGGGCTGCATCTACCTCTACAGCCTTTGTCAGAGGTGTCCCTACCTGAGACATCCTAGAAGCTACTACCTTGAGTTCTGTACATACCTTCACCAAGCATTAACACTTACTAATTTTTTCTAAATCCAGAGCTGGCTTTGCCACTGCAGTCCTGCAGGGCCTTATAGCTGGTCCTTATGCTATCTACTTGCCTCCTCCCATCCTTAGCTTTGGGAATCTACCCAAATGTGATGACTGCAACAGTGAAACACGAAGTACGTAGTACAGTTGTGTACACTTACCATAAATGTAGATGTTCGAGTGCATTCACTGTTCCAATCCTGGTTACCCTCCCTCCAGCCCCCTGACTTCTATTGCCTATACTTCTTTTCTTGTTTACTATGCTTAAAGCTTTCTGGTGTATTTGCTTTTTTTGGACGTGTAACCTTGTATATAATTGCTTCCCATTATGGGGGAATCTGACACCTGGGGCAAGAAAAACTGATAAAATGGCGTCGACTGCATGCTTTATACCCCTGACTACCTGACGTCATGGAAGATGAGACAGCAACTGACGCAGGACCCAAGACTTTGTTAATCAGGCTGACTGAGGGCTACTGCAAGCAGATAACCCAAATGTGATGACTGCAACAGTGAATACACTCGAACATCTACATTTATGGTAAGTGTACAGAACTGTACTTTTTGGTCATAGTCAATAAGTGAGTGAATTGTGCTTATGAAAAAGGAATTGAATTGGGTTGCAATGTTGTCATTTGATGGGGGTGTGGTAGGATTGGGGGTGGACGTACTACCAGGTTGCAGGAGTTTGTTTATAGTGACCCAGAATTTTATGGGTTGTTTTTGTTACTTTGCTGCGCAGTGATTTAGTAGATGTGTTAGTCGGCTTTTAGCTGGGATTTGGCTTTATTCCTAAGTTGTTTGAAAAGTAGAAGGTTGTCATTGTTTTTGTTAGTTAGCCAGTGTTCCCATGCCTTGTCCCTTTCTTTTAATAGGTCTTTGGTGTTGTTTCTAAGCCAGGGTGTGTGGTGATGTTTTATTCTAGCTATTCTGTAGGGGGGCAGGCTGTTTAGGATGTTGAGGAAGATGGTGTTAAAGTGCTGAACAGCATCATCTAGTGATTGTGTTTTGAGGGGGGACCAGTTAATTTGTTGGAAGAGGGAGTTGGAGTTGAAAATGTGGGTATTACATTTTTTCTTGTTGCGGATTAGCCTATAGACTACTTGTCTAGGTGGACAAAGATTGTTTCTGATTAGGTATGTGGGGTAGGTGATCACTTATGGTAATGGGGAGGCATCCTGCTAGAAGGGTTGTGTTATTTTTATTTGTGAGAGTCCAATCCAGGATGGATTGTCTGTTGGAGGTTTTGTCTATTCTTGTGGTGTTTTGTATGAGCTGGGAGAAACCATATAGGTTTATGAAATTGGATGGATTATTGGAATTATACGTGGACCAGTCAGTGTTGAGGTCGCCCATAATTATGGTTTCTTGGTGGAAGGTTGTGGATAGCCAGTGAAGTATGTCTTCAACTGTCACAGTCCAAAGGAGGCAAGTACAAAACAAGACTCACCAAAGTTCAAGTACTAGTGGAGGAAATAAAGCCCAAATTTGTTCTTTTTTCTTTTCTTTATTTCAAATCCAACGAACGACAGGTAGCTCCAGACCCACAAAAAAAAAACAAATCTCTAGAACACTAAGCACATTAAAGGCTCAATAATAGCTTTTAAAGCATCCATGTTGTCCACTTGCTGTACCATATCATTCAGAGCAGACAAAACTTTCTTGCCATGGGTGCGAACTTCTGATAGGCCTTCAAGTTTTGTAACTGATGCAGTTCCTGCAGTGGACTGTAGTTCTTTGAAGTTTGTGAAGTAGCTCAGAGTATGTGGGTGCTCTTTGAACATTCTGCTTAATGCAATTGCTCCATTATCCTCAGCATTTACATAAAATTTCTCCCAAACACCTCTAGCTTTCTGAACATCATCAGCAGCCAAAGCCATTTTTGTTCACTTAAATTGAAAACCAAGAACAGACTTCAAACAAATCCTGCTAAAAGCTATTATTGAGCCTTTAATGTGCTTAGTGTTCTAGAGATTTGTTTTTTTTTTGTGGGTCTGGAGCTACCTGTCGTTCGTTGGATTTGAAATAAAGAAAAGAAAAAAGAACAAATTTGGGCTTTATTTCCTCCACTAGTACTTGAACTTTGGTATGTCTTCAACTGTGCTAGTGTTATCTTCTGGAGGGACATAGCCACTGATAAGTGCTTTGTTCTTGTTGATATTCAGTTTGATGATGAGTAATTCTGCATTGTTAGATGTAGTTAGTGTGGTGTTGATAACTTCTAGGACTAGATTTGATTTTGTTTAAACATTATTGCTACACCTCCTCCACGTTTATTTTGACAATTGAATGCATATATGTTGAATCCTGGGGGAAGTATTTCATTGTTTTTGACATGTGGCTTAAGCCAAGTTTCAGTCAAAATGGTTATGTTAGGGGAATGTAAATCAATTAGTGCATGGAGGTCATGGATTTTGTTTAGTATACTTCTTAAATTTATATTAAGTTACAGCATGGAGTGTTCTTTCGGGTGAAGGGGTATGGTGGAGTTGATTGAGGTGTAAATGGTAGTTTGCTTATTGGTAGTCTTGGGGCCAGGGTTGGATATCATCACTGAGTTTTAGTTTTGATAATATATGAAATAAAGTTGTTATAAGTTTGCTTAGTTGTTTGTGATTTCTAAATAGTGGTTCATTTTTGTGTCTGGATTGATGGTATTTAAGTGGGAGGTAGTCTATTTCTGTGTTGCTGTAGAGGTTGGGTGAAATTTGGGAGTTGTAGTGGTGTGTTATGGGCAGTGGAGAGTTGGTGATGGAGTTGGTGGGGTGGTCATAGTAGATGGGGGTGTAGAATTTAGTTAAATAATAAAGAAGGGCTAGTGCGAATAGGTTGGCTGTGTGGAGAGATAAGGTAGTAAATAGTGTTTATTTTAGTGGATGTAATGATGTGTGCTTTATTGATTGTAACATTGCGTACTTTATTAGTGTGTTGAGGTTGCTAGAGTGGGACTAACAGCGTGTGGTTAGTGTGTGTTGTGAGATGTTGGAGGGGGAGGTGATAGTTGTGAGTATGTGGTAGAGCAGGGATTAAATCGGATAGGAGGGTGACTATGTGGGAGGTAAGAACAGCTGAATGTGTAAGTGAGATATGTGTTGTATTGTAATGGTGGGGGAGGGGGTATAGTGGAGATTGGCCTGTTTTGATTATAGGGAGTGACAACTGTTAGATGTGTATGAAACAAGAGGGTGTTTGTATTGATAGCATTTTGCAATGGTAAAAAGGGTAGGAATTGGTAAAAGTTTAATATATGTGTGCTAATAGATGGGTGTTGATTAGAATTAGTGTGGAAATGTGGGCTACTTTATCATTCAAAATTGTAAAGGTGGTGATTGGTAGACACGTGAGTGGGAGTGGTTAGGTTTAGATAAATATGAGTGATTTAGGGGCGGGAGGGGAGCGGAGTGAAGCCCGAGCGTAGCGAGAAGAGCCAAGTTAAATAACTGCACAGCAAGGAACAGTCACAGACTACCAGGTACTGTGAAAAGTATCTATGCAGCTGACAATTTTGTAAACTAGGAATTCTTAGAGAAATAGAAACCTTATGCCAGGAGTGAGTATGGAGTGGGATGGACACGTGTATTGGGAAGGAGAAGACTGAGTAAAACAATGATTCTGAACTAGAAAGTGTTGGGTTTAGAGAAATCTCTGGTGGGGTGGGGGTTACCAGTAGTGTGCACTCCCGGAATACATTGTAATGAAATTTACAATCATAGAAGGGTTAAATCAATAACATACACTGTAATGTTCTGTACTTTAAGTAAACCGGCCACAGACTTTTGCAGATGCAGCTTGCTGGTAGAAAACTGCTATAGGGATGGTAGAGAACTGCTATAGGGATGCCCCACAGTGTTTGTATTAGCTGACAACTGTAAATGGAAATAAAAAAGAAGAAGATTAGGAAAAGCTGATAAGGGGAGTTCTAGAGGAGGTAGGACTGTATTTATAATTGGTGCAATATAAGAAAGGAGTGGAAGGAAATAGGTAAAACAGCCTAATAACACTACAGTTACTGAGTTAAATTAAAAACTCTATGCAGTAAATTGACACTAAAAATATGTTCAAACAAATACAACAAGCATCTAGGCATACATATAGTGCTCAACCAAGATTAATGAACAATATCTAGCTTGGCCTGGGTAAAACCGTCACTGTAACATATGACAGAATATATAGTGCAAGGCATTACTACACTATAGCAGCTGAATGTCTGCAAACTATAAGGAATTACATTACATCCCAGTTTAAGCATATAGTAAGCAGTTAAATTAGTTTGCTGTTAGTTGGGAATACAGCTGATAAAGCACAGTATCTTCCTTTAAAACAGTGATAGTTACACAATAGCTTCAATAATATGAGCTAAATGGTCAATAAAGTCACAATAAAAACAAACAAAAAAGAATAATAAATCATCTTAAAACAGTAATGCATAAGCAGAGTTCAGTTTGATACCAAGACCAGGTGTTGAGCATAACATTTTAAATATATACACTTGTAAATGGCGGCATATCTTACTGCTTATAACAAATAATTAGCACATATTCTGAGAATCCTTGGATTTCTACAGAGAAAAAAAAATACATTTAACAGAACTTGCATGGAGGTCACACTACTGGAAGATGCCAAAACAGCAGGCAGAACAGGCTAGAATAGTTTAAAATGGCACCAGTCTGAGTGAGGTGTATTATAGCAATAACCCACGCCTGGATGTGGTTAATGCCGGATTTACCCACGGTTGGTGTGGTTTGGTCACGAGGGCAAATCCCGAGTGGCCAAACAAAGCCAACCATGGGTAAATCCAGCATTACCCATACCCAGAAGTGGGTTATTGCTATTATACAATGACATTATTTAAGAAAAAAACTAATTACTTTTCTTAAATAATGGCATTGTATAATGCCTCCTTGCTGCCCTTCCGCAGCTGTCTGGTATTCTGCGGCAGTTCTGATGTACTGCGCATGCATATGCCTACGCAGTACATCAGAGCTGTGGGCAAAAGCAACGGAGAAAGCAAGATCTCCATTGCTTTTTACAAACTGTTTCGCTATGTCAAATGGGTTTAACATAGCGAGACAGCTTTAAAAAAAGCAACAGAGTCCATTGCTTTTTTTAAAGCTTTCTCGCTATGTTAAACCCATTTAACATAGCGAGACAGTTTTAAAAAAAGCAATGGCAAAAGCAAGATCTCCGTTGTTTTTTACACACTGTCTTGCTATGTTAAAGGAGTTTAACATAGTGAGACAGCTTTAAAAAAAGCAACAGAGAATCTCTGTTGCTTTTTTTAAAGCTGTCTCACTATGTTAAACTCGTTTAACACAGCGAGATAATAGCAACGGAGATCTTGCGTTCTCCGTTGCTGTAAAAAAAGAGTTATAGTAATGGAAAAAGTCTGGGCGACCGAACCTTTTTCCATTACTATAACTCTGATTTGCAACGTGCATGCTGACCAATCAGTATGCACATTTTTGAATATTAATGGGGGGGTCGTTGTATAATTGAAATGTTCTGCTAGCTTGTAATTGGAGTTTCTGCAGGAGGGGCGGGGTAATAGTCACCAAAAGGAAGAGAGAATGACAGATACACTGCTACTGGATTTTACAATCCTTAGTAATGAGAGAGAGAACAAGGTAAAAAGAAAGGTCTAGCAGAAGAGCAGCTAGAAGGAAAGGAGATTTATAACTGAGTAGAGTTCAGCAAATTCAGGAGGACAGCAGTAGAAGGAGTGAGGTACAAAAGGGGAGGGCAAAAACAAAAATAACTGCCGAGCCAAGTTCTATAACTGCACAGCAAGGAACAGTCACAGACTACCAGGTACTGTGAACAGTATCTATGCAGCTGACTATTTTGTAGACTAGGAATTCTTAGAGAAATAGAAACCTTATGCCAGGAGTGAGCATGGAGTGGGAGAAATATGGACAAGTGTATTGGGAAGGAGAAGACTGAGTAAAACAATGATTCCAAACTAGAAAGTGTTTGGTTTAGAGAGATCTCTGGTGGGGGTTGGGGTTACCAGTAGTGTGCACTCCCTGAATACATTGTAATGAAATTTACAATCATAGAAGGGTTAAATCATTAACATACACTGTAATGTTCCTGTACTTTAAGTAAACTGGCCACAAGTCTGGTACCCAGAAAAGAGGGCACTTGGTGCCCAATCCTAGATCTTTCCATTGTAAACACCTTCCTGGAGGTACCAAAATTCAAAATGCTAACCCTTCAGCAGCTTCTTCCTCTGCTGTCCAAAGATGCCTGGTTAGCCACCCTAGACCTAAAAGAAGCCTATCTGCACATTCTTATCAAGGACTCGTGCAGAAAATACCTACTCTTCAGGGCAGGATCTATGCATTATCAGTTCTCTGCACTTCCCACTGCTCCCAGAGTCTTCAAAAAATGCCTGGCTCCACCCATTGCCTTTTGTAGACCGAGAAGGATTCAAATTTACCCGTACTTGGATGATTGCCTGATTCAGGCAGACAGTCAGGAAAAGCTGTTGCAGCACCTGACATTTGTAAAGAACCTTCCAACCTCCCTGAGGTACACTATCAACAAAAATAAATCAAAACTAGTCCCCAGTCAAAAGACTGTATTCCTGGGAGCAAGCTTAGACACAGCATCCCAGATGGCATTCCATACTCCAGAAAAACAAGCCTATCTGACAGGCTACTTCACTCAAATGGCCATCAGAACCCAGCTATCGGCAAGGAAAATCCTGCAGGCCCTAGGGGTTCATGGTCTCTTGCATTCTACTAATTCCATATGCCAGACTGCATATGAGGAAACTTCAATGGTACTTGAAAAATCTTTGGTGGCAACATTCTCAGGATCTGGAAACCGTCATACCTTGTCTAAGGACAGAGTTTCTTTGGTGGGCAGCAGCATGCAACCACAACAAGGGACTTCCATTTACTCAACCCCATGCAGCCCAGACCCTAACCACAGAGGGTCTATATTATATCCTCGAACGCTTAAAAAAGCAAATGCTGATTGATCAAACTTATTTTTGCAAAACTGCAAAATATCGAAACAGCAGAAACTCGAATTTTTTCCTAGGGAAAGAATTCGGTTGTCCGTTTCTGTTGCTTCGGTATTTTCAGTGTTATGGTGGAAAGTTACCGGTCGGATTCGGGTAAGTGTGCGATTGTGTGGATGTGAGTGTTAGGGTGATTTAGGTGAGTTAGGGTTAAGGCTCGGGTTAGGTGTGTGTGCGATTGAGTGGACATGAGGGTTAGGACGGATTTAAGTGAGTTAGGGAGCGGGTGAGGTGAGTGTGCGATAGTGACAGACCTTAGGGTTAGGGTTAAGGTAAGTGGGTAGTTAGTGGTGTGTGCATAGTTTAGTGTAGGGTTAGGTATCAGATTTTAGGTGTATTATTTTATTTATTTATTTTTATTTTACATTTGTTGACCGGGATGGTCCGACTGGATACATGTCCATTTTCAGCGGAGGCCCGGGGAGAAAAGCTCCACATTAACAGTAGGAAAAATACATATTAAAGAAAAACAATTTATTCTCTTTGGTAGTTTAAACAAAAAGATAAAAATACAATAAAGTATATAAAAATAGACTACCCTAGATATTGAGGGGGAGAAAAAAAAAAGAACAGACACAGGTTACGACATGCTTTTTTCTCTTTTTAGTCTGACCATGAAGAAGGAAAACTTATGACCAGAATGCAAGGGGAGGGGGGGATAGAAGGGGAAGAAAAAAAGAAAGGGAAGAAAGAGGAAGAAGAAAGGGGAAGAAAGAGAGAGTGGTCATCTGGGATTTAAAAGGTTAGACCTGAGAAGGAAGAGGTCACTAACTAAGGTAGAGTTAATCTGGACTTGCACATTGGCAGAGCCAATGTGATTTGAGATGGTGAATTAGTCTTTTTTTGAACAGGTTTAGGGAGGAAATGATGGTGAGACTGGGGGGGAGGGAATTCCATTTTTTTCCAATGGCATTGGCAAACAGTGCATCACCCCCTGCGTTATTGGACTTGATAGTTTGAGCAAGTAGCTTATTTGAGAAGCGTAAACTATTGAGATTATTGTACGGTTTAATTAACTTTATCAGTGCAGGAGTTTTATCAGGTTGTTTCAGGTTGTATTTCTGTTTGTTTGGTGTGCTTGTGTTGTGTGTATGTGTTTTGGATCAGCAATTTTTTTTCCTGGGAAAAAAATCACTGATCTGACAGTTCGAGAATGTAAGCTTTCGCTTAAATTAGGTCGATCAATCAGCGTTCGCTTTTTTAAGCGTTCGATGATATAATATAGACCCACCACAGACGCATCAGACTATGTCTGGGGAGCACATCTGGACAAGTGCATTCATCTGCACATCAACCTGAAAGAGATGCTAGCTGTTCAGCACACTCTGACAGCTTTCAAATCTGTACTCTCACCAGGACTCTTGCTATTAAAAACAGACAACACCACAGTTATGTGGTACATCAACAAGCAAGGGGGAACCCACTCTGCAGGCTAGCCATGGCCCTGTGGAACACGGCCTTAGACATGCAGATTCATCTGCAAGCTCAATTCCTGACAGGCAAACAAAACTGGCAGAAAACCTAAGCAGTTATTTACAAGACCTACACGAGTGGCAATTAGACCCCTGCACCTTCAGCCTTCTAACCCTGAAATGGGGGACCCCAGAAGTGGACCTTTTTGCCTCCCCCTACAATCACCAGATCAGCAAATTCTGCACCAGGACACCTCACAGCAGGGTCTGGAAAGTGGATGCCCTATCCTTCCAATGGGTAAACATCTAAATCTATTTCCCCCTCTGTCTCTTCTCACAAAAATATTACTCAAGATAAGACAGGACAAGCCAAGGGCAGTCGTGATTGCCCCAGACTGGCCACACCAGGACTGGTACCCACTACTGCGCAGCCTGTCACTGGTGCCACCCTGGCACCTACCCCAGATCCCAACCCTCCTCACGCAGCAGGAGGGACAGATCCTGCATCCACAACTGCAAACCCTGAATCTTGCAGTCTGGGTTATTCCTTGTATTCTCCCCCAGTGATCAGCCTAGGCAAGCAAGTGCTGGACATCATTCTTGAAGCCAGAAGACCCAGTACAAGGAAATCATATCTGATAAGTGGAAAAGGTATTGTTTCTGGATTCAATCTAAAGGAGAGGACACAGCTCTGCCCTCCTTACCTCCAGTCCTGGCTTATCTAGCAGATCTACTCCACAGAGGCCTATCCTTCTCCTCCATTAAGATCCATGCCTCTGCCATCTTGGCGCATTACAACACTGAGCCACCTCTCTTCTCTCACCCTGTCATCAAGCAGTTCCTGAGAGGGGCAAACAACCTAAGGCCACCAAGGAGAGCACCCACCCCTGCTTGGGACCTTAACTTTGTACTGGAAAAGCTCACACTACCCCCCTTTGAGCCTGCAGCATCAGAAGAGTTAAAATTCCTCTCTTGGAAAACAGCCTTGCTTCTGGCCATCACTTCAGCTAGAAGAGTGTCTGAGCTACAAGCACTTATGGCTGTGGAACCATTCATTATTTTTCATGCTGACAGGGTCTCCCTCAAGACTAACCCTTCCTTTATGCCAAAAGTGGTGTCCAGTGTGGCTCTCAACCAATCTATCCATTTGCCAACCTTCTTCCCTAATCCTCAAAATAAAGGGGAAAGGAACCTGCACTCCTTGGACATACACAGGCAGCTCAGATTGTACCTGGACAGTACTAAAGCCTTCAGGAAATCTGACCTGTTACTAGTCAGTTTTGCACCAGGGGCTAGAGGGCAAGGCCATTTCAAAACAATTTCCAAATGGATAGCACACTGTATCAATTTCTGCTACAAACACCATGGGAAACCAAAAGAGCATTCCACTAGGGCAACTTCTACCAATACAGCATTCCTCAAGGGAGTCCCTACCAGGGACATTTTGGAAGCTGCTACCTGGAGTTCTGTACACACCTTCACCAAGCATTACCATCTACCAATCTTTTCCAAATCCAGGGCAGGTTTTGCAACAGCAGTCCTGCAGGGCATACTAGCCAGCCCCATCTCTTCCTGACTGCCTCCACCCTTTCTTCAGCTTTGTGAATCAACCCATGTGTGATGACTGCAACAGTGAAACATGAAGAACATAGTACAGTTGTGTACACTTACAATAAATGTAGATGTTTAAGTGTATTCACTGTTGCAGTCCTGGTTTCACACCCTCCAGCCCCCTTGTCTCTCTCTCTCTCTCTCTCTCTCTCTCTCTCTCTCTCTCTATGTCTATTACTCATCCCTTACTGGGTTATTGGTATTTACTTTTTACTGGTGGTGTTTTTCCCACCATAACTTTACTCCCTAACTGGGGGACTCCTGACATTTGGGGCAAGAAAAACTGATGTAATGGCATTGGCTGCCTGTTTTTATACCCCTGATGTCCTGACACCAGTACTGAAGCGACAGCCACCGACGCAGAAATACTAAGTCTCTGGTATTCAGGTCGACTGAGGGCTACCTGCAGGCAGATAACCCAAATGTGATGACTGCAACAGTGAATACACTCGAACATATACATTTATGGTAAGTGTACACAACTGTACTTTGTCACTTCAAGGACTGATCAGCTGCCATAAGAAGGGTTGCTTGGTTGCATACTCAAAACCTTCCAGAAAATCTCTGAAATTCAAGGATATAATTATGGTAATCAAGAAAAGTTGGGTGTATTTGTTGATGGTATTATCTTATACCTGATAAAACCAGAAAAGAACATCTCAGTGTTATGGAACATCTTGAGACTGTTTCAAGTCTTTTCAGGATATAAAATTAATGAAGATAAAGCAAAGCTATAGCTGTAAACTATGTACCCAACACAAATTGGTCCAGCAATAGCTATATTTATGGGAACACAATAAAGTGAAGTATTTAGGAGTATGGATCAAAAATGATTGTTATGTTATTGCAGCTAAGGATATGGTGGGAGATTCTAAAGAAAATATAAACTGAGAAACTGGAAGATCTTGTTTAAGGCTATGGATAGCAAGATATAAGCAGTGAAAATGGTTTTAGTCCCTTTAGCTTTATTTACAGGTCAGACATATTTTTATCAGCCAGAGGAAAAGTTGTGAGCAGTAATTAATAGGGCTGAAGCTTTTTTATCTAGGAGGAGAAAAAGGTAAGGGTCAAGTGAAATAAGATGATCCTTACAAAAGAACATAGATGATGTTCTTCATGTTTCACTGTTGCAGTCATTACATTTGGGTAATCTGCTGGCAGGATGCCCTCAGTTGGCCTGATTAACAAAGTCTTGGGTCCTGCGTCAGTTGCTGTCCCTTCTTCCATGATGTCAGGTCGTCAGGGGTATAAAACATGCAGCCGACGCCATTACATCAGTCTTTCTTGCCGCACAGTGCCCGAAGCAGAAGCAGTTCACAAGTACCAGTCGGCCGACTCCTGAAATTTTTGTTTTCGAGTTTCAGATCCGAAGTCTTCAACTAAAAGCTAAGTACCCCGTGGGGAAACTTTTTCTTGCTCCTTACTGATGTCAGTAAAAGTTAATAATTGCATTACTTGTGGGAAGCAAATACCTCATAAGGATTTTCATTTGTGCTGTATTCCTTGCCTAGGCCCTGACCAAAATGTGCCTTGCTGTTGGTTTTGTGCTAAATTTAATCAATGCATGATTAAACGTCGGTATACTTTTGCTTCTAAATATTTTGGCTCAAGATTTAACTATCCAGAAATGTCGTCGGTTAGCAATCTGACTACCGGAATACCTAAAAAATGCAAAGAAAAAGACAGAGACAGACCGTCGAGATCCAAAACCAATGACGACGCTTCTCCTAAGCCGGTTCGCTGGTACTCAGTGAGGCGCTTTCACAGCCCCTGATACCCACTACTTCTGATTCACAGGCCTCTACTGAGACCCATTCGGAGTCCAGTATGCCACAAGATACTTCAATTATGGAACTCGTGGATGTCTCTACCTTAGATGGGTCCAGAGCCGCTGTGCAGGCACCGGCTTCTGAGGGTGTTTTCAGGCCTACAGATTTGTATATTAGACCAATGCCATCTTCAAAACTAAGGCCAAAATCTAAATCTATGTCTAAAAAAATGATGCCTGGGCCACATGTGCAGTCCCCTATGCCTAAAAAACAAATGATCAAAATGGCTGAAGATGTAATTACTCTGATCAGGGTATAGCCAACCTCCTCCTTCTAAGAGGCCTAGGCAAGACATTGATTATGAATCTTATGAACAGGATTCTATTTCTTCTGCCTCTTCTAATGAACAGGATTTGTCTATTCCTACTTATGAGGACTCTGATGCAGAGGATTCCATTCCTTCTGCCTCTCCCCCTGAGGATTTTTCTTTTGGGGAAAGTTTACATGCCTTAAGGGAACATTTCCACTGGGAAAGTCAGGATTTCTCTGAATCTAAAAAGAGACGTAGGCATTTTCTTCTACTCCCTCAGCATAGGCCTTTGGCTATATCTCCTGTTCTAGACATTGTTGATAATGTTTTTTCAGAATCTAGTATGACTCCTGATTCTCTGCCTCTGGCTCCTTGTAAGCCAGACAGATACTACAGGGTTCCTGACTCCCACAAATTCCTTTTCAAAAACCCTATTGCTGATCCTAAAACCATTTCTCAGGGTCCCAAGGGCATTAAGGCCTCTACTACCAAAACTCCCACCCCTTCTGATAGAGATTCCAGGGCGCTGGATAGATGGGGTAAGAAGGTTTACACGTCTGCAACCTTGGCAATCAGGGCTTAAAACTGTCAATTTCATATGCTTAAATATCAACAGCATATCATGTGACTACTTAAACAGAAAATGATGTTAATCTCTGACTGTGTGGAAAATAAAGAATTGCAGGATTTATTGCATTCAGCTGAACAAGTTGGAAAACATACTTTGCAATGTGGTTTTGATTCCTTGGAGGCCTGTTGCAGGGCTGCTGTAACTGGGTCTGTGTTAAGAAGGCATGCTTGGCTCAAGGAGCAAACGCTGCCTGACCATGTTAAAGCAAAATTGTTGGATGCTCCTTTACAACAGGACTGTCTCTTTGGTAATAAGGCTGAAGAAGTGTTAAAAAAGATGGAAGATAAAGCTAAATCTATGCAAACCCTGAAAGATTTCTTACAAGTGCAACCCCCAAGATTTAGTAGGCACTGGCGTATTAAGAACTGATCCTTTCCATTCCCCTCGAGAGCCGCTCAGGTCAAATGAAGACATTCCAAAGTCTCCAGGTTTCAGTCACAAGGAACTTTTTGAACAAAACAATGGGGTGCTTCCACTTCCAAAACTGGAAGCAACAAGGCAACTCCCTATGGTAAACAGTCTCAATGACTTCCTTCTACAGTCACCAAGCTTTTAACTCTTAGCCGCCCCTTTAGGAGAAAACTAGCACTTCATGCACAAAAAAGGCAACTTATTACCCAGGATAAATGGGTTTTAAATATAGTATCCCAGGGATACAGATTTCACTTCCACATGTTGTCAATCCCAAACAGATGGCCAGATCTGCCCCCAAATCAGTGGGCAGAGGCCCAGAAACAAGTTCTGTCCCTTATGAACATGGGGGCTATTCAACCCGCACCAGAAGAGGAAAAGGAACAAGGTTTCTACTCCAGACATTTCCTGGTACCCAGAAAAGACAAATCATGGCGTCCAATTTTGGACGTATCTACTCTAAACACATTTCTGGACATTCCAAAATTCAAGATGCTGACTCTTCAACAGTTACTACCTATGCTAAGCAAATATGCCTGGTTGGTAACTCTAAACTTAAAAAGACTTACCTGCATATCCCAATCAGGGAATCTTGCAGAAGATACCGCCACTTCAAAGCAGGCTACTGGCATTACCAGTTCTCTTCACTGCCCTTTGGCTTATCTACTGTGCCCAGGGTCTTCACAAAGTGCCTGGCACCAGTAATTGTATTTTGCAGGCAAAGAAATATTCAGATATATCCATACCTGGACGATTGTCTAATTCAGGCAGAAAACAAGGGCATTCTTCTAAAGCATCTGACGTTTGTAAAAAGGGTTCTAACTTGTCTAGGGTACACTATAAACAAAAAGAAATCACAACTGGTGCCCTCTCAAAAAATTACATTCCTGGGTGCAAGCCTGAATACAACTTCCCAGATGACTTACCTTACGCCAGAAAAGCAAATTCAATTGATGACTTACTTCAAACAGGTGGCCACAAAAACCCTGCTATCTGCAAGATAAATTCTGCAAGCCTTGGGGTTCATGGCCTCCTGCATTCTTCTAATTCCATATGCAAGACTGCATGTGAGGAAACTTCAGTGGTACTTAAAAAAGTTTATGGAGTCAACATTGTCACAGCCTGGAAACAATGATTCCTATTAAACCTTGCCTGCAGCTAGAGTTTCTATGGTGGGCAGAGGCCTGCCACCAAAACAGGGGACTGCCATTCACTCCACCCCCTGCTGCCCAAACCCTAACAACAGATGCATCAGACTGTGCTTGGGGGGCTCATCTGGCAGGGAAGTGCATTCAGGGCAAATGGAGCCCAAAGCAAATGCACCTACATATCGATCAGAAAGAGATGCTAGCTGTACAGAATGCTCTGACAGCCTTCAAGGACTACCTTCATCGAGGACAACTAATGATAAAGACAGACAACACCACAGTTATGTGGTATATAAACAAGCAGAGGGGTACACATTCCTACCCCCTTTGCAGACTAGCCATGGCATTGTGGAACACGGCCTTGACCTATCAGATACAACTACAAGCTCAATTCCTGCCAGGAAAGCTAAATACTCTGGCAGACGAACTAAACAAAAATCTCATGGACCCACACGAATGGAAACTGGAACCACAAGTTTTCAACATGTTGAAATGTAAATGGGGGAACCCAGACATAGATATTTTTGCCTCACCCCAGAACTATCAGTTGGACAAATTCTGCACAAGAATTCAACACAAAAAGCTTGGAAAGTGGATGCTCTATCATTCAGCTGGAAAAACCTGTCAGTCTATGCTTTCCCCCCCCTCTGCCTCTGCTCTCCAAATTTCTACTACAAGTCAAACAGGACAAACCAAAAATGATTCTGATTGCTCCAGACTGGCCTCGCCAACACTGGTACCCACTCCTGCGCAATGTGTCACACCTTCCTCCGTGGCACCTGCCTCAGACACCTTACCTACTGTGTCAGTAGAACTACCAAATTCTGCACACTCAGCTCCAAACTTTGAATCTTTCAGCATGGCTAATCAACTAATTTCACCCTTGGCATCCCTCAGCAAAGCACTGATGGATGTCATTTTGGAGGCTAGAAGGCCTAGTACGAGAAAATCTTATGCTGACAAATGGAAAAGATTCTGTGCCTGAAACCAGTCAGAAGGAATAAGCACAGCAATGCCCAATATTCCTCAGATTCTGCAATACATAACTGAGATGCTTCACAAGTGCCTATCTTTTTCTTCCATAAAAATCCATGCCTCTGCCATTTCAGCTCATTACAACACAGAACCTCACCTCTTTTCTCATCCTCTGCTAAAGCAGTATCTCAGAGGGGCCAAAAATTTAAGACATCCCAGGAGAGCACCAACTCCTGCATGGGACCTCAATTTTGTGTTGGAAAAACTCACTCTCCCTCCTTTTGAGCCAGCTGCTACTGCAGACCTAAAATTTCTCTCCTGGAAAACGGCTTTCATTTTAGCAGTCACTTCAGCTAGAAGGATTTCAGAATTACAGGCTGTTATGCCAGTGGAGCCTTTCATTATTTTTCATCCGGACAGGGTGGCTCTCAGGACCAATCCATCTTTCATGCCTAAGATGGTATCCAGTGTGGCTCTTAATCAGACCATTCATCTGCCAACTTTCTTCCCCAATCCACAGAACAAAGGTGAGCAGATTCTGCATTCATTGGATGTACACAGACAGCTTAGATTCTACTTAAGCAGGACGAAATCTCTAAGAAAATCTGAACAACTATTGGTGGCATTTGCTGCAGGGCCAGAGGGAAAGGCTATTACAAAGCAGACTATTTCCAAATGGATAAGCCATTTTACTAGTTTCTGCTATATGCACCATGGTAAACCTATCCCCAAGGGGATCAGGTCTCATTCCACCAGGGCTGCATCTACTTCTGCAGCCTTTCTCAGAAGGGTTCCTACCAGAGACATTCTAGAAGCTGCTACCTGGAGCTCAGTTCATACATTCACCAAACATTACCATTTACCTCTCTCTTCTCTAAATCCAGAGCTGGCTTTGCCACTGCTGTCCTGCAGGGCCTTATAGCTGCTCCTAATGCTGTATAAATCCATTCTCCCAGCCATAGCTTTGGGATTCTACCCAAATGTAATGCCTGCAACTGTGAAACACAAAGAACATAGTATAGGTTGTGTACACTTACCATAAATGTAGATGTTCGAGTGTATTCACTGTTGCAGTCCTGGTTACCCACCCACCAGCCCCCTGTTTTTCTCTTATTGTACCTCTCTTTTCTTTTACTATGCTCAAAAGCCTTTTTGGGTGTATTTGCTTTTGTTTGGAGGTATATTTTTTTTGTGTTTTAAATTATATACTTATATATACATATATATTTTTTGCTCCCCATTTGGGTGGCACCTGGGGCAAGAAAAAACTGATGTAATGGTGTCGGCTGCATGTTTTATACCCCTGACGACCTGACATCATGGAAGAAGGGACAGCAACCGATGCAGGACCCAAGACTGTGTTAATCAGGCTGACTGAGGGCAACCTGCCAGCAGATTACCCAAATGTAATGACTGCAACTGTGAATACACTCGAACATCTACATTTATGGTAAGTGTACACAACTGTACTTTTAGGCTTACCTGATTTGAATGGATATTTTAAAGCTACACATTTAAGGCTCATATACATAACACAAGCAGAAGGTTATAATTCAAAGTGGAAAGGGATGTTGATGAAGTAGGGGAAATTCAAGAATTAAAAGAGTGGGATTTTGGGGGTCTGTATAAGATCATCAAAATCTTATTGCCTGATAATTCATCGACCTCGATCCATTGAAACTAACTTTAGTGAATATCGCATTTTTTTACAGAGTAAGTAACCAATTGGCCAACACCACAAGTTTGCCCTTTACAGTAGTGTGATCATGGAGTTGGTATATATAGTAAGGATGGGGTGTGGGGGTGAAGCCCCCAACTTGGGTGGGTTTGAATTAGTGTGATGTGTTTTGGTGGGGTAGTGGCCAGTTGGTTACTTACCCTGTAAAGAAATGTCCAATGTTCACCGAGGTTTAGGGGGTCAATGAATAAGTCGTCGATGAACAAAGATTTCGATGGGCTACTATAGACCCGGGATTTTGGATGCAGAGAATAACAGCCAAATAGAATATTATATTGATAAAGTAGCAGAAAGTATTTTAAGAATTAAGCCAACACGAGAATAGAGGAAGGTGATTTTGACAATAGGGATGACTGCAATTATAGGTCCAATTGCATTTACTAGGCTAACAACTACAAGGGCCTAGCCATGCCTCCCAAATTGTTGACAAGTTCTGGTAATCTTGATAAGTATAAGCAGGGGCTTGGGAGATGAAATATTTACAAACAGGAGCCTGATTGATGAACCAGTTTGCAGGTTGCATCTGTCCATTAGAGACATAGGTGCCAAACCAGGGATGAATTTCCTGTTACCCATCCAGTTGTCCAAGTTGCAGTTGAATTGGGTTAGGGTGGAACTCTGCTTCACATGGATGGCGAGCCTGTTCCAGAGATGAGGTAGTCTCTGGGCTAAATACCTGTCCAGTCCAGCAGGCCCTATTTATATCACAGGCAAGGTTTTAGTGTTTTGAATGGGTAATTCTGGTGCTGTTTGTTTTCTGGATATGCAGGAGGTCCATCAGAGTGGGGTCTGACAATGCCATGTATACCTGGCATAGATCTCCCCTCAACAGCCTGTAGGAGACTAAATACAGGGGTAGGACCTTGAGTCAGTCTGCACAGGACATTTTACTTGTGCCTTGTATTCTTTTAGTATGGAACTTCTGCAGATGTTCCAATTTGTTGGATATGCCTGTTTATGTACACACCAGAGGAGGCATTGTACTCAGTGATAGGGCTGATGAATGCTGAATACAGTGGAGCAATGACCTCCTTGGACCTAGATGCCATACCTTTTTTTTTTTTTTTTTTTTATAAGTTATGCAACATAGAATGATTTTCTCACTACTGATGGAGTGATGGTCAAAGGCTAGATTACTGTCTGTGTGTCCCTAAGTCTCTGACTCCTGGGTCATCTCTAAGGGATGTGTTGTTAATGTGATAGCAAGGGTGAATGACTTCCTGAAGGATACTATTATGCATTTCTTGGCATTTAGTTTTAGTCTATGCCTCTGACACTAGTTTGTCTAAGTCAGTCCTTCCTCGAGAACATTTGTGTCAGTGTGGGATTCAATGACCACTCCTAATTTGCAATCATCTCCAAATTTAGTCAGCCAGAGACCACTGACATTGACCTTGACTTCAGAGTAGTAAATGCTAAAAAGGAGTGATCCATGGACTGATCCCTGAGGGACCCGTGACTGTCCTTTTTGTAGAGGTGGACTCCCCAATTTCAACTTCCTGGGTCCTATCTGTTGGCTATCCACCGGGGTGACATACAGGTTTGTACCTAACCTCTTAAGTATGTGAACAATGCCCGAGTGGGATATTGTGTCATAAGCCTTGGCCAGTTCAAGGTAGGCAGAGTAAACCATTTTGCCCTCATCCACTGCTTTGATGAACTTCTCAAAGAAGTCCACCAGGTTGAGTAAGCATGATCTGCCCTTGACAAAACCAGACTGGGCTGGGTCTAGTGGCTGGAGGTTTACTATATCATTATTGATCATTTCCATGATAATTCTTTCCATAGCTTTGCATGCAAGACTAGTGAGACTTAAGGGTCTGTGTATGGCCCACCTTTGTGCAGAGGGATGACCGTTGCTGTTCTCCATTTATGAGGCATGAAGCCTGATTGAAGGCTACAGTTAAATAGCAATTCCAGGGAGCCTGATAGGTCATGTTTCATGCTATTTAAAAGGCATCCTGGGATATTGTCTGGGCCCATTGATGCAGGGTTCTTGGCCCTAGAGAGAGCATTAAGGACCTGTCTGCTAGTGATAGCAGGGGGAGTTATATTTGATATTTCCTGAGAGAAGGTAGAGAGGGAGAGATGGGTAAAGTCGGAGATGAATTTATCGGCTAGTAGGTTTACTATATCTTCTGGCTCAATATAGGTAGCTCCATTTAGAATGAGCTGTGCACACATTTGTGTATTGCCTTTGAGGTTGCAGACATAGCTAAAGAATGTGGTTGTCCTTGGCCTGGGGGGGGGGGCAAATTTACCCGAAGTTTGGTTTTGGTAGACTTTTTGTCCTCCGGGTTTGTTTGGTCTGATGAGTCCTGTAATCTTGCTTGGTACTGCACCTCCTAATTTTTGCCATGATGATCTTCCTTCTGTTATACAGCCTATTGATTTTGTGATTCAACAGGGAGGCCTGTTTTTTGAGTTAGTTCTGTACTTCTGTCTGGTGTGTACAGCTGCCTCTATGCAGCTATTAACATGTTTGTATATAGTTTCTGTGAATAGTTTTGCATAGGCATCAGTGTTCTCAAGTTTTATGGGGGCTTGAAATTTTGCCAGGTTTTCATTTAATAGCAGGAAGTTAGCCTTACAGTGGTTTCTGAATATTTTAGGTTTTGCTTGGGGGTCCAGGTTTTATTTTTTACTTCAAAGGAGACCATTTAGTGGTCTGAGCTTACTAGAGAAGATACAACACTAGGGGGTGTGCAGCACTCTCCCAGATCAGTATGGTTGCACCTCTGGTTGGTGTAGTGACAATCTGGTCCAGGGAGTTTGTGTTTTCAAAATCCATGAATCTCTGTGCCTGTATGTTTGGTATTGTATAGGATTCCCTGTTAATAGCAGGTAATTAAAGTCGCCCATGTTATATGGTATTAGGTTGGATAGTGAGTATTTCCAATAAGTTTAAATACATGCTATGGGCTTTCTAGGTCACAAAGGGAGACCTATAGCTTGCAAGGAAGTGTTATTGGATTTTGCTTATGGTGGCCTGAACATGGAGCAGCTCAATTGCATTGTCCTGTTTGACTAGCCTTAAGGTATATTTATTTTTTATGTAAATCAAGATACCTACACCTTTATTCCCTGTCTTTTTAGTAGCTAGTCTAAATATGTGACAGTATTATAACATTGCACTGTCAGTGTGCTCTCCATGGCTTTAAGCCATGTCTCAGTTGACCGCACAGGCGTCAGAATTCTCTAGGGTGATGAGAGCTTCTAGGAAGTGGAGTACAGAGAACAGTTAAAAGGGAGCTAGAATTTACTGGAGGAAATTGGCAAAGGAACCCAGGTATCTGAGAGCAAATAATTTGAGAGAGAAAGGTAATAGAATGGGAAGAAGCCAAGAAGACATTTGGACTGCAGGCTAGAGACTGCCTTCCCAGATCAAGAATTGATATCTGAGTATAGGCAAAGAAAATGGTTAGGGGATTCCTAAGTGAAAGACCTGCTCTGGCAGAATTTTTAATTGAATCTAGAACAGAAGCTGCTGTTAAAACAATGAATAATTTAATAGAGCATATAAAATACTGCACAATAACTATAGGAATCGGAGGAGGTTAGAAAAGATTGGGAAGAGATTTCATAAAGAAAAATGGGAGGACATGCATGTGGCTCCCAAATATGCAAAAGAGTGCAAAAAGTTTATGATTTAAACTTGGAAGTGTTTGCGTAGGAATTTGTATAATACAAGTAGACTCCAAAGAATTTTTCATCAGTTAGATAGCAAATGTTGGCGCTGTGATGGGGAAGAAAGAGGTAACTGAAAACATATGTTTTGGGAGTATTTTGAGTTGGTATACTTTAAAAATTCCCTATTGAGTCAAACGTGTTGGGTGAGCAAATGAGTGTAACTAAGGAAATTATTTATTTATTTATTTTTGGTGCTGGGATACAGGATCTGATACAGGATCTGAATTGCTTAGATATAGTAATGTCTTGTTAAGTTTAATTCTGGTAGTTGTCAAAAAAGCAATTACTAGAAAATGTAAATCAAAGTCTAACCCAACTGTATTTGGAGTATTGAGTACTCTAAATGAAATATAAAAAGTGGGATCTTTAGAAAAGGGTAGGAACAAATTTCATAGAAAAAAATTAAATTTTGTGAATGATGCATGCAAAATAATGTTTTGGAGGAGGAGTAAGGTTTAGAAGAGGCATGAATTGATCAGTTTAAGTAATGTTGGATTGATGATAAATATATTAAGGAATATGTGTGGCGTATAATCTTTGCAACTGAGAATATGTTAATATGTTTTTATTTATATATAAATATATGTTTGCATACATCATAAGTAATATGCCGCGGTGGTACAGCAGTAGCGTTGTTACCTCATGGCAAGAGGTTTTCCTGTTCGATTCTTGGCGTGGCTTGGGAGTGACTTCTGTGTGGAGTCTGCATGTCCTCCCTGTGGTTGGGTAGCGTTCAAAAGACATGCGTGCGTAACTGGGCTTGCCTTCGTTGAAGGTTGAGCGTCGAGCTGGCACCTCGGCATTTTGTAAAAATCTACTGCCAATTATTAGTGGACCGGAGTTCCGCTGTGGCGACCCCTTACCTGGAAAAAGCCGAAAGACAAACAACATATATCATAAGTAATAATTCAATAAAGGTGTTTAAAATAAAGCCTTCCAGAAGATGTTGGGCCTGAAATTTTTGTATCCCCTTTTAGACAGTTAGTGTTTGGGCCATCTGCTGCAGAAGTCCTTAAAAATGTGACGAGAGAGCTAAGATGATTTAAGGAATTAGTCAGAATTATCAGCCTACCTTCTCCAAGTTTACCAAGGGATTTAATGTTACCCCTACAACCTATTTCAATTGCCCTGAAGCTTTGGAAGCTGTCAGGCTGTGTTACATCCTGCTTATATCCTTAGAAGGATATAACTCATGCAGCTAAGGCTCCTGCAACAATGATTATTTGAATGTCTGCTGTTATGGTAAGTTTACTTTCACAACTGTACTACCGTCTTCAACACCCAGGCATTGGCAGTAATGTAGGTGGTTCAATGGATGCACAGTCCAGAGAATCTGTTCCAGTATCCAAGGCTGGTATAATCCTGTACAATTTTGCGGAGTCCCTCATGGTACAACACCTCAGTCAACTTCTGCTGCCTCTCAGCTCTGGAGCTTGGAATTTCTCAGTCTGTTCACTGAAAAATCCATGGGAAGAGTTAACACCACTGCCTACATGAAATGTATAGCACAACACTATACCAGCATGTAAACATCTGCTATATACAGCTGCTTTCCTTAGAAACAAGTAGAGGGCAAACCCCAGAAACAAACCTACATGGTGGAGCCATAATATCAACAACCTTTATAATAACAGAAAGATAATTTTGGCTAAGAGTAAGAAGAGTAATTCCCAGAATGTTAGAGCCTTGTCAATGAAATAAACAAACGGCTCATACACCAAAGCAAAATTGGAGGCTAAAAGAGCTACCCTAGCCAAAAACAATCACAGGGCATTTTTTGTTATGGTCATAATCTCAAAAGCACAATGTAACAATGCACTGAACTGGTTGTGAACAATGTTACTCACATTGAAACTGAAGATACAGTGAAACTACTGGCCGATAAATTTAGCTCTAAGTTTATTCCTGTGTGCCGCCCGTCTTTCCCTCAAGATATATCCAAAACTGGCTTGCCTCCAGCTATCATACAAGACCAAGTCCTAAAAGTGCTATCAGAAGCTAAAAATACTGCATCCAGTATCCCTGGATACATCTTAAATAACATAAAGCATAATTTAGCCACACCCCTAACATCACTGTTCACTCTCTGCCTTTATACAGGTTTTGTACCAAGTGATGGAGAATAGCTACACTCATTCCTTTGCATAAAGGAGAGACTTCCACAGACCCATACATTTGCATATGTCTGACTAGCCTCACATGTAAAACCATGGAAAGCCTTGTCATGGAACTAATCAATCAGGATATAGGGAACCTCCAAAACACTGGACCCATCACAATTTGGATTCATCCATAGCAGGTCATGGTTAACCTGGTGGATATTTTTGAAAAAGTCACCAAAGCAATGGATGAAGGCAAAAAGGTACACACCTCAACCTCATCAAAGCTTTTAATGCAATTCGTCAGTCAGGCATAGCAGAAAAGCTAAATAAACTTGCTAGATTGCCAACTGACTCATATGTAGGATGCAGGTAATCAAAATAGGCGAAGTTACCTTCACAAAAAGACCAGTCACCAGTGGAGTCCACAGGGTTTTGTGCTTGGACTTCTCCTGTTTGGTATCTACTTTTCTTTTTCCAATATTTTTATTAAGGATAAAATAAAAGTATAAACACTGTCTAATACATTGATTATACTGAGCAGACAACTTTTAACAACAATGAAATTAAATCAACTATTTACATTATTTATATAGGCCTGAAAAATGTTTGAATAGTACAAATATTTTAAGAAAAAAACTTTAGTGAAGCAAACAAAAAATGGTTAACCAGGGTTGAAAAAATCAGTTAGGAAAGTCTCAATTAGGCTTGAAACCTTTGTCCTTGGATTGTTAGTAAAACTCATTGGATATATTCTAAGTTCCTTAATTCTGACTTCCTTGTTTATGGTTCCTTCTAGTAAGGAGAGCAATTCACCAAGACTCGGAGAGGTGGTAGAGGTCCATTTCCTTCTAATACATTTCCTGGCTACTGCTAATATTGTCCATAATAAGTATGACTCTGGTTTATTCAAAGAAAAGGTTTCATCAACATTAAGAAAAATTAAAGTTTTAGTAAATTGAAGTTATCTGAAAATAAAGCTGAAAGAAAATCAATATCTCTTCAAAAATTCCTTAGTTTAGAGCAATCATAGAAAATATGGAACCAATCTGTATTACATGGTGTTAGACATCTCTAGCAAATGGTGGTATTCGATTTTTTGAATTTAGCAATTTTGTCAGGAGTTAAAAATGTTCTGTGAAAAATTTCCAAGTATATACACTCCAGTATTGACCCCAAGAAGTGAATTTTACTGAAGATAGAATTTAAAGTGTTTTTGTCTGGGAGAGACTATGAGGTAGGCATATAGTCATTGTGTTCCATTGCTTAGTTGTTAAAATGAACCTGTAACTAAACAAAATGGTGTATAATTTGGATACTAAATTGTCAAACTGCTGATCATTAAATATTTCAGATATGAGAGTGATTAAGGGAGGTTAATCTAAATATGAAGAGTTCTGAATAATTAAGTCTTGAGAATAAGCAATTACACTTTGTAGTACTAATCAATCTTGCAATAAGTTAGTCTTTCATAATTTGCTGAAGTTGTAAAGTTTCCAAGTCTTTAATGCATTGTTTCCAACAAATAAAATGTTGTTTCCCAGAAGTTTTTTGTGATTTTAAAGGGGATTATTAGATCAAACCAGGATTTGATATCTGCATTTGCTTACCTTACCGAAGCAAATCAAGAATTGTTAGAACTAGACACAATAATAAATAACTTTCAAAAAATGTTTCTAAAGTTAATAATGTTATTTAAATAGTTTAGTTTTATGGGTTTTGTCACATTATATTGAAAAGTGTGACTAAAAAGAAACCAGAACGTATTGGAGAAATGTTTAAAAGGAATTTTACATGACAGTGAGGTTTCATTCTGTATTATAGCAATATGGAAATCTTTCCAATTTGAGTTGCAATTTGAGTCAATCCAATTTAGTGTGATTTTAAGTAACAATGCTTTGATATATGTTTCCAAGTCAAGGAATGTTAAACCACCACCATCCCAAAATCTAATACGATGCATATACGAAATCCTATTTTTGTTTGGGTACCATATGATTAATAAAGTTTTATTTATGAGTTTAATATAATTATTCCCAGGATGGGTGTCTAGAGCCAGAACAATATATACAATTTTTGGAAGGAGAGTTATTTTTAACAATTGCAGTCTGTCCTCGAATGAAAAAAAACCCATATTGTTCCAGCTACTTTTTATGTATTTATCTGAGATATTATGCTTTTATAATTTGTTTCTCTTTTTTTCCAAGTTTTTGCATAAGGTTATCCCTAAATAGTTTAGTGTATTAACTTGTTCTCCAATAATGCTTTGGTTAACTAGCTGAAATTTCTTTTTGTCATTAAGAATAATATGTTTAGATTTTTGCTTATTAAAGTGGAGGCCTGAAATTTTTTGAAAGTTATTTATTATTGTGTTTCGTTCTAACAATTCTTGATTTGACTTGGGTAAGGTAAGCAAAATCTCCGCAAATAGTGCTATTTTAGAATTGTATTGATTATAAATATTAATGCCTTTGTGTTCTTGATTATTTCTTATTGAAGATGCTAATACTTATATGACAAGGGCAAATAATACTGGGATAAAGGGCAACCTTGTTTGGTGTCTTTGGTTATGGGGATGTACTTTGAAGTGAAGGGGACTAATTTGATGCATGCCAAATTATCTTTATAAATAGCCTTTATCATGGAGATTAAAGATATTGGAAACAAGAATGCTTTTAGTGTTTCAAACAAAAAATCCCAGTTTACAGAGTCAAATGCTTTTTCTATGTCTAGACTCACCAACAAGGCTTCTTCATTTTATTTGTTTAAGAATTCTATTAATGTTAATATTTTTTTGATATTATCATGAGTGTGCCTTTTATGAGTAAACCCAGTTTGGTCATTATGAATTAAATGTGAAAGTGGAACCTTTATTTTGTCCACAAATGTAGACATAAAAATTTTATAGTTATTATTTAATAAAGAAATTGGTCTATATGATTTATATAGCTGCAAATCTTTGTCAGATTTAAGAATAGGGGTAATCAAGGAGTATCTCCAAGAGGGAGGGATCACATTTTTAGTTTGTACTTCAACCAGGGTCTTATGAAGTAAAGATATAATTGAATCTGGGAAAAGGCTATAAATCTCTGCTATGATGCCATCTATGCTGAGAGCTTTGTTAGGTTTAAGGTTTTTGATTTAATTTAGAGTTATTCATTTCTCAAGAGTTGTACTAAGATTTTCTGGGATGGAATTCAAATTTAAAGTGATTCATTCTTTGGCTGTAATGTTTTTGTTTATATTATCAGAGTTATAATGTTTGGCACCATGATATCTTAAAGGCTTCTAATATATCTCCAATATCAAAAGCTGTCTTATTAGTGCCTTTGTCTATTAATTTTAAAATATTATTTTCCTTGGAATGTAATTTTGCTCTTAATGACAAATTGTGCACATGTTTGGGAGTAATTTCATTTCATTTTTTCTAGTACTAAGTTTGTTTTGTGTACCAAAATATCTAAACATTTCTTGTTTACTGCATCTATTTCTTTTTGTTATATGAGTTTAATTGTGATGACTTTGATCTTAGAGGTTAATTGAGATTGTAGGTTTTGTAGTTCCGATTCCCATTCCTTAAGTTTTTTCTTATACCAGACTGTAGTTTTACCATAAATATATGCTTTTAGAGCATCCCAAACCATAATAATGTTTGTTTCAGAGTTATTTGTCTCTAAGAGGAAGTTTAATAGTGATAATAACCATGGTTTAAAGTCTTTTAGTTTGGTGATATAGGCAGGAATTCTAGTAATAGTATTTAGTTTTGTGAAGTCTACTTGTATATCTAACATAAGACAATTATGGTCCATTCTATAGCACACCATTGAGCCGTGGCTTCCAATCTCTGTTTGAAAGCTTTTTCCATTGATTTTGACATATCAAATGGCATGGATGGGAACTTCATAGCTCTAAGCCCTTTCGGAGCTATGTCTAGTTCCACATATCTTTGTAAACTCATCCTGTTATACTGAGTTGCTGTTTCTTTATGCAACAATTGTTCCAACTTATTCAACAAAACTTTCACCTCAGATGAGAAGGCAGTGGAACGCTTACCCACCTCCATAAACGAGTTAGAGAAATGGTTACTCTCTGGTCTCCTACAGTAACCTCTCCCATATTGGAGCGGGTCGCCCTTCACCACTGCTACTAGCCAATGCCACACTTCCATCCTGGTTCCTGTCTGGATTTGATCTTACAAAACCATCCACAGTTAGCTGTGAAGAGTTAGAAGACTCTTCTCTAAATATACGTGACAAATTATTAGCAGGATCACTCGACATACCGCAAAGTCAATATCCACCATACGACAAAAGTAGTTCTGTATAAGAATAATCAACAACTAGTAGTCAAATAAATCTTATTTTATTACAAAACACTCTAGCTCCTTGGCTAATGTTTAGAAGGGAGAGTTATAGTAAAGATAATAACAAAATAACATATAGACTTCCAAAATCAAATTTAAAGACATATAAAGATGTAAATAGTTTTTTATAGTATTAACATATAATTTGCTGAGTGAGAATGTCAAACAAGTTATAAAACATTATTGGCAATTCCTACGTAATTTTCCAGAATTGAAAGGTTTAGTGGAACAGAATTTGGTATTTTCTTATAAAAGAGGGTCAAATTTGAAAGATAGGTTAGTACATACAAAATTTAAGAGACCAAAAATTCAGGCTAACGCAACAGATTCAGTTTTTAGGTACTGCACCCTGTGGAAAATGTTTGGGTTGCAGACATATTGTGCAGACTTTTTCTAGTATTAATAATATCAAATTTAAAGCTGCTGCAACATTTAATTGTTTAACAGAAAGTGTAGTCTATGCTATAAAATGCGGTTGTTGTTGTGTCTTTCGGCTTTTCCAAGTTAGGGGTCACCACAGCAGAATTCCAGTCCGCTAATGATTGGTAGTTGATTTTTACGTGCTGAGTTACCAGCCCTGACGCACAACCTTCAATGAAGGTACGCCCATTCACACATGTCTCCACGCAGAAGACGCTCTAGCTGAGAATCAAACCGGACAGCGTCTTACTGTGAGGAGACAACGCTACTGCAGCAGAATGCGGTTGTAATAAATTTTATATAGGTCAAACAAAGAGAATGTTTAAGGTGAGGTTACTGGAACATTTAAGGGACATTAGATCAAATAAAGAGGAAAGTCCCTTAGCTCAGCATTTTAAATTATATCATGACAGTGTTCCTAAAGATTTAACAGCTACAGTGTTGCAACAAATACAGGAAGAAAATGAGAATTACAAGAGAAATATGTTATTGTATAAGGATACTGTGTTCATTTTAAAGTTTGGGATTTTGATCCCATATGGTTTAAATGTAGATTGTTGTTGGAAATGTGTTGTATAGCTTTAAAATTATGCTTTTAAGTTATGTTGGTTAAATAAGTATTTAAATATTTAATTGTTTAATTATATAATTGATGAATTGTTTTATTGGACACTATGGGTATAAAAAGTGAATTAGTATTACTTGGAATTTACTCCTTGAAGACTAAACATTAGCCGAGGTGCTAGAGTGTTTTGTAATAAAAGAGGATTTATTTGACTACTAGTTGTTGGTTATTCTTATACAGAACTACTTTTGTCGTATGGTGAAGATTAAGATGTTGTTTACCAGTTGAAGCACCCAGTCCTGGGAACCAGTAAAGGTTAGCAAGCGTCTAAATTCTGTGATTGAATTTTAGGATAGTGATAGCTAGTAGTCCCTCAGGCTCTTCATGCTTATATAATATTTGAGGGCAGATAATATTATTCTTTCATAGGATCATCACTCCTCTCCTTTTAGACTTAAATGAAGCATGAGCTAGTATCGTATAAGTGTTTGTTTTCCAAACATCCTTTTTTGTGTTTTTAAAATATGTTTCCTATAGGAATACTATCTGCACTTTGTTTCATGTAAGGTATCTCAAAAGGTTTGACATCTTCTTTGAATTATTCATGCCCTTTATATTAAGTGAAGCTAAAGACAAAGACTTGGTGAGTTATAGGAGTCCTTTCTCTAATGATCAGTAATAACTGATTTTATTATCTCAAAGCATTCAATGAAAGGTTGAGACTTCCAAACTTTGATTTAAGTGACATGTTTGCAAGACTCCTGACCGTGAATATGATGTGAAGTATATTATAATCAGGCCTAAGTGAAGAAAGAAACAACACAATAATTATATTAAAACATAGATAAACAAATAATGTATTTCCCCAACACATACATGGAATTAAAAAAAATCCCAGTTTGAAAGATGAGATAAAATAAATCAAACTGCTTTCCCAAACCATCATGAACATACCTATCAGCTCTAAACTGTACTAGTAAAGAGACTTGGCTATAAACTTACAATTGATTGGACAGTTTCTACTAAGTTATTAAAATATAGTGAGGAAACAAGAGAAACGCACAGATATTAATATCTTAAGTTACATTTATAATACTGGATGTTGAGGTTCCTATCTTTGACATGAATTACTATATGAGATCAGATGAGTTTAAAATAAGTACAAAATATTTACCTAATAGCTAGAGTCAATAAAATGTAATATTTTAATTATGTTATCCAAGAATGAACAGGTAAAAAGGACCTGGTAAAAAGATTGGGGCACATATATTAGAAAGTATTGTGAAAAACAGTAATGAACATCAAAATAGCCAATAGCCTGGATCAGACATTTATATATAGTTATAGTATATATCAATCAAACTGAAAGTTTCTCATTTTATTTATTTATTTGTTTGCATTTTGTTAACCAGGAAAGTCCATTGGGCCAAGATGAGCCCTTCTTCAATGGAGGCCCAGGAGAAAAGCTCCTTGTACAGAGTTACAATAGCAAAAAACACATTAACAAAATTAGAAAAATGTTACACAATTTAAAAAGTTAGTAGTATCCTATTGATATAGCAGTAATAGTAACAGAAACATTTGTGGAATAAGCAATAATAAAGCATTGTATAAGAAAATAAAGCATTCTGTAGTGCATGGCTTGCAAAGGCCTATATTATCTAAGACATATACTATCAAGACATTTGTAATGAAAGTTAGAAATGTAGGAGAAATTAGAAGAGAGTGGAAAAGAGCATGGTTAGTATTAGGTTGAAATATGAGAGAGAAAGACTGAAGGAATGTGAGTCAGGTGTATAGAAGTTGAGAGGGGTGAGAGCAGTAGATTCCAAATTAGGGGTGAGAGCATTCTAAATTAGAGGAGAGGTGGGAATGGAGCAAAGTCTTAAAGATAGAGAGGTTCTGGGTTATACTGATGTGGGTTGGAAGTGCGTTCCATTTCCGAGCCAAGGAGAATTACAATAGAAGTTGCCCTGGAGTACGTATGGGTTTGTACACTTCAAGGAGGTTCTGATTCTTAGACCTAAGTGATCTGTCAGGGAGATGCATGGTAAGGACAGAGAAGAGGGAGGGGCAGATAGAGGGCTTGAACATGAGTTCTGGGCAGTAGAGAGTTGAATGTAAGAGAGATAGTTGGGGAGTTCCAGCCAGTTCAATGATTGTAGGGCAGTACAGTGATGGGAGGAGGATTTGGAGCCGGTGGTAAACTTAGAGATTTTATAGTGGCAGGATGCCAGTTTTGCCTTTAAGGTGGATGGTAGATTAGTAAGGAGAGGGGCTCCATACATGAGAGAGGGAAGGAGGTAAGTGGCAGAGAGGGTACGCTTAGTTGAAGGAGTGTGGTAGTGACTGTGTTGATACAGCATACTGAGCTTTTGGTGGGTTTTCTTAATGTTGGTTTGTAGGTGAATATTAAACTTTAATTGTTCATCAATAAGGACACCTAGAAGCTTAGTATGGGGGACTATTTTGATGGGAGTCATGTTTTGGCTAATTATAGAGAAGGAGATCTTGATTATGGTGTTTTTTGATGGAGTAAAGATCATTTGGTTTTAGAAGCATTAAGAGCTAGGTGATTGTTCTGCATCCAAGATTCTGTGCAGGTGAAGGCATCTCGAGTTATATGCATGAGTTTGGGGAGAGATTCAGCAGAGCAGATAATGGTAGAGTCATCTGCGTATTGAACAAGTTTATCATTTGGGATACAATGCTGAAAGTTATTAATGAAGATGTTAAATAGTAGGGGACCTAGGATAAAACCTTGGGGAACACCTGTCAGAGTGTAAAGGTAGGAAGAGGTACAATTTTTCTACTTGGCAGCCTGTTGCCTAGTTGATAGGTAACTGAAGAACCAGTTGATGGAGGAGGACGAAAGATTGAGATGAGAGACCTTAGACAAGAGTAAGTTATGGAAGAGGGTTTCGAAGGCCTTGGATAAGTCTAGGGGAAGGGTAGATACAATATTGTCTGAGTCATGAGTGTGGTTGATGATATCAAGGAAGGACAGAAGTGCTGTAGTTGTGCTGTGTCTAGGTCTAAATCCATGTTGAGTAGGGGACAGCAGATGATTGTCTAAGAGGTAAGGTAAGAGTTGCAGGGAATACATTTTTCAAGGATTTTAGAGATTGGGAGAGAATGTCTATTGGGTGGAAATTGGAGATGTTGGTGTTTGCCTCCTTTGTGAAGGAGAATGATAAAAGCTTTTTTCCAAGGGAGGGGTACATAGGATTCTTGAATGGAACGATTAATTAGGATACAGATGGGAAGAGCTATGCCATCAGCAGCTAGCTTGAGAAAGTTAGATGGTAGGTTATCTGGGGCATTAGAGCATGCTTTTAAATTTTGAAGAGTTTTTTTTATGATATTAACAGGAATGGGTTTGAGGTTGAAGGTAGGGAGGTCAGTAGCACTGGTGGCAGAGGGGGTGGAGTTGTGGGTGAGAGAAGTGGTAGGCATTGATATATAGTTAGGGAAAGATGTAGTGAGCTTGGTTATTGAGTCTATGAAGAAGGAGTTAAATCTGATGGCTATGATATAATCTGGAGAGCTAGGATCTGAGCAAAGGTTATCTTTTTTGCCAGGACTGAGGAGGGCAGAGATACTACTACAAAATTTCTTGGAGTTAGATTTGTGATTGTTTTGAAGCTTGGGGCAGTAGGATTTTGTTGTCTGAAACAATTAGCTTTTTAACCTTATTATAAAGTTTGTATTCAGTTAGGGAGTTAGGTGTTTTGTATTTTTGGTAGTGTTTCCATGATTTATCTCAGAGATGTATGAGAGTTATCATTTCTTTAGATAGCTATGAGGCAGTTTTGGATTTAACTCTTTTAGTTCTGGGAGGAGCAAAGCTTTTTAGTAAGTTAATGAAAGAGGTATTGAAGTAAGTAACAGCGTTGGTCAAGTGGTAGAGTTTTCAGGGGGTTCCAGTTTATATGTTTTAAGCAGTCAGAGAAGTTTTGAGGGTTAAAGTTTGTGCGGGTACGGATAGTGATATAATTATGTTGTAGGTGGAAAGAGGAAGGTGAGCGGCGTGCAAAGGCAGGAAAATGATCACTGAGGGAGTCGGATAAGGTCCCACTATCAGATATATTGTTGGTGTGGGAAATTAATATTCAGTACTGCCTGAAGAGTTGTCTTTATTAGGTCTGGTATAAGAGTTAATTAGTGCATATTTATATTTAAAAACATGTTAATTAACCAACAACTTATATAAAAATCTTTGGGACAGTGTAATATGTGTAAAAATATTGCTTGAGCATAGTTATTCATCAACACTAATATTTTGTTCATCTATATTGTTCTAATCAAGAATAAGCTGGATGTAATAGTAAAAGCTCTCAAAGATTCCCCTGAGGTTAACATTAAGGGACATCACAGTTACCTCAGTGAAATATATTGAAGCACATTTTAAGATGAATAGATAATGTTGGACTGCATTTATTTTTATAGGATTAAAAGTCTGAATAGATCATTATCTATATTATTTGTAACAAGAAGTAGTGAATGACCAAATCAATAAAGGGAAAGTAAGTGACTAAATTAAAATGTGCTTAATGCTGACTGTTCACCAACATTGCAAAAATAAAACTTCATATAGGCTATTCATATAATGGTAATAACAGTGTCATATAGCTATTAAGCATTAAGTAAAGGTTAGTGATGATTATTACATTTCCTGTATTAAAACAAATTTCTTTATATCACATTCTATTTCATCTTCTGTTCAGATGCATATAATTTATTATGTGTTATATTCTAACCATTCATCTTGCATCTATTTATCATTTCTTTTACTTCTGCAAGGTTTTCTTAACTTGCTCTTGTTTTCTGAACAATCTCAGTTGGAGTGTAGCCACATTCGATATGTTACATATAATACAGAAATTCCAACAAATGTAATAGAGAAGCAAGTTATATGTTCGTTAAGAAAATGACCCTTATTAACTAGGCTGTATTGATGCAACAATGCTTGCAATTTTTAAGCTTACCACCAGAGGTCAACTCATCTAATTTAATCTGTGTTAAATCTTTTTTTTTTTTTTTTTTGTAACATCTTTTTATTAGTTTTGAATATTTTACAAACTAACACACATACAAAACAGAAATGCATACCTAAAATCTACTACATGCTGTATACCATATAATCTATGTTAAATCTAGTTTACACTTTTTATTCACCTCATAAAAAACAGATGAGTCTTAGAAGTTTTTCTTGCTCAATATTCTTACAGTTATAAAAGCTATATAGCTAAAATCTGCCAACTGGACTGGGCCTGAGGCCCACTATCTTAGTGCAGCTGTCTACAGTATCATAATCACATTAATCTGTGTGCTTATTCACCCTAAGAGCTGTCAGGAAAAGATTCTGAGAAGTACTGTTTGACAGTGACATCCAGGACCATCTCACACATGTTCTTGTCCCCATAGTAATGAAGCATGTGATTTTTTTTTCTTTTTGCATGTAACTTCCTTAATGTCTACAATTAGCAGGGCTAAAACATCTTTTTTTATATATATATAACTGCCTTAATGTCTACAATTAGCGGAACTATAACAACTTCTAGTCAAAAGTGTTATTAGATGACACCCATATAGACCCTCTAATCTTATGTGGCGATATGAAAAAGCTGTTAACCAGGTTCTGCTGTACAAATACTCTGTACTTGTCTTCAGTCTAATAGAACTTCCTTGCCACTGAAGCTTGAGGGTACAGTTATAACATAATGTTCTCAAAAACTTGTACAGTTTGCTGTCAAGTATTACATAATCAGGAAACACTATTAGAGAGTTTAAATTGTGTGTATATTTATGTTTCTAAGTCTGGACTGATTCAGGCTTACACTTGTTTCTGTCAGCTTTAATTTAAATTAGTAATTATATTAACTGTTATTTTCCAATTACTAAACACCGGCTTGAAAATATGAACTTTTTATATAAATAAAAGAATCTAACTTACTTAAATGCAGCAGTCTGTTTTCAGCTTTACTTAGGAAGTTTTAAGCTAAGGGTGCATGTTTAATACTGTTCCCTATACTTTCTGTAGGGTGCAACATAGCAGAATGAACCAACAGCTTTCAGAAAGCTTAGGGATAGCAAGGCAGTTTAAAAACAGCTCAATGGTCATCTCGAGATAAGAAAAAGATTCACCTTGAATTTAAACAACATTCTTTGAGTAAAAAAATGGTTTAGTGAGATAAAGATGGGGAAAATAAAGCTAAAAAATGGCGCCATATTTACTAGTGGGTGTTTGCCAGTTGTGTAGTGTAACAAATATGGTTCCTATTACGTGGTAGAACTTTTACAAGTTCGAACTTCATATGGTCTAGACTTTAAGTTCGAATTTGTAAAAGTTTGAGCGTTTCAATGGAAATCTCCATAAACGGAAGTTTCCATTTTGTTCAATTTGGTGCGATCTCGGTGTTGGTATATTGAAGTAGCGGGGTGTGTGGGGGGCACAGACCTCACATGGGGGGTTTATTTTGTTTTACTTTTTTTTTTTTATCCATAGTCGAAGTTTTGTAACTTAGAATGCAATGGTTCGAACATTACGTATTTGAAGTTATAAGACTACAACTATGTGATATAGACACTAACAAATACTCTAACATTAATAAGACATTAAATTGAGCATTTAAGGTTAAATAAATGAAAAAAAAACACAGATTATCTAATGTAATTAAGTTATTGTGACACTTTATATTATGTAGTTGGTTAAACAAGCTTGATTTGTGTTTTAATAAAATTTATACATGTATGCAGCATGGAGCCCTCCACCCAACTCACTTAAAGAAGCAGCTGCACATATTAGATTTACTAACAGTGCCTTATTTGAAAATCAACTCAGTTTTGTTTTTGTTTTCATTTTGGCTATAAATTATTTCAGTATGCACTGAGATTAAACTTTTGTAAGCAATTCCTTAATATCATTGCTGTAAGTCAACTATTTGCTCTGTGTGTTAAATGATATTTAAACAGCATTAATTACCATAATGGTGCAGTAAGTATGAATTAAGAGACATTAATCACTAATAAAAAACAAACAAAAAAAGGAATAAGATTTGATTATTTATTTACCAGTTGATTCTTTAAGAGATGAATTTGTTGTGGCAGCTGACGTTTTTTGTTTCTTTGTTTTGACATAATTCTATGTATTTTTCTCAGATGTTCTCTTTAAAGAAGACAGGGAAAAGTCCATATCCTCTGGGATGGTCTTTAGGTTACTATTTGTTGTAAAGGAGATAGCTTCATCCAGGTTATTAAAGATTCTTGTACCCAGAAGAAAGGTGCATTTTGATTTTTGCTGGATACAATATTTGGACTCTGATATTGTTTTGTTTCAGATGTTTAACCAGTGGCCAACATTTCTTCCTCATTTCCAGAATTCTCGCAGAGTAGTCGTCGTCAAATCTGATGGGGTGTTGGTTAAATTTTAATGGGGCTTTTGTCCAAGCTGTTTTTAACACTAGTTCCTTATCAAGGTAGGAGAGGAATTTTACAACAATAGATCTCGGTGTTGCTGCGGGGGATGTGGGCACTGGCTTACCAATTATCATATGAGCTCTTTTTATAGCAAATGAGAGCCCTTCTTGCAAGTATAAAATTTTGAGAATCCAATTATTCAAGAATAAAATCATATTCTCACCTTCTCCAAAAATTAGAATATTGCATCTTCTCTCCCGATTTTCAAGGTCATCTATTTTATTCATTAGGCATGTGTTTTGTTTGAGAAGAAAGTGTGTGTACAGTTCATCCTCCTTTAATCTTCCATCTGTGTCAGTTATGGCTGTCTCCATGTCCATTATTTTATTTTGATGTTGTTGAAAAAGGTCTCTAAAAACTTCAGTTTGTTTAGAATTATTCTCACTTAATTTCTCTAGCTTTTATTGGAAGGCATCTATCTTCAGTGATAGTGACTGTAGAGTGGAAGACACCAGCTGTAGTTCTTTCCTCAGTGCAGCATCAGATTGTGAAGACTTAGAGCTGTTCCTTTTCCTTCAAGTTTAGTCTCAAATAATTTGACAGAAATTGTTTGGAATAAAAACTTCAAAGTTTATAAAGTTAAAGTTTAGACTATTAATAACTAGATTTTATAAAATGTAAGTATATACATCAGTCTAATTCCTGTCTGTTATATTAATGTTATAGAGCTCAGAAAAAGTACTGTGCTTAGCTGGCCATCTAGGCTCCACTCCTGCTATCTACTTTTCTGAAGTAAAAGCCAATACCATAGGGCTCTGGATGACTAGATTTGCAGGTGATTACAAGCTAGGAGCAGTCAGGGTAGTGACCTAACTTTTGAACAATATGTGTCCATTGTTGTAAGAAAGCCCTTCTATGTTGCATAGATTTTATAAACAAATGGATTGTGTCTAGATCTGGGGATGTCATTGTCCCCCTTTACTCGGCCCTTATTAGGCCAATCATTGAATGTAATGTCCCATTTGGCATGTATCTGTCCAAGCACATATAACAACTGGAATACCCATAGAGATACCTTACTAAAAGGATACAAGACCCAAACAACATGTCCTTCATGGAGCAACTCAAAGCCCTGTCACTATACTCAATATCCTACAGATTGCTAAGAACTGACCTGTGTCTAGCATACAGGGGATACTCTGACCCATTACTGATGGATTTACTGCACATCAGCAAGTCAAATGGTATCAGAAATACTCGGTCTAGGGGTCTAAACCTCATCTGCAACATCAATTGAATAGTTTGGAGGAACAGGTATCTCTCACAGAGGAAACCGCTACTCTTAAACAGACATCCCATCAACCTAAAACAAAGTTCATCCCTATTCATATTCAAGCACAACTTAGAGCTGTGGATGGGAAACAGAAAATTTATCCTAAGACTGCCCCCCTGTACTACTGATGGATAGAGGCAGTTCCTAAATGTATTACCCCATGCTTAGGTCCCCCTCAAATCATCTGTAGTATGATCATAGTTATTCTTATTAGGGATGATATATAATTATCGACCATGGGATGGGTAAGGCTAATCTGTAACCAAATGGGGTAGGTTATTTCAAGCACTCACTCACTGCCTTTTCAAGTTCTCCTTTTTCTCCCTGATTGTGCTGCCGTAAGTTGGTATGTATAAGTAAGGGAAATAAGATGGGCTGTGGAGGAAGGGGGTGAAGTTTCCTACATGGAGATTATGGGGGAGGGTGCTATCACCTCTGAATTTTTTTTTTACCTGCACAATGCTGTGTGCATTCAGGGGAGCTAATTACTGGGTGGAATGCATTTGTTTGAACTCTGGGTCAGCAATTGAATCCCTCCACTTTTAAGGAATTGGCAACTCAAACAGTAAGGGTTGAAGCTGTCCTCACTCGCACTTTAGTGGCATATCCCACAGAGTTGATTTTGTGATCTTATTTAGCATGAGGGAGTATGAAAACTGTGCAGCATTGTTGATGTGTTAGCTCCAGTGCCACCTCTTAAGCTGCCCTCACTTCTAGATGTTTTCCTGGAAGGATGAATGAAAATAGTAGTAGAAGTTCATAATACAATGAGTGGTTATCCTGTCACTCAATTGTCAATCTTTCTAGGTTGAATCAGAGTAGATGATGATCCAAATTCTAGAGAATAAGTAAAACAATGAGTTTTATTGCTTTGCCTGCCTCTACATGTGATACTCTCATTTTGTGAAGTATGAAGGCATCAGTAAGTTAAAATGGAGATGTGGTTTGATATCTCTCAGACTTGTATTCAGTGATACTATTGTTGCATCTTGAAACAAGTCTGGCTTTGGCCCCTCCTTGCTAAAGGAAGTAGATATTTTTTATTAAAGTCGATCTTTTTTGCTTGCTAATTGTTACTTCTAACAATGAGGTATACACTATTCTTATTAAACATCCAGAGGTAGCTTTGCTGACTTCTTTTCTAAATAATTTACCAGTTTCCAACCTAAAGTACTGGAAGTGGTGTTATTTCCATTAACTCATTAGACCCATCAGATGCATTCAGTCGTTTTTAAAATTGTGCCAACTCAATCAAAGCTTTTCCATGGTTTAAATGTTGATTGTTTCCATGACATTGCCTCCTCTTTCTTTACCAGCGTTGCTTCTGGGATTGACCAACATTCCATTCTCCTAACACCCATGGACAGTGGCTCGATCTGAGCACTTTATCTTATCCTTCCATTCATAGTCATGATTTAACTCTTGTGGTTATTACTCATATGTAACCCATTGTGTTGATGCTTTTGGTCGCACTGTAACTTCCTCACAATGTATTATAATATGCTGTGCATTCATGTGATCAGCAGATTGTAACCCAGCAATTGGGTTTCATATTCTATTGCCTTGGCTCAAAGTTTGGTGTTGTTCCCAGACTTTCAAGATGGCTGCTCACTGATTAACAGCTTGATTTTTGGTCTCCCAGTGTGAAAAAAGAAACTGAGAGATAAGGTTTGAAACCTTGCAAGTTTTTGTAAATTCAGTTACTGGTTAGTTCAGTACACTACTTAGATGCCAGAAAAGAAGAAATGTAGAGACCCTCAAAGAAAATCAACTCAAGAAGGTGAAGAGAAAACACTGACTAGGTAAACCCCTAAAGCAGTTCAGCAAAAAAACAGTTCATGGTCCTTTTTTGTGTAAGTAATGGCTTCTGGTAATCTACAGGAAAAAATAAATCAAACATGCTCAGAGCTGATTAAAATAAATGAAACATTGAAGGAGTATAATAACTCAAATGACAAAATGCTGGAAAATGGGAGAAGTTTTAACAGCTATTCAAATGAACTGTTAAAACTCAAAAATAAGAAGTCAAAAAATAAAGAAAAGGCTGGCAGACCATGAGAGTGTTCAAGAAGAGCTGTTTCAAAAAATGGTGGTGTTAGAGTACAGAGCATGCAGGGAAAACCTGAGATTTTCTGCTGTACCAGAGAAACTGGAAGGAGCAGACTGTATTCATTTTATGAAAGCACAAATAAGCAACTGGACTGGTATTCTACAGCAGGATGGTTAATCAAAAGGGCATATTGTGGGAATGATTCAAACCTGGCCACGAGAAAGCAGCCAAGACCTGTATCAGTAAAGCTGCATTCATACCAGCAAAATGAGTTGACCTTGACAAAACTGTGGCTGAAGAGCAAAGAATTAAAAATTGGAGACAGTAAAGTGTTTCTGGAAAATGATTATTAATTGTACACCGGGCAAAAGAGAAGGAAATGTATCCATGCAGTCAGGGAATGTCAAGAGAGAGATGTGAGATTCCAGCTGTTGTATCAAGCTGTCATCAGAGGATTAAAGTCATTTTTTATGTAGAAAAAGCTAAGGAGGTAATACAAATGTTTGTCCAATAAAAAGTGAACTTCTCATTCTTCTGATAATAAAGCTCACAGAGAGACTTTGTCTGTGAACCCTTTTCCAATGTTATGAATAAAAATGATTGAGAGACAGAAAGCAGTACAGTAGCAGACTAGAAGAATCAGGAGTATCTTGGACTTGAAGCAGAGTCTATGGCTGGGAGGTGAACATGAAAAGGAAGAACTCCACCAACATTAAAATTAACGATTAAATGTGACTATAAAGCATCAGTCACATTTGTGAAACATTGCTTTACAAGAAAAAGTGGAAAGACTGGACATTGTTGACTTTGTTAACCTTGTGGGGACTGACATACATATACCCCACTTCATGCTATCAATATTTGGAAGGACAGTAAAATGAGAAAGAAAAAAGTAACTGTGAGTAAAACAAATTTTGTTCTTAACAGTATCTGCATAAAACATTTCATGATGTAAATTGAATGTTATATAGTAAAACATTTTCAATTATTGTTGTATGTGATAAAGATATTAAAGTGAACAAGTGCATTTTCCTTCCTTTTAATAGATGTAGGCATTACAATGTAAAAAGAGAAGAAAGGCTGGACAAAAGCATGTTTAAGTAAATATGCTTTAATCTTGAGTTGCTGAAGTGGAGGACAGACTGTAAAAGTGCTGAGATCATACTATATGTAGAGCTGACATGTTCTTAATTTTGAAAAGTTGAATGTGTGGATTAAGGCCCTTGTGTTAACCTAATAACAAGCTGTTTGTGCAAACAAGTAAATAAGAGGGCACTGAATATAATGAAAAGTTTTTCTTTGGCAAATAAATGTTTAGTGTAAGTTAAGAGACTTGCAGATGAGGGCAGCTGTACATTTTGTACTTGCGTTTCCATGGATACAAGCTGACTATAGGAGCAATTAATAAAAGCCAGAACATGTTCTTAAGGCTAAAGGTTAATGTTTTCTGAAATCATATGTTATTCTTCACATTTGGTTGGGGAGCTGAAGATAAGACTAGAACAGACAACGATTAACGTAAGAAAGAGCACAGGCAGTAATATTCATCTTACCATGGATAACCTTAATGTTAGGTAAAATGCCTGTGTGTACAGCTATCAATTTGGGACAGTTGTTCCTGTCAGACAGGGTTAAATGTCATTATTTGAAGATGTACATAGTTTTGTGTGTTTGTTTAGGTTAATTGGTTATGGAGTGGTGTGTGTGTGTGTGTGTGTGTGTGTGTGTGTGTGTGTGTGTGTGTGTGTGTGTGTGTGTGTATTTGTGTTTGCATTTTCATGGGTTTTCATCAAAAGAACAAGTCTTATAAAATGTGACATAGGCTCAAATGGAGATGATAAGAAATGACTATGTAGAAGATCAGCCTGCCTACCATTAATGGGTGTATGTAACATAAAAGCTGGAAATAAATATTTTAAAAAGCTGTATATAATTGATGGGAATAATAACTTCTTATTATAATGGCTGCATTAAATGTTTTATTTTGTAACGTGAATTGCCTCTCAGGTCTAGACAAAAAGGTAAGAGTATTGAATTATATTAAGAAATGCAGAGTGCAAATAACAATGCTAGAGAAGACATATTTGGAAAGACGTGAACATGTGAATGTGATAAAGAATTTCATGATGGATATTCAACACAATATAAGGGACAGAGGAAAAGGGGGGAGTATTTCTACTAATTGCTAGAGGAGCTCCAATAATGACAGAAGAGGGGGAAAGATAGTAATCGTAGATTTGTGGTACTAGGGGGGCTACTGGCAAGGGAGGAGGATTATACTGGCATGTATTTATATTCCTTCTAAAACTGCTATTATGGAGTTTAAGAAAATGGTGTGAGAAATAATCTGCTTTCAGCAGGGAATGTTGCTTCTATGTGAGGACTGGAACTTGATTTGCAACAGTGAGGATGTATCTAGGGGACCTAGAAGGGAAATATAATAAAAAGGGTAGATTTCTGAAGAAATTTATAAAAATATTTGGTATGAAAAACTTAAACTCAGTAGTAGGAACTCTGAGAGAATTTACATATTCTTCCCCAAGGTACAATATCTCTGCTAGACTAGACAGAAATTATATTTCACAAGAACATGTGCATTTAATTGAAAATTTTGACACACATAGTAGCTATTTCAGATCATGCATCAGTAACACTTAAGATAAAAATGCAGGGTAATGAAGTAAAAAGCAGGCATTGCCTCTTCCCACCTACCTATTAAAAAGAGAAGAATTTAAGGAATGGCTGATGGAAATTAGTTGAGAATTATTAACGAAGATCAAAATTTCTTTAGAAGTTATAGCTACTGAGTTAGATAAAATAAAAGTAGAGTTTAAAAATAAGATAGAAATAAATGAAAAAAGATAATGTTAAGAAATAGCAAGAATTATTTAGAGGGGAAGACAATGGTCAAAGTATTGCAGAATATGACAAATCTCACAGATCAAGAAGTCGTCCAGCTGCAGAATGCTAAAGAGAAAATAAGGGAGTGTATAGATAATATGCATGAGTTTAAAATGCTTGCTGTTAAGAAACTGTTTTCATAATACTTCCAGAGCATAAAAACTCATAGCACAGTGACTTAGGCAACCTAAAGTAATAAGGATTGCTACCAAATGGAGGGAGGTTAGAACAAAAAAAAAAAAAAAAAAAAAAAAAAACAGAGATCCTGGAGAGGTATTAGAGCTATTCTGAAAATTTATAAAAAAGAATGTAGAAGTCAAGAAAAATCACAAATTAAAATATTTATGGAAGACTTAGATGAGGCTCAACAATTAACAGTTATAATATGAATATAATCAATCTGCAGGAAAGTCTCCAGGAATAGATGGTATTCCTGTGAGTGTTTGGAAGCTAGGAGGGAAGAAAGTGATGAAGACCTGGAAGGTTTTACAGTAAAAGAAAGGGAAGCACCAGTATACTAGAAGAAAACTGTGGTGGCTGTAATACCTAAAGACAGTAAGGACCTATCAGACCTAGCTTCATATAGGCCCATTTCAATTTTAAACCATGATTATAAAGTGTTTATGTGTTTGTTTGTGTCTTTCGGCTTTTCCCGGTTAGGGGTTGCCACAGAGGAACTCCGGTCCACTAATGATAGCTAAAAGAATGGAAAAAGTGTTGCCAAAATTGATAGATATAGATCATTGTGGTTTTGTGGAGCGGAGGAAAACATTTGACAGCATTAATAAAACAATGTTGATCCAGAAGGAAGCAGAATGTAAGAAAATACTGTGATCTTTGATGGGTCTGGATACAGATATGCCATTTATGAGAACAAGCTGGGATTTATTGAGAACGACAATGGAACCATTTGCATTCCTCTGACATAAAAATGTGTTCATTTGGAGAATATTTGAGAGATAGGGTGCAAAAATTGAAATGGGAGAGTTCCTCTCTGCCAAGTTCTGTCTGACAGAGGTACCAGGCAGGGGTGGGTGTCATCTTTCTTTTTCTTGTTATTTGCATTATATTTAGAATCATTGGCAAGAAAATAAGGCATTCAGGAATTCAGGGATATAATTGGTATGGTAATCAAGAAAAGTTGGCTCTTTATTTACAGACCATATTATTTTGTACCTGATAAACTTAGAAAAGGATGTCTCAGTGTTGTGGAACATCTCAAGAAAGTTTTAAGTCTTTTCAAGTCTTTTCAGGATATAACATTAATGAAGTCAAAACAAAGGTTATAGCTATAAACTATGCAGCTAAACATGAATCAGCCATACCCATATTTATTGGGACACAATAAAATGAAGTATTTAAGAGTATGGGTTAAAAATTATTCCATTGTGGCAGCTAAAGATATATGGAAAGAGACTAAAACGATAATACAAAAACTGAGAAAGTGGAAGCTCTTGTTTATGGATATGGATAACAAGATACAAGCAGTAAAATATTTTAGTCCCTTTAGTTTTATATAGATGTCAGGCATATTTTTATCAATCAGAGGAGAAGATGTGCACATTAATTAATAAATAGTTGAAGGATTTTATGTTGTGGGAAGAGGGCAAGGGTTAAGTGGAATAAGTTGATCCTTCCAGTAGAACAAATTGGTTTAGAATTACCTGTTTTAAATGGATATTTTAGAGCTACACAGTTAAGAATCATATACATACAATCAGAAAGCTAGAATTCAAAGTGGAAAGGGATGATGATAAAGTAGTGGAGAAATTCAAGAAATAAGGTGCCTGTGGAATTTGGGATGCAGATCATTAAAGGGAATAATAGCCATTCAGAATATTATGTTCATAAAGTACCAGAAAGTATTTTAAGAACTAAGCCAACATGAGACTGGAGAATGGAGATTCTGCTGATAAGGGTGACTGCAATTAGAAGTACAAATAATAGGCACAAGGGAGCTGGAATTTTCTGGAGAGCACTGGCAAAGAAACCAAGTTATTGTGAGCAAATAACTAGTGAGAAAAGGTAAGATATTTGGACTGTAGGTTAAGGACTGTCTTCCCTGTCAGGGATCGATATCAGAGTATAGGCAAAGAGAAAGGGATAGGGGAATCCTAAGTGAAAGACCTGCTCTGTTAAGAGTTTTAAATTGAATCTAGAATAGAAAATGTTAAAAAAGGGATAATTAGTAGGGGGCATAAAACATTGCACTGTAACTTTAGGAATCAGTCAAGGGAGGTTAGAAATGATAAAACAGATTGGATAAGTAATTCACAAGGAAACAATAGGACGACCGTTGTATGGCTCCCAAATAGGCAACAAAGACTAGAAGATTTAGGATTTTTGCTTGGAAGTGTTTACATACATATTTTTATACCCCAAGCAGACTCCAAAGAATTTTTTTTCTAGCAGATGGCAAATGCTGAGGGTGTGATGGGAAAGAAAGAAGAGGTAACTGGGACATATGTTTTGCTTGTGTAATGAGTTGGCAGACTTGAAAAATTCCCAAGAGAATACTTTGTCAGAAATTTTGGGTGAGTAAATGGGTGTAACTACAGAGTTTATTTGTTTTTTTTGTTTATTTTATTGAGCTAGGATGCAGGATCTGAATTGCCTAGATATAGTAAGGTTTTGTTATGTTTAATTCTGGTGGCTGCTAAAAAAGCCTTTACTAGAAAATGGAAATCAAAGTCTAAATCAACTGTATTTGAAGTACTGAATATTGTAACAGTGATAAAAGAACTGGAGGTGGCATCTTTAGAAAAGGGTAGGATTAAATGACATAGAAAAAGGTGGAAATTGTGGGCAAATCTCTCAACCTCTTAGAGCAAGAAATCTGGAAAAAGTCATAAATAAAAGAGGGTCAAAGGCCCCAAAATAGGGACACATTGTAAATAATGCTCTTACAAACTTAAAAAAGTTGATAACCGGTTTTGCATTAGCATGTGTATTCTGAAGGGTGTGAAGTCTGAAACTCAAATGTTTGTCATTATTTTCTAACTTCAGTCTTTAATGATTTGCCACTAGTTTGCCAGAAAACCACATTTTAAGAAAAATGGACCAAAATATGAAGCAAAAATCTGGACATTCTGCAAAAATCTGTACAGTTGAGAGGTATGATTGTGGGAACAATAAATACAGAATATTTTCAGGGAGAGGAAAGGTTTAAGGGAAGGCTGGAATTGAGCAATCTATGTAATGTTGGATTAATTGTATAAAACAATGGATGTCATGAATAATGTTTGTAACTGTGAACATGTTATGGTTTGTTTTATATAATTGTATGTTTGCCTATGTCTTAAGTGATAGTTTAATAAAGGTCTCTGTTGTTCCCCTCTGATCTCAGACTTTGTTGTAAGGCTGGTATCTTTTGCAGAACCTTTAATGGTCTTTGTCTCACAGACCTACTTTTCACTGGCATCTGATTTCAGTCTGTAATGCTAACATTTCTATTGTAATGGTGACTCTTCTTCCACTACTGCACTACCTTTTTATTTAGGATCTCTGTATCTATGTGTGAGCATATCTACCAATAAGGGCGCAAAAACAAGAATGTTCTATTATGTTGAAGAGTCTGAGGATTGCTATAATGTATCCCTTTACACTCTGATTCTCACATTGAGGAGAAATTGGGTTTACAAGTATCTGGTGTAGAACAGCTGTTGTCTTAGGAGAGCTATAGGATAGTACCCACAGAATTCACTACAGGGAAGGATGCAAAAAGAATTGGTTCCACTGAAGGTCACTGCTGTATACTTCAACTGTGACCCCCTACAAGATCTGAGGAGAGCTGTAGGATGCGGAAGCACATCACTGCAGGGAAAAACAGATCATCACTACAGCCTGCTATGCAGTTCATCTGTGACAATTCATGGGACTTATTTCAGTTTTACTTACTTCATTTTAACTGGGTGGGTACACTGGTCTGTGCCCATTTCCAGTCACAAAGTAAGTATCAAAAAGTCTGGAAATAGAAATACCAAAGGGAAATAAACAGGAAGAATATACAATAATCTTTATATACACAAAACTATGTATACTACTGAGGAATATGCAGGAAACATATACAAGTAGTTTCATATATAGGAATATGTATATACAAACTGTATTCCAGTATGCGTTTTACATAGTGTATCTTGATGTAGTTAAAGGAATATGTTCTCAGATCAGGGAGCACTGAGTTTAATCAGCATCATAAAATCAGGTGCAGTCAGTCTTTTTATGTAGCTTTTCCATCTACCTTAAATACATCTAACATCTTATTGTTTTTGACATCGGTGCTTGATTATTCTATATGGCTGGTCTTATTTTAGAGAATGCTCATTTTTTTCAGTGTAGTTTTAAATTTGGGACTGGCTAGTACTAAGAAATCACTTTGGCCATTCCTAAGTGGATAGGTTTGATTTCTGGTGAAGAGAATTATTTTAGAGGGGACAGTAGGCCCGATTAAAATCTCTGAATAATAAGGTACCATAAAGCATGGTCATGGTGGCTTTTTGTGTAATAGAGAGACAATTGAACCTTTGTAGAAGGTTGCAGTTATGTATATTCATATCTGCCAGTAGGGCAAAATAGTTTATCTTGTTTTCTACAATATGTATTTTGAATATTGTGTGTGGAGTGTCAGCAGTGCCGATGTAAACCATATTCATATTTGGTGGAATAGCACATTTTTGATAATGCATGGGTGCATTTGGAGACAGAAGGTGTGAAATCCAATAGCAAAGCTTATGATAGAATGGACTTTAGAAGTGACAGTGTCTGTATGTAGTTAGACGTTCAGTGAGAGATTTAGTTAAGGCAAAGATATTTCTGCCATGTTGTATTGGAAATATTATGTCTCTGAAGTCTTTGTTAAAACTAGATTTTGGGGGTGCAAACAACGTTGATATTTAGTAAAAGCTTATTACTGAGTATCCATTTCCACACTAATGCATATTTAGATTGCAGACATGTTTGGTATTCCTGGTGAGTTTGCTGAATTCACTCATAAGGATACATTATAAGATTAACATACATTATAAGATTTAGATGACGCTTATCTGAGGTTAATATCATTAGTGAAAATGGAAAATAGTAGTGGGCCTAAAACTGAGCCTTGTAGAGCATCAGTCCTGAAAGTACTGTTATCCAAAAGTGAACCATTATAATATGTTTGAGAAGTATTGCTATGTGGGTAGCTAAAGAACCATGTTATTATGCTGCCTGCAAAATTTAATCTGTGCAGTTTTTATAATAGAAGTCCATGCTTGAGTGTTTCCGATTCCCTGGTCATATCGATAAAAAAAAAACTGCAGGTAACTATCCTTCATTCATATCGGACTAGATTGAGTTGCTTCCTCTTAATAGCACTTAAGGAATTTCTGAAGCCATGCTTTTGATTGCGTAAGAGCCCAAAATTGTTAATATGGGATAATAGTTTATACAGCAATTTGTTTTAATCTTGGCAACTGGGAACACGTTTGAAAAAACGTTTGTAATGGTTAAGTTGTAAAGGGGATAGGATTTTTGAAAGACAAATGACAACAGATTGTCTGAATGTAGAAGGAACTTGAATGCAGAAGGAACTACACCTGTATAGGTGAAAAAGTTGAAATGGATGTGGGGCAATCTTGTCACATTTGGACTTGAGGAATGGTAGAAAGCACTAAATATGGCTCCACCAGGATTTTGTTTCAGAAGATAGGATTTGGTTTGTTTAACAGAGATTTCAGTGAAATGCAATGTGATGAAATAACCTAGGGAGTATAATTCAAGAGTGATTCAAGAATGGGGTTAGAAGTATGAAACTGAAAGTTATTTCTATTGCTGGGGAACCTGCCTGTAATTTCTGTAATGGAAGAAATGAAGTGCATTGTAATTTTTGATAAAGTTGGTGGTGTTATTGAAAGTTGTACTTGTAAGTATGCCAGGAAGGTCTTCCATATAATCTATTTCACTTCTTCCAAAATAGCTTTGGATGAGATGTGTGTTTTTGTTGACTTTGTCTTAGGTATACTGCTTTTGCACTGTTTATGGCAATTGTGATATATTTACAAAGTTCTAGTTAAGTCTGATGGAGGAGTTCATTAAATTCCATTGTACAAGCTTTCTAAGCTTTATCCCTATGTTTTTGTTGAATGTCGTTAGTTAGCTCGGGGCATTTCTGAGCTTTGATTCATTTCAAGTCAGTGGAAAAATGAGCTTCTAAATACTGGTGAATGTAGTTAATCTAGTGCTATATTAGGGTAAGTTTGCAAGGTCAGTCAATGGTATTACACAAGTAACTGGGGTGTGGAAATTTATTTTGAGGAAAACATCTGCTGATGATAGGTGGGAGGTCTGTTTCTGGTCTTGAATGGCCAGGAGGAGGTGAAAAGGTAGTGAATGGGTAAGAAATTAACTTCACCTCAGTATGTAGATATCTGTGATCTGTCTCTGTGTATTTGGTCTAGTGTAAGACTGAACCATTTGTTTCTAGGAGGATAATATAGAAGATGGAGGAAGGGAGTAAAGATTTAAGTCAAAAATATTGAACAACATCCAACAAAAGTTACAGTGAAATAAAAAAGTAGAGGCTGGAGAGATGAGAGTAAAGATGTAGAAATTAGCAAAGTAGAGGCTGGAGTGAAAAGGATAGAGACTAAGGGATTCAGACATTAGATGAACAATCTATCTGCCCCCTAGTTTATGAGGAAATATACTATGCAGAGAATGATGAGAGACGAGGTGGAGTTGATCAAGGAGGAGATGGAATATATAGTTGCTATTAGCTAAATAACCTATTTGCCAGCTAGGTTGTATAGAATCTTAGGACAAAAGATAAGAGAAGGGGAAGAAGGGATCAGGGAAAAGATGCAGAGAGTTTGTAAAGTTAATGGAAATTAGGGAGTGACAATCTTGTTAAAAGTAGTACAATCCATCATCTAAGCTGTAGTGAGAAGATGTAAAGGAGATCATACAGGATAGGAGTGGGAGAAGAGAAGGTGTAATTTAGAAGAAAATATTTTTTCAGAAAAGGGGGAACAACCTATCTGCCACCTGTGTTGATCAGAAGGATAAGAAAACCTGAAGGGATGAAGGAAATCAGAGAAGACGAGGAAGACATTAGAGGGAATAAAACTTGGAGAGTTAGTGAGGGTGCTGTTTTGGAGTCTCAGATTTGTTATATATGAATGTAAAGAGGGACACTGGGCACAGATAATCTTCTGGCACAATAATGCAGCTTCTTCTTTTGGTTATAGCTCTTTAATAGCTGAGAATGATTCATTATTTCGGAAGGATATTACTGGGAAGGACACAAATCCAGAGAAATATGTAGTTCCCCAGAAGTTTAATACAGCCTACTCTACCTTTCACCTTTGACCTATTCCTGGGATTCCTACTATATTGCTCAACTCTTTTTATGCCACATGTATACTTATAGTTTAGAAGTCTCCATGACAAAGCATGATTTCCTGAGCAGTTCATCTGTCCCACCCACCACAGCTAACTGTTATCCCTAGGCTAGGGTGTTTCATCTATTCAACCTACTCATTCTATTTTTGTCTCTCTAATCCAAAATAAGACACAATCCACCTGGAGAAAAAGCCCCATCACAGCAAATCCTTTGACATATGTATAGATTGAAAATAAAACACAGTTAACGTTATGCCAGGGTGTTATAGGACAGAAAGATGAAGTCTCTGACTTTTCATATGTAAGTACTAGGCTAGCTGCCCTTGAGGACCATTTTAAGCCTAGCCAGTTTCCCTTATTGTGCTCAAATTAACATATCCCATTTGGTTAGAGATTGGCTTTTCCATTCACATGGTCGATAATTATATATTACCCTAATGAGAATAACTGGGATCATACCATAAATAATTTGAGGGGATACATGCAAACATACACAAGATGAGTAAAGGCAATTACATCCCTAGATCTTTACACAATCCCTTTGTTTATAAGCTGTGAAATATAGAATGGACCTGTGTTGATCAAAAGTTAGGTCACTGTCCACATAAGTTCCCAAATTCCAAACAAGTGGGTCAACTCTCAGGGATGTACTGTTAAAGTGGTATTTTCCCTGGAATAGATGACTTCCCAAAGGAACAAATAATGCAATTTTTGGCATTTACTTTCAGTCCATGATTTTGGCACCAGTTATTTATTTATTTCATAAATATGCTATCCGTAACAGTTGGTTGCAATAAAGAAAAAAAACATGACTTGCGCTAAGTTTTAAGAGTTTTATATGTTTTATGTTTGGCATGTATGGTCTCCTAACAACACAACATTCTTATGTTTTGTTTACAGACCAATTTTGCCTCCTCCTCCTATTCTCAACCATGCCATTGAACTAATGTCAGCTCTTCCTTTGGAATTAACTTTACAGGACAGAAGGTTACTTTGTTGGTAATTGAACTGTTCGCTTTCTAGTTATTGGCCCAGCCCATATAACATTAGCTGTTTAGACACATACTTTATTGCTAGCTTCCCCACCACTTTTGTGCATCCCTTGACTAATGTCAGACACTGTTAGCGTCTATGAGGTTGGCCCAGATTTCTACATACCTACAATTGGATTCTGTGTTAATTAAGATATCATCATATCTTTTGGCATTTATGCAGTCAGCATGTTTCTTACTTTCAGTTCCAGCCTTGGAACAGGGTTAGGCATTAGCTGGCATTCCCATTAATGCTTCAGTCACAGCTTTAACAGGACTTTTTTTCTTTTTCCTGTATCTGCTGCCATGGGATACCTGGCATGATTTTGGACTCCTTTTTCTCATCCTGCTTTTTTTACTTCTGTGATCCTACTATTTATGGCTTTCATTTTCTGCCCACATTTGGCAATCTGCACTTCTTCTCATCAACAATAGTTGCAGCTGTCTGTTAGCTATTTTTGGACTCTTTTGATCTTGGGCATTATATAGTTTCTGAGGTGTGTGGTTTTAAGAGGCTATTTTCCATACTGTATATTTCCCAGTCAAGAAATCTCAAGGTGGTAGAGCCTGTTTCAACTTCCTCAAAATTTAGAGGCAAGGCTAATTCCTCTTGGACCCCCCAGATGTATATGAGGTAGTATTGCTAAGGCCCTCCTTAACCCAGAGGACTCCACCTTTGGTGAGCTTCCACATTTGAAGATGTCAAAAGATGAATGGTCAGTGACTGATACCTCTTTTCCTCAGCATAGTCATTTAGGAAGCCTATACAACACACAAACAGAGCTTCTGAACATCTTTGGGAAATAAAGAAGCACACATAGACTCAATCAGGCTTTTTGGAACCCGATTCTAGAAAAGCACACAAAATCTTTCCTACACAAGGACTTTCAGTTATTGGCAGCAAACCAACAGACAAAACACAACATTTTGGTTGCTGCATTAAAAAATGTTTATAGTCATGGCCATGGTAGTTTACCCCTTCCACCCTACAATACTACAAGAAATTGCATACTTTGGATTGTTTTGGGAAGTGGATGTTTATGACCTTCTTTTTGGTTAAGAAGATTTTAACTATCTTGCCCACTTTATCTACTTCCATAGGAGAGGCATCCTGGAGAAGGCCTTTGAGATGTTATCTACTGGAACTTCAGCTTAAGAGTAATTTTGTGGCCTGGATAACTTCCAGGTAGGGATAAAACTAGGAAATGCTTTGAGATTTTGTTCCCATCTGCCCAATATATAACATTCCCCAAACCTTCCTATCCATCGAGTGCATCTTGGCCAAAGTAAAATCACTGATTCTTTTTAAAAAAAAAGCCTGCCAGTCTGCAAGATTATATTTAATTTTGTAGAAGACTGAGTGCATGAGAGCAACTCTAGATCTCAGCAGAGTCATTCTGTCTATTAATAATCAGAAGAGCTGCTTCTTCACATTTCAGTTGCATCTTTTCCATGTTTTACAGCAAAGAGTGGATTAAAGCTTTGGAATTTTATATTGAAATTATGTTGACTTAATATATTCAGCAACTGTATCAAACACTTGCCAATCTTTTTTGTCTGTAATCACACTTTATTGGATGCACTTTAAATAACTTCCAATACTTTCACAATAAGAACTAGGCTTCCAAAAGTCTCAACACTTGAGACTTTTGGAAGCCTAACTCTTATTGTGAACCTTTTCGCTATTTCACTAGTTTCGGTGTTTTGTTTTTAGTGGATAACTTCCAATACTTCACTTACCTGTGGAGCAGCTCTTATGAATATTGCTGGTGCTGATGAAATACCAACATAATGTCTATGTCATCCTAATAGTTTATTAAATGTGCACAATTTGGAGATTACATCAGCTACGTTTGTCTACCATAAACCCTGGTTTGTATCTAGTTCTGTATTCAGCATCTTGAGACCTCTTCTTCACCTTTAAGCTATGGATAATGTTCTTTATTCAGTCATTTCATTCAGTTCTTGCAGATTAGAACTAATATACAGTTTGACTTACTGTGGTGGTGGTGCTGCGGTAGTGTTGTCGCCTCACAGTTAGACGTTGCCCGTTCGATTCTCAGTTAGAGCATCTTCTGTGTAGCGACATGCGTGAATGGGCGTTCCTTCATTGAAGGTTGTGCATTAGGCCCGGCAAGCCAGCAAGTAAAACTCTACCGCCAATCATTAGCAGACCGGAGTTCCGATGTGGCGACCCCTAACCGGGAAAAGCCGAAAGACACAAACAAACAAACTTTCTTCAAAATGTGACCATGACTTTCTTCAAAATGTGACCATACGGTTCACCAAGTCTTTTCACTCTGATAGTTTCTTAATGACACAAGTATTCAGTTTCTTTCAGATCCTGTCTTATTCATGAGAACTAGTGCTACTTTCGTAGAACCACATTACACTGGCATGTCATGTTTTATTTGAATACAGTACTGTGATAATAAACTTCCTAAGCAAGTGATCAGTATAGTTATGAAGGATAACATTGCCACTGATCTTGTTGCCCTTGTTATATTGGTAGGTAAATCTTAAAAATTCAATAGTATCCTGTATATAATGAGTGAAATCATCTACTAGGTCATCAAGGCCACACCATAAATTAAAGATATCATCAAGATATTTCAAATATAACTTACAGTGTGGAAACAATATTAATTGTTGAAAATGTACTTCTTTTCCCAGCCATACAAAACTAGACTAACAAAAACTGGGATACACACTATGCCCATTACCGCACCCTAAACTTGTTTATAGAATTCTCCTTCAAAGAAGATAAAATTATTATCCAAAATGAGGTTCATAAATTCCATAATCAGTTTGATTTCTTTAGTTGTAGCAAACATATAATTTATAATAGCTTCATTGATCATTAAGAAATCAACTTCACTACCATAGGTCATTTTTTTTCTACCTAAAATAAAGTCTCAGGAATCCTTTAATATATGCTTAGTATGTTGAAACATGGGCTTAAGGAGTTAGTCAATATATATTGCCAAGGGATATATTTTTGAACCCTGTACCTCCCTGATTGGCCTAAAAGGTGGTTTTGAAATATTTATATTTATCATAGGTATGCCAAATTTAGTGGGGTTCACAGGCTTAGTGACAACCAAAAAGTTTTGCAACTCATTACAATAACCCCTTGCAACAGACAATCTTCTAACTTTAAAATTGTTTTCTGCATACTATGTTTACCTTGTTCCTGTATTACTGGGTATGTAGCATCAAAAATGATAGTACCACCCTCCTTATCAGGTTTTATAATGTGTTTGGTTTTTTCTTTCCTTAAAGAATGTAACAAATCCCGTTCTTCATTGGTTTAGTTGAAAAATCTGGGCATTTGGATGCACTTAGTAAAGTCATAAAATGTCAGTATCACAAGTTTTCTCAAATGCCTGAATCGGGGGTGCGTAACAGGATTAAAAACACTCTTCTTAAATTGCTTTTCAATGTTCTTAGCATACAACTCTGGATTTCCAAATAACATGGCCAGATCATTTTCTAGTGAAAAACTTTAACTCTATTAGATAAGCAAAGTGATTTATATTGACATGGCTGTAATTATAGATATTATAACTGTTATGAGAGATGAGAAAAGCCCCATAATGTTATTCCAATGAGTGGTCTAGTATCTCATTTGACTCTTCACCTTTCCACTTGCCCTGTTATTGTAATGGCTTGCAACAGGAAACTCTGCCCAGTTGTATTGCTGGCATGTATTGTTCCCATACCCTGTCATTGCCACCACTCCATAGCCTTTGCTTGCCAATCTTTCTGATCTGTCCAGCGGAGGAAACTCTAAAGGATTGTCCAGGGTAAAATACAGAACAACCCATTTGTAAATTGTTATTTGCATTGTTGCAAGCTGCATTGTCATACTTATGCAGTGCAACATATTGTGCTCCATTTGTAGGGCACAAACACTGCTTGCATGTTTGTTTTGGTTATTGGTTGGTGATAACATGCATCCACACTTTCATTTTGGTTATCTGTTTGACAACACACATAATTCTTTGAATGTATTTGCTGTTACATTTAAAGTTGAATTTTCTAGCACAGATTGTGTAATGTTGATTAAATGTAGGGCAAATGTTTCATGCCTATAGCAAATCTGCTGAATGAAGTATGAATTAAAATAATGCATTTTTATTGTTAATTGTGATGTAGGTCTTTTTTATTGCTATTACTTGTAATATATCCTGATGTTTTCTCATTTAGTGTTGTTTGACTCACATTCTTTCTTTCATTTAATTTTTCTGACAATATACTTTTTAATTTCACTCGCTCTGCAGACACCCACAACATTTGATAGATTCATGTCTCTTTCTTTTAATAGTCCACCACTTGTTTTATTACTTCTTGAACCACAGATTATTTTTTCTATTATTAGTGAATTGCGTAACACATGAAATTCACAATCTTTGACTTTGTTCTTCAAGTCAGAAATAAAATATCTGTAATATAATAAATTGGGCCTGATTCAGAAAGGCCACTGCATGATGTACACATTTGTACACCTCTTGGTAACTATTTCTGATTCAGAGATACAAAGATGTGCAGCACCTCATTGGGCTATCTCTTTGTCTGTACAGAATGCTAATGAGGCATTCTGGGGAGAGGTGTATGCTAATTAGCCTTGGACAATGGGCGGCCTGTAGATTTGGCACCCTGACTGGAGAATAAACATTCTCCAGCAGGGTGTTAATCTACAGGCAATGCCCACTGAAAAATGAGTCCACCACTTCACAACAGCATATTAAGCCACCATGGAGCTCAGACTGAAAGTAATCTAACAGCTGCCATTATGTAACTCTCGCTAAGCATCGCTTTTACTGTTTAGCAAGTGTAAAATACATAAAAAGAAGAAAACTAAAAAATTAAAAGTATATTCATTTGTCTGTGTGTGAAAGTGTATGCATGCATGACTGTAATAGTGTGATTGATTGAGCTATTTTACAGTCACTAGCAGTGCTTTTGCTGTTTAGCAAGTGTAAGAAATAAATGAAACAGAAAAAGTGTGTAAGTGTGTATGTATGTATGTATATATATGTATATATATATATATATATATATATATATATATATATATATGTGTGTGTGTGTGTTTATGTTGCTATCTCCGTGTGTGAGTGTGTGCGTGCTTACGTACATGATAGTGGAAGTGTGTGAGTGACTGACAGAATGAAAAGAGAGAGAATGTGAAGAGCAAGAGCGATCGAGTGGGCAATGGCAGCAGTAGTAGTTAAGAGGTTTGTGTACTTCATGACCTTTTAGCTCAAGATATCTGGATAAAGCCTAAAAAACAGGGACAAAAGCTCAAAATTTATTTATTTATTTATATTTGTTGACCGGGAGTGCCCGACTGGACGTAGGTCCATTTACAGCGGAGGCCCAGGGAGAAAAGCTCCAAAATAGGAACATCTTTTAAATGCTGCTGTTATAAAATCAGCAACTTGCTTGCATAATAGGATTTGTGTTAGCATGCATTTTCTGAAGTACAAATGAGAGAGAGACAGAGAATGAGGTCAGTCGACCACAGGTAGCAGCAGTATAACGGTTTGCACACCTCTCAGCCTCTTAGTTCAAGAAATCTGGATAAAGCCTAAAATAAAGGAGGGAACAAAGGAGCAAAAAATAGGAACATATTTTAAATAGTGCTCTTATAAAATTGTAAATTTGCTTAAATAACGGGAGTTGGGTTAGAATTAATTTTTTTGAAGGAAATACAGTCTGAAACTCAAATATATGTCATTATTTGTGACTTCAATTCCAGTGAGTAGCAACAAACTGCACATTTTAGGAGTAAAGGACCAAAAAAATAAAAGTAAATATCTGGATATTAAAAAAAAATGTTATATTTTGGATGTAAAATGCTTCCTCCAACACAATTTACATATACTGCAGCAAGTTTGAAACATTAAGCAGAAGAACTATTTTACATCAAAAATATATAAAAAATGTAGTAATAAAAAATTAAATAAGTAAAACAAAACAATTTTATAGACCACCCATTCTCTAAGCACAATAATGCCCTCCAGGGTGTGTGTTACTGTGTAAATAATGTCCTTCCCGGGATGTAGAGGTATAGGGTGGGCATTATGTACACAGTAACACACAACCTTGTTGTGTCTTTCGGCTTTTCCCGGTTAGGGGTTGCCACAGCGGAACTCCGGTCCGCTAATGATTGGTAGTTGATTTTTACATGCCGAGTTACCAGCCCTGACGCACAACCTTCAACAAAGGTACGCCCATTTACGCATGTCTCCATGCAGAAGACACTCTAGCTGAGAATCGAACTGGACAGCGTCTTACTGTGAGGTGACAATGCTACCGCAGCACCACCACCGCGGGTGCGACAACGCTACCACAGCATCGCCATCGCAGGTACAGTAACACACACCCTGTTGGGCATTATTGCTTGCATGTGTTCTCCCATGGAACTACTGTGGGAAGGCATTTACGCAAGCGAGATTGTTACCATCAGCACTCACTATAAAGTGCCTTCTCACAAAGCAGCTGATATGGTAAGTACATAATTTTCAGCTCTGTACATGATTTGTAAATGATATCTTACAAATGAAGACAGATTTTCCCTATCCAGCTGTATCATACTGCCAGAACTGCTAATGGATATATACTCCTTACAAAAGTTCCCACTACAGTCTCTGTAAAGCTTGAATCTTCCAAAACAGAAAACTACCCGGTTCAGAATAGGTATGCCTTGCTGCGGGCACCACTACACATTTCTAAACTACTGTTTCAGGATAGGGTTTTACTCATTCTCACTAGTTCTCACCAACCTCTCCTCTCCAGGTCTAAACGAATCATCTATCACCTGCTTTTGTAGCTATGTCAGAAACAGGCAGCAATCAGTAAAATGGTAACAGGAATTTTCCTCCTTTCTTCCAGTTATAGTTTGCATCTCACAAGGTTCAATACTGGGCCCACTTGTACTTAATGTCTTTGTTAACAATCTCCATACCATTCCTAAACAAGCAAATATAGTTTAGTACGCAGATAATGCAACCCTCATCTGCTCTGCCCCAACACTACAAAGTCCTCCAGGAAATCACCCGAGTCTTATCTGTCGAATCTTGGCTAGGCACTGCAGACCTACTCCTAAATGCAAGAACGATGAAACTAATGCTGTTTATATCACAACAATTTAATACTCAAAACATATTGTCTCATCTGACAATAGAATAATAGACTCCTTGACAGAAGCCAAATTACTTGGAGTACTCATAGATGACAAACTCAAGTACAACCAACAGATTTTCCAAACTATCAAAAATACACACAAAAAAAACTAGGCTCCCTATATAGAGCAAATCATTATCTTACAGTATCCACAAGAAAATCTATAGCAGCAAACTACTTCCATCTCTATTGTATGCATCACCTATCTTCACAAATCTTAACATTACCTTCAAGTGCAAACTTAATGCATACTATAATAAAATAGCAACATTTTCTGCATATTCATCTCATAAAACCCACCACTGCACAATCCTTAAGGACCTAAATTGGCTAGAACTCCCAAATCAGTTAACCTACTCTCAGCTCACTACTGCCCACAAACAAAACTACAGGCCAGATAGTTGCCCCTCTCTAAAATATATATAACTACTGTACAGCAACAACAGAACACTACCCTCCAATAACTAATTTCTCCTAGCTGTAACCAACTCAAAAAAATATTTCTGGAAACTCAGTCTTTTTTCACTGTCTAAAAACTGTGGAACTCAAGCCCATTAAAGTTAAAGCTTACAGGGAACAACAAATACTTTAAAAGTCTGTTAAAACAGCATCTTACAAGGCGCCTGGCTCTGCTCTTGCACTACACCTGAATAATTTCTGATCCAGAAAGATAATTCAGGTTACATTAGCTCTGTCAAAACCATATCTCCTCTGTACTAACTTCCCATTTGGTGAGTGCACTTTCATTTCTCACCTGCTGCAAACATTTAATTGAGCTTACTTCTTAACTACCTACTCCTAGTTATTCTTCCTTATTTGTCATAGTGCCACTACTTACTAGTTCAGCCCCATTGTAAAGCATTGTTTTCCCCATTGTTTCTTTTGTTCTTCTGGCTGCTACAACCAAGTCCTTCTACTGTTTTCTTTCTATAGTCACACATTGTATGATACAAGCTTTAGCATTAATCATCTGTTACAAACAATTATGTATGCAAAAATGTATATGTAACCAAGACGACATATTGCATGCAATGTGGAAAATGAAAATACACTGTATTTTGTCTATGTATATTAATAAGGAGCCTTTGTTCCCAGGGCTATGCTGAAAAAGCACACATATCCCAGTCAAACTTTCCCTGCCAACAAAGAAAAATAAAAATAAATAAATAGATAATGTATTTGTTAACCATTTGAGTGAAATGATTCCCCTCAGACCATTTTTAACCTTGACTTTACTTTTATTTTGTCTTTTGTCTGCCCTTTTTTTTTACTTTTATTTTGTCTTTTGTATGTCCTTTTTTTTTTACTTTTTTTTTTTTTTTTAAAGTGAACCAAGTAAGTGAATTTGTCTTAGCTGCCTTTTCAGTCATAACTCAAGCCAAAATAAAAATATAACATAGAACATCATGTAAATAAATCATTCACAAACCCAAGAGACCATACAGGCCAAAAGGGCACACAAATTTTACAAGTACATAAGAGAAAACGATACACGCCACTGCTCATGCGAAACAGGTAGCCCTCTATGTACAGATACTGTAGATTAGCCGCTTCATTGCAATATTTTTTAAGGTGCAATGAAACTATGGCGCTTGGAGAAAATCCATGCAGATGCAGGAGAGTACTCTGCACAGACAGTGACCAGAGGTCAGGGCTGAACCCTGAAGCTGGCTACTGTGAGACAGACATCTTAATTACTGAGTCACCATGTTGCCTAGCTTTGGGAGATTCAAATAACATGGAATGTCTCAGAAGCACAGGACTTCCCAGCCATAATGCTTCAGCTTGCGTTATCCCAGATACCTGTCTTTGGCCTATACCTAGTCACTCACCTCAGCAATTTATGCTTACTGCTGTTAAAAGCCAGATTGCAACAAAAATGCAAAGCTGTCTGTGAGCCTACATTCCTGGAGTGTTCACTACTGGAAAACCCAGCTATTCAGAGTATTGAGCTAAAGAAGGACATTGTTCCAGGTGCTTTATATGAATATATTCTTGCAGTGGTATTAATAAAAGTGGACTTCTTCTCACAAACGTTAGTTGTCCTTTGGGCTTCTCATATGGTTAAAAGGTTCACCTACATGAAGGTAATGTCTGTTTCAAGCTGTTGCTTTCAGCTGTGGTTGGTATGTTTCTCACAGAAAATTATCCTTATCCTGTGCTGTCTTTATCCCTTTTCTTCAATGCTGATAGCCACTTGTTTGCTTTATCAGTTCACAAATATATTTTTGTGGTTGTTTTGGCCCAGTATTCTAGTCGATAAGAATAAAAAATATGTCTCCATTGACAGAGGAAATAGTTGAATAAATGTTTGTGGAATTATAGAAAGGTAGAGTTATCTCTCTATCACTCTATCTAATATATATATATATATATATATATATATATATATATATATATATGTATGTATTTATGAGAAAGCAAAAGAGTTGCTCTCAGTTTAAGTGACTTACTTTGTTACTTTGGTGTAAGGCCTATCTGTAAACAGGCTTACACTAGAGGCCTGATTATACCAAAAGACCTGCTGTCAGCCTGTTCTCATTGTAAGTGGTCACTTACACTGAGAACAAGTCTGTTGTTATTGTGCCCCTAGTCTTTTTATTTTGGCATACATGTCCAACACTGTAAAAAATTAAACAGTTTTAGCAATGCAATCCAGATTCACGAGCAAGTCAGCAATACATTAAAATATACTTCAGTGGCACAGAAAATCTCATTACAACTAAGGCAGAAAATGGTTGCTGGGGTTCAAACTATTTTGAACTGTGTACTAAGAACGTCACTGCACTATTCTGAAAATAAAGTTCCAGTTAGGCATAAGTAGTTTGAATATACAGACTACTGCAGCCATGGGCTAAAAACTCCCTGTATAAAATGTAATTTTTTGTACAGTAAACATATATGGTTCCGTAGCATATGTTCTGAAGAGTTTACAATCACTTTTGTGAACTGCAGTCGGTGTCACCTCACAGCAAGAGGTTCTCTTGTTCAGTTCTCAGCTGGAGCACCTTCTATGTGGAGTCTGCATGTCCTCCCCACGGTCGAGTGATGTTTAAAGGCATGCAGGCAGATGCTTGCATGACTAGACTAGGGTGTGCCTTTTTTGAAGACTGGGCATCAAGCTGGAAACTCAGCACTGTAAAAATCCACTGCCAATCGTTAGCGGACCGGAGTTCCACTGTGGTGACCCCTAACCGGGAAAAGCCGAAAGACCCTAGTCAATCGAGAGTCACAATGTTGAACTGCAGTTTTCCAATGGGCAGTTTTGCAAACCCAAATACGTCGACTACACCACATCAAATGGACGTGTAGTTCGAGTATTTGAGTTCAGAATTTTGAGTGGAGATCTCGGTTCAGTGAGGAACAGAGAATTAAGCCATTTCCTCACTGTAGTGCGATCTCGAAGTTGGTATATACAATTGGCAGGGGGGCTTATATTTTAGCAGAGCTGATCTGTATGGTGTCCTTGAAGAGTCTGGAGTAACTTACTTTAGTAAGTCAGAATTCATGAATGTGGAGGATTATTTGTACATCCCAATTTGTTCTTTCTACACTGTTGCTAAGGTGTCATGTTGGATGATATAGTTTTGATTTCTTACTGCTAACGTGTGGAACATCCATTGCCTTGCAAGTACTTATATGACTGAGGATTTAGTACATCCAACTGTCCCCATTTCTAGAGGAGTGTTTCATACTATTCCGATATGTAATCTAAGGACGCCATCATCTGGCATTCATACAATTGTTCTTTATTTCATAAGCAACTCCATGGTTTTCTCCACAACTAATGTCCAGTCGACAGGTCTAACGGTTTTAGCCATGCCTTTGTCCTAAGGGAAATCATACATGACCCTTTTCAGTCATCAGCAGCCTTTGCCTCTTGCAATGATTTGTTAAAAATGTTCAGCAGTTGTATTGGCAGTTCATCCCTCATGTCTATAAAACTGCTAGTATGAATCCCATTAGGCTGAGTTGTCTCATCCACAGTTGGTTTATGGGGATTTTCATGACCATGTCATCTGTGAAAAAAGGATTCTGAACAGAAATCAGCCTGTTGACTGGTTGAAAAACTCAGTGCAACTCCACACCCTTGAGCCCTTCTAACACCACGACAAACAATCCCTCATTAACTGACATCAATGAGTTCAGCAACCTGCCACACATCATCATCAGCAACAACAAAAACCTACCACCCCCACAGCCACCCTCCCCCCTTTACATTCCAGTATTCCACTTCAAAAAAGATTAGAACCAAAAGATACAAACTCAAATGGACCAAATGCAAATAGATACTCCCCCAGGCTCAGATAACCTAGACTCTTAGTTCATTCATCTTTGTAAGGACTTCATTTCATACTCTCTTCATCACATGTACAATATCTGCTTAACTAATAAGATTATGCCATAGATATGGAAAACAGCAGTAGTCACACCTATTCCAAAACTACTCAAGCTAACTACTGCTTTGCAATAGCTTCCTATCTAAATACTTCCCACTTAAGGTAAAATACTAGAAAAAATATCTACAACCAAATTACTACTTATTTACATCAATACCATTTTCTATCCAGGAGGCAACATGTATTCTGTTACGGATGCAGAACTATAACAGCTGTTTAATCTTTCACAGATGACATCCTATCCAGTATGGAGAAAGGCAACCTATCAGGTGCTGTCTTTATTGACCTCACAAAAGCCTTTAATCTAATTGATCATAACTTACTATTTAACAAATTAACTGAAACAGACATTAGTGATGATGCAAAACCTTGATTTGTAGATTTTCTCAGTAGTAGATCCTTCATGGTGAAAGTAGGCACCTCCACCTATGGAACAGCTCCTCATATGAAAGGAGTCCTCCATGATTCCACTTTAGCCCCTCTGCTGTTTTCTGTATTTATCAACAAACTCCCATCTGATCACCCTCAGATACCTCTAGTTCTTTATGTATAAGACATGGTCATCTACACTTCACACAAATCCCATTCTATTATGCTAACTCAGCTTCAAGATGACATCCAAACCATCAACCAGTGGCTAATAGGCCAGAAACTTATACTCAGTCCCTCAAAAACAAAAGCAATCCTGTTTGGAACCAACATAAAAATAGTTAAAGCACCCATCTTCCATAATATTGAAGATGTTAACAATGCCACCATTGAAAGTACTACGTCCTTCTAATACCTTGACATTTGGCTAGACCTGTCTCTTAACTTTCAATTATACATTCAAAACACATGCAAAAAGTTCAAAACACTACTGTTCTGGTCAAACAAGCTATCACCTCTTCTATCCCAGCCAGCTAAAGCTGCCATAAACAAAGGAAAATGCTGATCTCAACTCAAATATGGACTACCCAGAATAGCTATAATAGCTGCAGCCTGAAATACAAATGGCACCACCTTACAAACCATCTCTGGTAAAATCTGCCTGTTTATTACTAATTCCTTCATTAATGAACACCACTGCCCAACTCTCACCAAAGTGTTCCCATTACATTTGAGATCCAACCTCCTGCTAGGATTACTAACTCACAAAGCCCTTTCTCCTGAGACATCTTCCCCTCTCACTCATAATCTTTTCACCACCACTCTCATATAATATAAGGGATATTGCTCCATTTCAATCCACCCTACTAACTCCAAAAACTAAAATTCATTGCACTGACCATGCATTCTCCTAAACAATGGGTCTCCCTTCCATTCTCAATCAGAGATATCTAAATGTACTCGGACGTCAGACAGCAACTCAAGGAACAGCTCTTCACCCAAACAAAATGCAGTTGCACTCACATGGTACGTGAACCCTGCATCTCACACACACTCCTTTATCCCGGTTTCATTTTTTCTTGTCTCACCTGGTTATCCCATCACTTACTGCTTCTCATTCATCCCTGTTGGTGTCTCTCACACTTCCCTCCATTTTACTGTTCCCTCTGCCTGCCTCTATTTCCATTTCTCTGTCTTTTATCTCACACTTCCCTCCATTTTACTGTTCCCTCTGCCTGCCTCTGTTTCCATTTCTCTGTCTTTTACCCATGTTACCCTTAACCCTTTCCTGCAGTATTCGCACTGGCCCTTTCTAATATCTTCACACGTTGCTACATAATGATATGCTTCTTCCCTGTAGCACAAGCCATCTCAGTCATTATGGCAATATCTTATCCAAAAAGCTCTGTTACGCATCATTCCATTTTTCCATCCGTGTTTTGACTTTGTAAACTGCTTCTTGAACTAAATATTGTAGCACATTTTTTTCATCTGTAAATATGGGTCTACTTCTAAATTTCAAAGTTTCAAAACTTCGAATTTCTTATGGCTGAGACCATAAGATTGAAGTTTTAAAACTTTGAACCATTTAAATGGAGATTGCTGTACAGTGAGGAATGGTATATTTACTGTTTTCCTCTCTGTAGTGCAATCTTGGAGTTGGTATATTTAATTAGCAGGGGGATTTATTTTTGTTTTTATTTTTTTATTTATATTTTGAAGTTTCAAAACTTCGATCTTATGCTCTCGAACATAAGAAAGCCAAAGTTTTGAAACTTTGAAATTTAGAAAGAGACTTGTAAAACTCTCTCTCTCTCTCTCTCTCTCTCTCTCTCTCTCTCTATATATATATATATATATATATATACACACACACACACACACACACATGCTTTTTAGCATATCTTTGTATTTGTATGTAATATATTCACCAGGGCTATGTCTGTACATGGTCCACTGAGATTAGTACAATACCCTGGTAAACAAATATAAATAAATAAATAACCCCCTTTATCCCCACCTCTGGATGAAACTTCATTATCTATCCTTTTGCTCTTTGTTTGCTCTCTTTTATGTTTACAATGCGTTCTGTCATCTTTCATGACTGAATTAGGTATTTGTATTAGTTTGGGCACTTTGTTTTCTTCTTTGTTTCTGCGCTTGCCGAAATCCAGCCCACTGTTATTAAACAAACCTGTTCATCCCCCACTTAAGACATGAGAGCTAATTGTATTGAAGTCATCATCCAAGCAGCCATCAAGATTGTTCTGATGCTGTCCTAACTACACATCATTGATGAGGTGATACATATGTCCTCCAAAGTGAGAACCTGATGCACTGTCTCCCTAACCGCATATCTGCTACCATTTATGTGTGAAGAAGGCTTCAGCATACACCCAGTGATTGAAGTATGGCCCCCACCTCCGATGCTATATTCAGTAGCACCAGGTTTGGTCTTCCAAACTTGTTTTCTGTTAGAGGTGGAACAGTTAAATACCACAAAAAGCATAAAGCATTATCAATAAAGAGAAGTGAAACAGACCTGCTACATGCTCAGTAATTTACTTACAAATGCTCCACATATTACTACTTCTTAAAGTTGTATCACGTTCCCTTTTTATTATGAACAAGAAAAACTATATGCTTTGTGTGTTGGTATATGTATATATGCACACGCATGTGCAATTTAGACATCTTTATATGTTTATTCACAGTTACCTTCACACCATGTTAATGAACTATAGGTTCTTGATTAAGCAATGCCATTTTAGGAGATTTTTTTCAGTATTGAGAAGGTGTACTCTCTAGAAATCAGCACTGTCTGGTGTAGGGTGAGATGGTGCATTCTGGCCAACAGTATACAGTATCAAAAATCCTGGTAAGACCTCTATATCTATTAAATCCTACATTCTAATGCCCAGTCTAGAATTAGGACTGGCTACAGTAGGACAGCGTAAGGATGGATCTTGTTGTATGCCAACTTTCCATCACCATAGTATGTCATTATGAAAAGGAAGGTGGTATAATCGAATCTAAGATGGAATTCATTGAAAGGAAGTAAATGAACAACAGTTTGTTAAATCTGCATAATTTAATAAAAATGTCTCCTCCATGAAGAAAGATAATGCAATTGCATGTGGTATTCACCATTACCATACACCTTCATGAGAGAGAGAGAGAGAGTCATGCAGGAATACGGATTATCTGGATACCTATCTGCTGTTAATCTTCTTTGTAACGTACTTCCTATCAAGCGCACAAAGTTACTGTTATTGTTTGCTTACTATATTAGTATTTACCATTTATTGTGAATTTCATAATAGAACCACAATAATACAGAAAGGCTGATTTTATAAGGAACATGTGCAGGCTGACAGCACATAAGTAGTAGTAGAAGTCAGGCATTAGACTTGTACAGAGTTCTTTTCAACTGCTTTAAAAACAGGCTAGATGGTAACTGAAATCACTGAGTAGAAGCCCATTTGCTATATTTATTGTTAAAGCAGTCTCTCCCTTGAAGATTTGCTAACTCACCTAAGTATACTTTTGTTTCCCCCTGCCTGTTTCAAATTTTTTATCCTCATTGCAGCTTAAAGCTATCACACTTTTAAGTGAAAAGAAATCAATTAATAAAGGTCATTGATTCATGTGGCTATTTACTCCCACCTTTCTATAAATAAAAGATGAAGTCATGCATCGATAGAATGAAAACAGTGAGCCGGGGGAGGAACGCTTTTTCTTTTGGAAATGACTGGCACACTGGTATATGTGGAGCAACAGGAAGCAAGAAACAATTACTGCACGGCGTTGGGGACTAGATTAATGCTGGGTCTGATCACAGCTATATAACCTGCAGCGAAATCTCTTACCCATTATAGTATTTTTTTTTAGCTGAAGTGTCTGCCATCTGAAAATGTGTGGGTATTTTCGGATTACAGCTTTAGGAGATTTATTTGTTTTTTTCTTTATGGTGGGGAATAGCGATTATCCCTAAAACATTAATCAAAACATACATACTGTCTGACACTACAGAACAGCAAGATTTAAGCCTTTGTAAAAGATTGCACTCAAAGTTGTGTTAAGGTATCATTTGTTATAAAGTCACAGTCTGATTTTTTTTGGTTTATGGATCTTGAATGGCAGTATGTGTGGTTTTATGGAAATAAATATTTTGCTCGCTAAAGCCATCTTAAAGCTGCTTATTTACTTGTTTATGACAGTAAAGGCTATACTATTGTACTTGTAAAATGGCTTTAAAGTTATGAAACTACAATCCAGGCAAATAATGTCACTATCGTACCATTTCACATTACAATGACTTTAATTAAAATTGCTGAATTGTAATTTGCATTAACTTATCTCTATAAATGTTAAATGTTGGAAATGTTATCTGTCCAAACCATACAGATAGATCTTTATCTTTTTATCTTAATGAACTGATAAGATGGATGGATAGATAGATAGATAGATAGATAGATAGATAGATAGATAGATAGATAGATAGATAGATAGATTGATGGGTGGATAAAATAAACTGTCTAGCTGTAATGCTGTTTCAGAATCCGAATGCAGACTGTGCCCTGTATATTGTTTAGTGTTCTTTTTCCAAACTTCGGTGATAGTATGGTTGAACTACCCTTCTATCTGAGAATCAGGCAAATGTATACTGTAGCAATAATATCATGGAAATACAGTAGTAATAATATTAATCTTTCTGCTTGATGCCTGAATACACAACATATATTCAGTTTTGTGAAACAGGCCAGGAAGGCTAAAAATAATTTCTCTATTCACCTGCCTTTTGGCATGACAGCATTAACTGCATGAATAGATATCAGGCTAATATGTTTAGAGACAGATGAATAGAGAGGTATAAAACATAAAAATTCTTCATTTTTTCTTACTCTTTTTTTGTTTAAGGACTTCCCTTAAGTGTCATGTTTATGCAATTCAAAAAAAATGAGTCTAACCTTCTGTATGACTTCTAAAATTCTAGTCAGCACTAGACCCTTAGCTAGAAAAAAAATGTCCTGCAAATTAGATATTAGAGAATTGCTCCATACAACATGGTGCATTCACAAAATTAAAGACACCTTTTCCCTTCAGATGGATATATTAGACTTGCCTGCAGAATATATCAGCTGTAAATAGGCAAAAAATGGATAGTTTAATTCCTTAACAGTGTGGCACACACCCCTCCCACATCTCCTGAGTTGAAAGGGTAGGCTTGTAGACTGTGTTTGTCTCTGCCTTGCACCAATATACTGTGGTATTTGATTATGATGTTGACACTAGATTGTGCATGTTACATTTCTTAAAGGAATGGCTGTGCTTATCAAATTTGAAATATAGCTCACAGATTATGCATAATAATGCCACAATGCGAACATAAATGTAAAAATGTTGAACATTTTTACACTGTTAGATAAAATACATATAAAAAATTGTAATAACTACCAACAAGAAGATGTGACTCATGTAAAAGATGGCTGCTCCAAAAGCATGGTATGCCAAAGAGATGATGACAGCATGCATGTTCTGCTTATATCAGTACCAGTGCTGTCGGGAGAGTTACGTAAAAGCATGCCAAAGAGATGATGACAGCTTGCATGTTCTGTTTATATCAGTAGCAGTGCCGTCAGGAGACTTACGTAAAAGTATGTTATGCCAAAGAGATGATGGCAGGCTGAATAGTCTGCTTATGGCAGTGCAAGTGCCATCAGGAGAGTTATGTATACCACATATTCTAACAGTAGTTACCTCTGGATTAGATTCAAAATCTGATTGGAACTGCCTCCAATGTGTTACAGCTGAATGTGCCAGGTGACAAGTTCAAACCTGTTCCACTGTGCAACAGGTCAAAGTACTAATCTGACTAGCTTTAAAGCTAGTCTTGATGACTGGATAGGTAGATATAAACTGAAACCAGGTTTATAATGTAAGGCCCTTCCTGATTTAGGTATTATGCTGTATTAAGTGCTTGACAAGGGTGGCAAGAACTATTGTTTGTCTACTTAAAGGTATATATGGCAAGAAATATTATGGTCCCCATTATCACTTGCCTAGCATAAGTCTTATATTCCTGAGTTCTACAAAGGCTATACTGTTTAAGTCTTTCAAGATGGTCATGCCAAGGTAATGTAATGCATCATTTAGTGGCAACAAATATAAGAGGTTTCAGCTGACAGATTTCAAATGTTGAACAGAACTGCAACTGCTAAAGCTTCTCATAGTTCTTTGAACATCAGAACCTTTGTACCTCATGAATTTTAGTTCAGATGTGTCTCTGGAGTGGCAGACACCTTGCTTCTGTAAAAATTAATTTCTTATAAAAATTACACTTCGAGAATAGTTATATAATCAAAAACATTGAATTGCAGTATGTACCAAAGGGACTTAGAATGTAGCGATATCCTAATGGTGTCGATAACAATCCGGGGATGTTACGTGAGCCTTGAAGTCATGAAAATTATGGTTAAGTATAATCATATAGAAAGAAAAAAATGTACTCAATAGACTACAAAGAGCATGCTTAAAAGACGCTTGGCTCTCCTATGTTTTTTTCTGTCTGTCTGTAATTAGTAATGCATAGAACAGGTAAAACTACAGGGACTGCAAAGAATTATGATATGGTGTCTGATAATAACTAATCAGTTATTTGTTCTTAAAAATAGATAGCATGTTTCATCTGTCAAGCTTCACTTTGCTCTGCTGTTGAAGTAAATCTGGCAATTTTATTGTCAGTGCCTTGAAGTCTTTGAGTGTTATAAGCAGAGTGCGGGGAGACAGTATTCAAGTTTAGAGTGAAGGACATTCTTGGCCAGCACTTTGTGGCTAGTAGGAGCAAGTAGATGGAATATCCTATAACAAAGTTTTAGTCGTGAGAGGACTTTATTAATGATATTATCAGTGCGGGTAGTAAAGCATAATGTAGGGTTAAGCTTATGTATTTTTACTCAGGTGCAAATGGAATAATACAATTGTTAATATTCGAGATAGTAAGAAGTTTTTTGAGGTAAGGAAAAAATGATAATGCTACTTTTTTTGTGGTTAATTTGGAGTTTATTTTGTTTCAAAAACTGACAAAGTGTAGAGAAGGATTGTTGGAGCTGAGATTGCAGGTACTGCAGGGCATCAGTTTGCCTGGAATAATAAAATGTAATGTACTTAGAGGGTAAGGTTATGTTCATCAGTAATATCATTAATGAATAAAGAAAACAGTAATGTGCCTAGAAGAGAGCCTCAGGGAACACCTGTTTTAGTGTTCCATTCGTAAACAGTGAGTAAACTTGAAAGGTCCTGATTTCAAGACAGCTATGGAACCAGGCAATGACATTTTCTTCCAAACTGATTTTTTGTAACTTAGCAAGCAGAATTTTATGATTTTAAAGGTGAGGTTCATGTCCACAAAAATACTGGCTGTAAGCAGTCTGTGATTTAGGTTACTATTGATAGTATTAGATGCTGAGAGTATAGTGGTGGTTGTGCTACAACCATTTCTGAAGCCATGCTGTCTATCAGATAGAAGCTCATAGCTATTAAAGTGTTTAAGTACCTGTTTATAAAGAACTTTCTCAAAAATGTTTGCAAGAGTGCAGAGTGGACACTTTTGGGCTGGGATACCTTAGCAAGAGGCATAATAACATTAGATCTGTTCTTGGTTTACATGATTTTTAATTTGGTAGTTAGGCTCTTTTAATCAGAAATATGCATCCAGAAAGAATTGCATTAGTTAACACATGTGAGGCACATCCATTCATTAATGCATGCATCCTGCCATTTTCTAAGCAGCTTGTCTTTGTGAAGGTTGCAGTGGTAGCAATGTGAGCAGGATAGATTAGGCCTTCATTTCTGAAGGCATTCCCAAGCAAGCTCTGAGATATTATCCTTCCAGCTTGTCCTGGGTTAGCCTTGGGGCCTCCTGCCTTTGAGATGTGTCTGGTATACCTCCTCTGCTAGGCTTCTAGCATCATCCTTACAAAGTAATCAAAGCACCCTAGCTGATTCCTCTCAGTTTAGAGGAGTACGGCTGTATGATAAGAGCCTTCCAGATACCTATGTATTTCACTCTGCTTTGGAGCTTAAGCCATACAGCACTTGAGAATGAGTGTGAAACTCTTTCTTTCTCTCACTCTCCCCTCAAGTACCAAGAATAAATATCATACAGCTGTAGCTGTTGGATTCCATACTTTTATAAGACCTTCCATAAAAAATACTGAAGTACATGGTCAAATGCTTTCTCCAGGTCTGCAACATATATACAGTACTGGTAACTCCCACAATGCCTCACATATCTGTGCAAGAACAAATAGTTCTACTGCTCCATTGTCAGGATGGAATCCCGATTGTTCCTTCTGAATCAGAGGCTTGACCACTTTTTTTCCTGTGCTGTGATGTAATCTGTGCTTGTGAGGTAAGAAGTTGTGCCCTTTGTATAATTAGAACATACTCCCATGTCCTCTTTAAAAAAAAAAAAAAAAAAAAAAAGAATGCACAGCCCTAATTCTCCAGCCCAGAACTGCTGTCTTCACCTTCAACATGACATTAAAAATGCACCTCACAATGTCCTGCACCTTAATATTTCCAGCTGGATGGCATCCTTTTTACAGCTTTGCCACATGAGCAATGTTGAACTTCCACAGTGGTCATCTGCAGAAATGGATCCAGTCCTGTTTTTGCTTTTGACCCTATCTCATCAGAGGAGGGCATGTCCACCGGATTTTTGAATTTTCAGAATATTCCTTCTAACACCCAACAATTTCGCCTTTTGTGGCCAGCATTTCTTCACCTTTGCTGAGGACAGCCTGGAAGTATCCTAACTCCTCCTGAGGATCTTTGGTAAGACCTTGTTGATGCCATCTAAAAGTCATTATCCATTTCCTGGCCCAACTTCTCCTAACCTAAGCCCTTCAATTCAACAACTGATATGAGAAATAAATGTTGAATAAAATGAGTTGTTTAGCTTTTGACTTATTCAAGCAACCATGAAGATGAATATAAACTATCATCCCTGACCATCTTCTTGGTTTTAACACACTCTCTCTTTTCATCTTGAGGTTTGGAATTAGATGGTGTCTTCATAATGTTTATAACTGATCAGTCACTGGCATAGTTATTTTGATTTTTGTCACATTTATTTGATGTTTTCTACTTTTTACCTTTTAAATTAGTGCCAGTTGTGGAAGTGATGATCATAAGTTCAGGACTATCTATCCTTATGTAATATGCATATTAGATGCTTGTGTATAGCCAGAGGTAGGAGTAACCCACCTGTATGTAAAACCATAAAAATATACCAAAAAGCCAGCTGAAAATACAAGTGTTGGACACTTTTCATGCTGTGCCTACTATGCCTCTCTCCCTCTTTCTTTCTGTCCTCTTACAGACATGATATCTGGAATTCAACACTTTATGATAGGTCAAGTTTTTACAATAAAGGAAAACCAAATATATATTTTTGCTTGTACTGTATTTTCATGTGAATCACAAAGTTTTCAATCATGATTAAATGTCTTTAGATAAACAAATACAGTTATTTCTCCTCCAGTTCCTGTTTTATATTCATCAGTAAGCTCCACCCATTTCATGCTTTGCCCTGGTATAATTCGTGCTATCTGCACTCCTTTGCTATTTTTAACGTTAAGCTTTCCAGTTTCCCCTTGGTTATCCTATCAGATCTGATGTTGTCCACTTCATTCCATTAACCTGTGGGCTATGGTACCGATCCTCAAAACTGACTGGTCACTTTCTTCCCAGGTCAAGACTCCTGACTTGAGCTCCTCCTCCCTACCCATAATGCCCCTCTCCCCCAGAATACCTCAGATCTCATTTTCTGTGCTTCACGTTCGCATGGAGTTCCTTGCTCTTCAGCTTCTCCATCTTCAAGTAAATTGTAAGTCCCTGTTTTTGTTCTCCCTACCATTTTTACTTTACTTATCTAACTCTTTGTTACTTTCTGTCAAGTTTTCATGTTTCTATCCGTCAGGTCTTTCCTATAAAAAACATTTTTTCTCCTTCACTTCTGTTCTTTCTCTTCCTTTCCTTGCCCTTATAGCTGACCAAAAACCTTTAGGTTTTAAAAAGTGGACTTCCTGTGGGTGGAAGATTCCCTTATTTGACACCTACAGGGAGTGCGTGTACTGCTTGCAGCCTAACCATTTAGAAGCCCCTTGCGACAATTGTAGGGCTTTCCATCCTCAGCTTCTGGTGGAATGGTTTTAAAAGGTTTGCACCCTCCTTCATCCACCTCAGGAATGCCTTCTAAGTCAGGAGCTCAACCCCCACCAAAAAGCTCAGGGAGTCCCAGGAATCCAGGAGATCTTCTCCCACGTGATCCTCCTCTGAACCACCTAGGAAAAAGGTGATGTCTTTGGAACCAACTCACTTGGCTCCAAGTTCGGTTGCCACTGCCTCTCTTCCACCCTGGTCATCCTCTGCTACTCCTGGGCTGAATGGTGCTCCCACAGCATTGGCTGCTACATTTTCAGTGCCGGGGTCATCTCTGCCAGCATATGTAAGGAGGTCTCCATCGTGTTCCCCTTAGAGATATTTCAGACCTCCATCCTCCACTTCATCTGGGTCTTCAAGAAATCTGACCTCCAAGGATGTTAGAAAACTCATGAGGCAATTTCTCAAGAAACAGATCCAAATGGGGCTTGTGTTCACTCTGTCCACATTTGGATCCATGAGAGATTCCCCATTCCAGTTGATAACTCCTTCTCCACTCCAACGCTTGGTTTTGGAGTTGTCAGTTCTGTTGGGTCCCAGTGCCAGGGTGTCGGAGCCCATAGAGGTCTTCTCTTCAAATTCAACCTTTTCCCAGACCTGCTCGGCTCCATCAGCTTCAGTTCTGAGTGTGTCTCAGAGCTGTAGCGTCCAGTTCGATTCCTGGGAAGCTGACCTTGACTCCGAAATTTTCTGAGCCGTCTCTTCCCCTCAGAGCCTCAGGCTTCAACAGCTCAGCTCTGACTCCCCCCCCTTAGAATGGGAGGCTTGAACTCTCTGGGAGGTGTCTGCTTCGGTGGTCTCAGCTCCGGTGGGACAACTCCAGGTGGTTTGGAGCCCTCCCGCATTCAAGATTGTAGGATCGGCACTTACCACTAAGGAACCTTCCCCTCCTCATACTGGACTTATGTCTGAGGTCTCTGAGCTGCCACATGGAAGGCGGCCCCAGAAAGCCTCCACACCCCTCCCTTGGTGGATCCTCAGGCTTCTTCAGACACCTCCCTGATGCCACCCCGAGGAGGTCCCTCAGAAGAGGTCATGTAAAAGGAGGCACATTGATTCCTCTACAGAATCTCTCACTATGGATACTGATTTTGAGGAAGGTGAAGGGTCTCCCAAATCACCACCTGATGAGGTCTCCTTTGGAGATATTCTTGAAATCCTTTGCCAGAGGGGTAGTTGGCCTGCCCAAAATTCTTTCCCAGAGGAATCTGTACAGTAGGAGAATTTTGAGTCTGACCCATCTACAACCCTGGTGTCCACTCCAGCTGAACCGCTCATCCAGTTGGTGTTGTTTAGGGCTTGGAAGGAACTGGATACAGTGGAACCTATCTCCAAATGCACAGACAAGACTTTGAGCACCCCTTATGATAAATCTATCTGTTCTAAAGGAATCCCAGTAGATGCCATGTTTGTGGAGGCAGCCACAAAGAAGGAGCTGGCTCAGGAAAGCTCCTCTGTCAATCCCCCAAATAGAAAATCCCGGGTGTTGGACAGTTTTTTTAAAAGAGTCTACCCCTTATCTACTTTGCGCTTAGGCCATTGAACTATTTATTGCATTTTACCAGGCTACAAAGGGACTTAGTCTAGGAACTTTCTAGCTCGGTCCCAGGGTCCATGTCTACTGAGGAAAAGGAGTCCTTTTCCTCCAGGTTGGCCGCCCTACACTGTTTAGCCAATGCATCCATGAAGCTAATCTGTCACATTGCAGAGGGTACCTCAAGGGCGGACGGTTCCAGCATTGCCATACGGCACCATGCCTGGATGAGGCTGTGGAATTTTGCAGAGCCTTTCAAACAGTCCTTTATTAATGCCCCTTTTGATGGCTCCATCTTGTTTGGGCCCACAGTACATGACACTTTATCCCAGAGTGAGAAGTATGGTAAGACTCTGTCTGCCATCGGAATCCATATTTCTACTCCACAACAGAATTTCTCCAGGAACTTTTGTGGAAGTAATAAGACATAGTTTTGGAAGTCACAGGGTCCTTTCCAGAACACTTAAGGAGGCTCCCACCCAGGGCAGAGTGGGATATAGTCAGAATGGGAGATGCTGCTTACACAGCCAAGGGGGTCCACAAAATCAGGGCTCATGGGAAACTTTCCAGGACAACCCTTTCCAGTGATCCTGAATAGTTGCCAGACTGCTCTCTTCTGGAAGCGGTCAGGGGACATTTCTCCTTGCACTCAGAAGCCTGGTAGGCCATCACAAACAACAAATTGATGCTAAAAATCATATTGAAGATACTTCATTCCCTTTTCTGAAACTCCCAAATGAAAACTTTGCCTCCCTGATGTTTCACCCAATCAGGGGGAGGATGCAGCCCAGGAAGTAAAAAAGTTGCTGCGAAAAAGAGTCATTCAAGAGTCCCCCCCAATCAAATTGGATCAGGCATTTACTCCAGATTCTTTCTAGTACCCAAGACAACAGGGAACTTGCAACCAATCTTCGATCTGACCTCTCTGAACAAGTCGGTGGAACATACGAAGTTCAGAATGTCCCGATTCAATCCATCTTACCTCTCCTGAAAATGGGCAGTTGGATGTGCTCTGTAGACCTCAAGGATCTAAACTACCATATCAAAATGGACATGCGCTCCCGGCGTTTTTTGTATTTCAGGCTGGAAGTCAGTCACTACCAGTTCAGGGTGCTTCTGTTTGGTCCCACCAAAGCCTTCATGGTGTTCACCAAATGTCTAGCAGTAATTGCATCTCATCCTTGACTGCAAGGTTATCAGATATTTCCATATCTGGATGACTGATTTCTGACTGCTCCTACCAGGCATCTACTCCTTCAGGACAGGGATTATTTTATCAAGTTGGCCCCAACCCTGGGGATAACCGTCAACATACAGAAGTTACAGTTGAACCTGGTACAAGCCATAGTTTTCATAGGGGCCTACCTGGACACAAGGACTTCCTACTCTTATCTCACGAAGAACAGGGTAACAAACTTGAAATTTCACATCAGCCAGATTTTGATCATTCCAAATCCCCCTGCCTTTCTAGTTCTCAGGACATTAGGCTCAGTGTTGGCCACCATAACCCTTCTGCCCATGACACATTTTCACATGCAGATATTACTATGGACCATAGTGGTTCAGTGGTCACTTCTCAGAAATCCTTTGAATTTTCCCATCAGTCTGTCTTGTGTGTGCAAGGAATCTCTGCATTGGTGGCTTCACTCCACAGAAGCTATTCAAGGACGCCCATTCATTTTTCCTTTCCCAAATGCCAAGTTGACCACAGACGCCTCCCAGTTTGGGTGGGGGGCATCATCTGGGCTGGACAGTCCAAGGCATGTAGACACCCCAGGAGGCCAAGTTGCATATGAATGTACTCAAAATGAGAGCAGTTCTTCTAGTGTTGCAAGAGCTAGATAGCTTTCTACCTTGGGGGACAATTGCAATCCAAATGGACAGTATGTTAGTGGTTTGGTACATCAACAAACAGGGAGGGACCAGGTCTTACCCACTATGTCAAGAAGCAATGAAAGTGTGGCAGTGGATGATTTCTGATGATTTCTACCAACCGCTTTCTGGTAGCAAGGCACATTCCAGGAGAGTCCAACATATTAGCTGACAGGCTCAGCCGAGTGCTACTGATGCCTCATGAGTGGCTCCTGAATCAGTCAATGGCAGACACGATCTTCCAGAAATGGGGTCATCTTGCTGTGACCTCTTTGTGTCCCCTTTCAACAACAAAAGCAGCAGGTATTTTGCCTTGATCCCTCCTCAGGGATAGTCCCCCAGCAATGCTGTTGTCCATGCTTGTCCTTCCATTCTGCTTTATGCCTTTCCTCTATCATTGATTTCGAAGTTCCTACAGAAAGCTCTCAGGTTGTGAAGCAAAGTAATCCTCATTGCCCCTTTTTGGCATCGACAAACCTGGTTCACCTTCCTTTGGTCTCACCTAGTTTCGATGACATTGGATCTGAGTCCAGGTCTGCTCTTTAATCCATTGGGGTATCCACATCCAGACATTCAGGGCTTGAAATTAACTGCATGGTTTTTCCACTTCCGATGATGGCAAGATTTCCCAGGCTTTCTTCCCTCATTTGAGAAATTTTGATTTCTTCTCATAGGTCTTATACCCATACAATTTACAAGAGCAAATGGAAGAGATTTTTCCTTTGGGGTGAATAAAAATAGATCCCTTTACAGCCCCAGTGGCAGTCGTGCTAGACTTTTTGGCTTCCCTTTTCAAGGATGGTGCTAGTTACTCTACTGTCAAAGTGCATCTGGTTGCTATATCTAATTTCATGTGGGTTTGGATTCCTCATCTTTTGTTTCTTCTAAAATGTGTAAAGCTTTTATAAGGGGCACCTTCCTTCTGCGACTACTGGTGGGAGATCCTACTCCCTCGTGGGATTTAACTATGATTTTGCAAGCTTTTGTCCATCACCTTTCGAACCCTCAGCCACAATGGATTTGAAATTTCTGTCCTGGAAGACTCTGATTTTAGTAGCTATTACTTCGGCTAGAAGAGTGTCTGAACTCAAAGCCCTTTTGGTAAAATTTCAGTATTTGATTTTCCACAAGGACAGAGTGATCCTGCATACTAATCTTTCCTTTTTACCCAAGGTGGCTAAGGAGAGTAACATTAATCAGTCCATCAGTCTTCCGGTCTTTTCTCCTCATTATCAAAATAAAAGAGAATACATTTTAAATTAGTTTGATGTACACAGACAGCTTCATTTTTATATACATAGAACCAAGTCTTTCAGGAAGTCTGATCAGTTTGTTTCCTTTTCAAAAGCAGGGAGAGGTAGAGCGGTTACCAAAGTTGTGCTAGTGAGATGGTTGAAAGACTGCATTACCTTCATCTACTCTTTCAAGAGTATTCCTTTACCAGGGTGAGTAAAGGTCCATTCTACAAGGTCAATGGCTACCTCTCAGGCCTTTTGGTTTGGAGTTTTAATTGAAGACATTTGTGCTGCTGCTACTTGGTCACATCCCCACACTTTCATTGCACATTACAAATTGGACATCATATCCAGGAGTAGAAGTGGCTTTGATTCTGCTGTATTTCGGAATATTCTTCCTTGATGACCACCCTGGATTATAGTAGCTGGGGACTCTGTCCTACGGGTTAATTAAATGAAGTGGACAACATCAGATAAAGAAGTTATGTTCTTAACCATAACATTCCATCTGTGTTGTCTATCTTCATTTCCATTAACCTTCCTGCCCCCCCCTTCCCCCTATCCAAGTCTTTGGGAAGCCTGGTAGAATCTGTAAGGATTCTCAATTCCTTCAGTTGAGTTCTGATGTCTTCTTTCATTGTTATATATAGACATATTTGATCTGTGTGCCATTTTATAGTAGTATAATGTTTGTTCATAGGTTCATAGGTGTGTACTAGGCTAAAGGCCCTGGAGCCTTTACAAGCCTAGCCCATAGGATTACCCTTGCATCATGCCACCCGACCTTAGTTCCCAGTGCCTCTGTTGAGTAGAACCACTGGAGTGATCCCCGTGGTGAATTTCTATTTCCCATCCACTCGTCAAGATTTCTCTTGAAGATAGCCTGTGGGGTGCTCTGTTTGACATTTATAATAATCATCCTTGCGCAGGAGCCATGCTAATCTTCTCTGTTATGCCTTTTTTTTGGCAAACTCAATATGAGGTATTCTGGGGGAGTGGGGCATCGTGGGTAGGGAGGAGGAGCTCAAACCAGGAGTCTCGAGCTGGAAAGAAAGTTGATCAGAACTGTAACCTACAGGTTAATGGAACTGTAACCTACAGGTTAATGGAAATGAAGATGGACACAGATGGAACGTTATGGTAAGAACAACTTTTTTCCTCCATGTTTGCAGTAGATGGTGTGTGTGTGTGTGTGTGTGTGTGTGTGTGTGTGTGTGTGTGTGTGTGTGTGTGTGTGTGTGTGTGTGTGTGTGTGTGTGTGTGTGTGTGTGTGTGTGTGTGTGTGTGTGTGTGTGTGTGTGTAATACCCATGTAGTTATTATCAATCCCTCTAAGAATATCTATTTTTATTTATATCTAACCTGTTAGAATATCAGGTTTATTTACATTTTTTTTTAAATTTCTGTCTGCATTTTGCCCAGGCAGTCAAGGCCGAAAAGGGTCCTGTTTGGAACAGTTTGTTGTACAAATCCATTACCAAACATAAATAAAACTGTGTACTGTTTTACAACCTGCAGTTTTAGCCTTACAGTAAAATATGACCCTGATATTTTCTTTATATTATGTACCACAACAGTAAATAGAAAGTAGTTCTTATGCCACTGTTTCTTTTTGTTGTTGTGGCATTCTGCATAGCTGTAGCCTTGAGGAACCAGTGAATAATGATCCATTAAAAACTTCTCAGTCTAGCTCAAACCAGACTTCAGAAAGCCAACAGTTGTGCTCAGTTGGCTACATGAAAGCTGATGTGAAGAAATGAATCTGCTGTTGAGATGTTTAGGTTATAGAGCCTTACTGCACTTATTTGCCTGTTATGGATATTAGTGACTTTATGTTGTGAACGACATAAAGTAATATGGAAAATGAGCACTTTAGAACAGGTCTGACATACTTGGGTTAATGTCACTTTCCACATGCGAGGAATGTCTCTTCACTTTTGCTATTCACAATATAATCTTTCCTAGATTGTAAAGTATTTATGGCTATTTTCAGCCATATCATCAGTGACCACATGGGGATATATAGCATAATTAGCTTCTACCTTGAGAAAGTTGAGTTTTTTTATTTGTATTTTTTATGGTTTGGCATACAGGTCGGTTACTACTAGCTTTGACTATAAACAGGCATCTAATATGGACATGACATAAGAGCTACCCACAAGTCTTTGCACATTGTCTTCACACATCTCATCTGTCCTTCTTGCATGGTATATTTTGCTGGTGTTATTATACCTACACGATAATTTACATTATTTCATTTTTTGGGTTTCATTTGGTAGTTTTTTTTCTTTTTCTTTAATCAGAAGTATGCATGAATTCCTTTATAAATTAACTGAATACCGCAGAATAGTTCTTCTGGTTATACATGTATGGATTTTTTTGATTTTATATCACTCCAGGGACACTTATCAACATACCTTTTTTGTCTTCAGGAGATATGCCTTGATTTGATTATTTTATCATCTGCAAACATAAATGTCTCCCTTCAGATTTTTTACTGTGACTTAAACAGGTTTGAATCTGGTGTGATAGTTGGGCCATGTCCCTTGCAATCCATTCTGCCTTGATTTTAACTCCATGATTGGAAGAGCACAAGCTTTTGACAGCCAGTTCTCCTCAAGTGGATAAAGTATGAGCCCAATGGATAGTCTCACTGAATATCACATTCTGAGATTAACCTAGAGTTACCTAACTTAGATAATAAGAGGAGCAGCTGACCATGAAGCCATTCTGAAGCCATGGGTGGACAAGCCTGCCTGTACACATCATTAAGATGACTAACTGATTCGCTGAACTCAGCATGACAGTCTAAATGTTTCTCCCAAAGATTTGCGTTTTGGGTGTTTATTTTTAAAACAAAATGTATGAGGAGTAAGTGTTGGCCCATGATCCCCTGAAATGATTCCTTTGGATCAATCCAAACATGTTTTATCAATCAGTCAATCAAGTAAGTTAATAAATTCATTGAATGATGTAGAGCTGACATATTTCTAATTGTCTGCCTTCTGTACATGGTCCCACAGTGGATGTGGAAATGCATCTACCAGCATACAAATACTCTTTTTCTAACTCCATGATTCATTATTTGCATACAGATAACTAAATCCTTTTGTACTATCTCTCTGGATAATCTCCTTATCTAAATCTTCCTCTAAAGATGCTGCTACTTTCTATGACCACTTAATTCACTTTTCTGTGTCTGTCTCTGTCTCTAGCTCTCACTCTCTTTCTCACCCCCTACTAAATTATGAATTGTAAAATGTTTGTGTTCATTCTACACTATTGTCAACTCATCATTAGAACTGGGTTTGTGGCTGATTCAGGTTCTTCAATGATCATTCGGGATAAGAAAAGACTGACTATCCTCATAATTTTATTTTCACGAGGATAGTATGTAGATGTTGGTAGTAGGTTGAGTCCCTATTTCAAAAGATCATGGTGGTATCTCTGAGAGGTTCATGCTTAACTTTTACATGCAGACATTGGCAGGCAGGTGACATTACACATCCCAAATACCAAGGAACGATCACAAAGAGTCCCCTCAGAAGATAATGCAAAAAAATTTAGAGCACCTCTCATTTCTGCACTTTGTGTATACCCATACAGATGACCATTTATTGCTGTGGTTTTTGCCATGGAGGACCAACCAGGGCACTTAAAATTTATGGATGTTCTAAGAAAGAAGTAGTAGCATGGATGACTTAGTTTCACAGTATAATATCATGGTATAAATGTAGGGTCCATAGCATTCAGGGGGAAACCTATTCCATGTGTACCCTTTATGCAATTTGAATGCCAGTCACTTAGCTATTAATCTCACAAATAGCACAGTTTTAACAAGTTGCTAATTGATAATTTGTGTACTTCAGCCCTTATTGTACAGCATACACTTTGGATGAGTATATAAGTACCAGACAGGCAATGCAGGCCATTATAACAAAAGAGTTAGCATCCAATAGGCAGCCCTGACAAGTGGCACCTGAGGCAGTTGTCCATGCATACATATAAAGTAACATGAAAAAGGAACTGGAAATTAAGGTCTAACTCTATGTAGATGGCCTCACAATTAGAATCAAGATAGGCAATCAAGAGTAGAGTTTATAGTCTGAATCATCATCATCTTCAACTCCCTTTTTCCCATTTTCTGCATGGGGTCAGGGTGTCGTGTCACTTGTCTCCATCTCACCCTATTCAAGGGTACTCTCCTACATTCTTCAACACTCATGTCTGACTGGCAGAGGTTTCCTCTCACACAATATATCCACCTATTTCCTGGACACCCTCATTTCCTCTTGTCTTCTTCCTGTCTGTCCCAAATATTCTTCACCAGATTGTCTTCTGCTTTCCTGCATATGTGCCTGAACCACCGTAATCTGTTCTCTTTTACCTTTTCTGTAATTGGAGCTACTTTGGCTTCCGCTCTTATGTTCTCATTTCTTCATCTCTCCAACAGTGTGCACCCTACCATCCATCTCACACAATTCATCTCCATCACCTCTAGCTTCCTCAACTGCCCTGCATTTACTGCTCAGGTTTTTGTGCCAGACAGTGGGTGCAGCTTCTTTAACATTCTTCTGTTATACACCAGCCCTGACACTCTGTGTCATTTGGCTGTAGCCCGGCTTATTCTAGCTTTATCCTCTTCTTTCAGATTTCCCTTTTCCTAAACCATCTCCCAGATACTTGAAGCTGTTAGCCTGCTCCACTGTTTTCAGTTCTATCTCAAATTTTAGCTTTTTCTGATTTCCCTTATTTGCTGCCATCACAACTGTCTTATCTGTAGACAATTCCATCCCATATGCCTTCAGTTTTGCATTCCATTCCCCTGTCCTTTGCTGAAGTTCAGAGTCTGCCTGTAATGACATCATCTGCATGCAGTAAATTTGTTGACCTGTTCCCTCTGACCCATTTGTTAATGTAGTTTGAATATATATTTGAGAATAGGAGGCACATTGAATGGTATATCAGATGTAAATGATGCATCATTTCATTAGGCAGTGTAAGAGAATGCTTTGGGGCTTAGGTGAAAGTAGAGCTTAAACAAATGATTGAAGGTTAAGTGGATGAAGTAAGCTGACACAGTAACTTGACATAATTATGAAAATGTGGTATGTTTTCAGTAGAGTAAGGGAATGACTATTACAGAAAGTGTCGCTGCCCTAATGCAGCTCATTTGTGTTTAGTACCATACACTACACCTGTCAAAGAACTGAGTAAAGATGGTGTAAAACATAATTAAAATTCTGAATAAAAAACAAAAGAACCGACCATCCACAGACGATAAAATTACTTTATTAAAATAAATAAAAATGGTAAGCACTTTCATGCACTAAATGCACTTCATCAGACCACAGTAAAAACAGAACACTTGCTTTATATATACAAAAACACTAATTAGAAACAATTAAATTCAACGGTTCAATTTCCTATTTTTAAGTATGGGTCTTAAAGGTACATAAGCATTGAGTCGTGGAGCCCTATGTGCACATCGTGCCACATTCTATTTCAATTCCGCTTTCTCAACTATATTGGTAATGTTCCCTCCCTTAAATTTATTATCAAAAGCTTGTAAAGCCATAAAGGAGAAACTATGTGTAGGATAAATACTAATATGTTTTGCTAAGACATTTTTAAAACATCTACGCTGTATATTCCTAACATGTTCTAATATGCATTCCTTAATGCAATGATTGGTCTTTCCAATGTAGAAACAATCACAATTTTGGCAGTCAAATAAACTAAATACTTAGAAGTACAATCTGCATGGAACCTGGAACAAATCTATTTCCAGACAATGGGTGGACAAAGGTTGTATTACCAGATATATAACTACATGCTCTACGTAACTTAAAAGGATAAGTGCTTCTCCTAATAGGTGTCAAAGTAATGTTATACCCAGTCTTACTGATCAGGTTATAGAGTTGTCTTTTCAGGGATGGACAATTCTTAAAACCAAAACATGGTGTGTCTCCTACTATTCTTTTGGTAGTTTCATCAATCAAGACAGGCCAGTTCTTCTTTATTATTCCACTTATCTGACCTATATTATTAGCATAAGTAAGTGGCACCCTGGTTCTATTCTCACAAGACATCTTTGTATTTACCTTTCTCCTCCTATTGGAAAAATACAGTTTAGCTAAACCATCTCTTTCATTCAATGCTGTCTTTACATTAGCATTAATCTCATGATCTAAATAGCCGCTCTTTCTAAAGTTCTCAGAGAATTTATTGCTCTATTAAAAGAAATATTATCACTACACTATCTAGACTTCTTGTAAGCCTGTCCTTTAACCACATTAGAAACGACACAGCCCAGGTGCATTCTAGTTCTGTGTAACAATTATTTCTCTGTGTATCCTTCTTATGTAATTGGGTTTCTAATTTCCCATTATTAAGGATCAAATTAACATCTAGAAAGTCAATTGATTAGATGAATTGATAGTAAAATGTAAAAAATTACTAGTGTTCCCAGGGGTACCACAAACCGATCTACCAGGTCTGAAGGTCCATCCCATAACAAAAAGATGTCACCCACTAATCTCCAATAATATCTTATATGTTCAGGATAGCAATGTGTGGCTAAGAGTTATAATTTAATTTATAGAGTAATATTCTACTTAATGCTATATTACTTGTATTTCTACAATGTCCCATCAAAGTGTTATTTAATCATCAGCTCTTTATTAGAGATTATAGTATGTTTATGTATTTCTTAACTTACTGATACTGCTCTTTTATGAATTTTACATATTAGATATTTAATTCCTTGTGCATTTGCATATTATTCATAAGATGTTTACTCTTCTTATTAATTATAATATTACAAGAAATCTTGACTATATTTAAAAGAATTTGTGCTTGTTTAATTTAAATATGTGTTTTTAGTCATTGTGAACTGCTGTTCTGATTTAAGCTTCACATTCTGACATTAGAATTTGATTACAGCAAGTGAAAATGACAACTCACAGCACACACCATTTCTTAATTTCCTGTGTAAGTTTCTCATTCTTGTTAATTCTTTTAAACTGTTCTAATCAGTAACATACATCTAACTTTACTTCTTTCTATTACTATGTACAGTTAGAGTTAATAACACTACAACATAAGATATTAACATTCAGGAAAATTTAAGCAAATTATATGTCAGCAACAACTCAAGGTAAAACATTATTATAGCCTTTGTTTTATTAATTCTTCACTATTAAGAAAAGAAAAATATGCTATTTTGAGTAGATTTCTTACACATATACTTGAAAAAAGACAGAAAAAGAAAGTTCCTTTTCATTTTCACAGACATCAGTGATGAACTTTGACCTAGATTTTCTTCAGAAAAGCTCAAGGTGGGAAGCCAGGCAAGCAAAAATTCATCCTTCTGACACAAATTAAACATTCTTTTGTTCTCAAGCTTTAAGTGTTGCTTGCTTCATAAATGATCTGTGAAAGGAATGTGTTGCATATGGACAAAGAAAACAAAATCACTGGCACTTTAACACTTTAAATTAGCATATTACTTAGATCTGACATTCAGTTAACTTAGTAATGCTCATACTAAGCAAAGTTAAACAAATAAACTACAAATCTTAACTTATATAGTCTTAAAGTTACCAGTTCTATTGGTTTTAATTTAATTACATTCTCTTACTGGAAATATTTGTTTAAAATTTAGAAATGCACTTATAAGTTTAGTTAAATGTTAATGAAAAATATACCGGATAGTGCCAATCGAATCCTCAGTCAAAAGGAAGAAGCAAAATGTTGTAGAAAACACTGACGGATTCGGCAACCAGGAAACAAAACCACTTCAGGATTCCATGTAAAAAACTTCTTTATTCAATAAAACAAACGAGTGGATAAGCGCTTTCACGCACCGATAGTGCGCTTCCTCAGATCTTCACAATTAAAACATAATTTATGTAGTTTCTATCGTATGATAGAACATATTTCAAATGATCAAATAATCAAGTTAAATGAACAAATCCATTCAGTTAAAACTCTTCTAATAGATATGTATATATAAATACATCCAAATAACATTGTAAACTATATATATTTATAAGATACTTCTCATTTGAACATATACATGTAAGAAAATGTCATAATTAATTATATGTAATGTCAACGATAGAAACTACATAAATTATGTGAATATGTTCTTTTCCCCCTTTTTTATTGATTATTTATTCATGGATGCATTTTATATATGAATAGAAGGAATAGAAAGAGCAGACAACTAGAGCCGTTTTAAACTGCCTTCCTATGTATAAAGTGATTTCTGCACTGAAATAAGGTGAATCAATTGATTAATTGAATAATTAATTATTTAACTGGATGCTTGATTGAACTGAGACTGGGTATATATACTAGGTGAATTTATTGTTTTAATTGTGAAGATCTGAGGAAGCGCACTATCGGTGTGTGAAAGCGCTTATCCACTCGTTTGTTTTATTGAATAAAGAAGTTTTTTACATGGAATCCTGAAGTGGTTTTGTTTCCTGGTTGCCGAATCCGTCAGTGTTTTCTACAACAAGTTTAGTTAAATGAAATATATTAAGTCTTTCTCTGGAAATATAGTAAAAACAGTAAAAATAGCTATTTATTTCTCATCATGAAAAATGTTTAGTTTAAAATAAAAATGTATACTTACATATGTTTTGAAGCTTAAAATCCAGTACAACTTTACTTAAAGTGCAACTCTATTGTTTCAAAAAACAAAAGTCTTGCAATCAGAGAATAAACATCTCTTTTTTAAGCTTTTTTAATTTTAGAAGCCATTTTCCAGGAATTCATCTCACTCTGTCTCTTGAGGGGTATACTGTTCCACTCCACTTCATTAGCATTATTAAGGATTTTATTAACAAAAGTGAATGCCTTATCTAGCATGTTAGATATTTTGGCTCCTTCGGAAAGAAATAATTTGACCTTTGCAGGAAACATCAAAGTAACTTTAATAGTGTTCTTTTCAAGTTTCTTGATCAGTGGTAAACATGATTTTCTTTTACTGGAATAATCATTGTCAAATATGACTACATGTTCAACTATTTTAATAGATGGGCTGGACCATGCTGTTTTTTAGTTTTGATTTTTTTCTAAGCTATTCATAAATGTAAGTATAATTGAACATGGTGGTGAGTTTTCCTTCTTTGAAGGTGCTCTCAGGGCTCAATGCACCCTTTCAATTTCAAAATATAACATTTCGGGTAGATTTAATGTTTATGTATCCAGGTTGCTAAGACGTTTATTATATTGTCTCCCACATATATTTCAGGTATACCATAAACTGTAATGTTATTTTGTCTTACTTTTGTCTCAATCCATTTTCTAAATCACAAACTTTATTTCTGAGCCAGTTATTTTGTTTTAAAAGACATTCAGTCTGAGATTCACCTTCATTATTCTAACGTCATGATCATTTAAAGCTTCTTCCATACTGCTGATTTGTTCACTTTGTTTTTTCATAAGAGTTTGTAAATGTAACATCTCCTTTCTGGCCTCTTCTTTGAAACTTTATAGTTTGGTTTTCAGTTTGTCTATTCAAAGTAATACATCCTGCATACTAGATATTAGTGACTGGATGTCTTTTTTAAGATAAGAATCATGAGTACCATTTCTTGAGGGGCTCACATTGAAGTTTTTTCTCTCTTAAGCAAGCAGTTGAAATTTTAACAGGAAAATTACAGCTTTTGAAGGACTTGAAGGTATAAATCATTTCTCTGACTTAATGAATAAAATTAGCTAACATGTATCGCTATAATTTTAATTTTTTTGATTATATTTTCTGTCAGAGAAAAGTTTTCAGCTGCAGCGCTTTCACCAATTGTTACTCTGAGATAGCCATCTTGGCCACGCCCCTACTACTATGCTGTTCTTAAGCCCATAAAAGTATGGATATGTATACCATGTGTTTTTACTTTAAGTGTACTATGCAGGCACTCAGTAAATGCTCATGAAGGTTCACAGCATACTTCCTCTAGTCCATTGAGCATCCTGGTATTGCCAAATGTAACATCCTATCAGAACTGAAGAATTTTTGTCCACATACATGAAAGTATGTGGTGTGAAAAGTATGTGTATGTACAAAATAAATCATGCATGCTGTTAGAAGTGGAGAATGTCATCTGAGTAAGAGAAAAACTATTGAGAAAAAACAAAACAAAAAGCTGCACAATTCAAAGTGAAGCCTTCAGAGCTATTTCATTTTTCTTGAAGCATACTAGAAATGCGGTTATCAAGCTGTCTTTCACTGTAGGGCAACTTAGCAAAGAATTATAGGTTGTATGTATAGAAAATTGACTCGTTCCTGACTGCAAGGGAAAAACATCTGAAGTGGCACAAAAAAAGTACAGGGTGTTACATTTCTGCATGCTGCAGGGATAGAAGTACTGAAAGCTGATGATACTTGTGTCATTTCAGAAAAGGAGAAGGAAAGAAAAATTAAGAGAGAGAATTTTGCAATGAAAACCCTGCAGAGCATACAGATGATTATGATACTGAACTTATGAAATAAGCAAACAAATATGAGATTGGTAAGTTATATGATTCACAAGTATGAGATAGAATCATCTGTGGTAGAAGAAATTATCAGATAAGGGCAGGCTTTTGAGAGAAGAAGATTTAAAGTTAAAGCAAGAGCTATTTGCAGAACAAATGAAATTACAACTTTATAAGTAAAATAATTGAATGTGGTACTTGACATGTGAAAAACTGTGTAAGACAGAGAAAAGTAAACCACATAGAGATAAACTGAGAATCAGTGAAAACTAAAATGGCAGCAAGAATGAGAAATGAAATGCTTGCAAAACATGGTACAGAGGATAAAGCAGTGTCTGTTAGAGGTGACAAAAACACAAGACGAAGAAATAGCCACATAATTAATATTGTAGTAGCTGTGACAAGAAAAAATAATTAAGCAAAGATGTACAAAAGGAAAGAAAATAATTTCAGATGAGGTTTGCACATTGTGAAGATAAAGTAAAAGATTTTGGGGGCAGAATAAACACTGAATAGTAAATAAACTATAGCAATATATCACAGAAGAGAAACAACAAGACGTTCAGTCAGATTTGTGGCAAAAAAAATCTCAGTATAAATGAAGTATTGCATTTAAAGTAAACAGTGACAGAGTGTAATGTATTACCTGCTCAAATATTTGAAGGTTTGAGTCTGTAAGTAACAGAGCTGAACCCTTCTATACATAAATGTTTTACTTATTCTAGCCATCATTTTAAACCACTGAGTCATACTTTACTAACTTGTGAATGTAAAAATAAGAAATAAGTCATTTTCAGATGGGAAAGAAGGCATGAAATATATTAAAAGTCATGTGCAAAGGTTTTTGATTACATTTCATTCTTCGTAAAGAGTGCTTGTGTACATGAAGAGTGTTTAAGTACATCTTAATGTGCAAACATTCTTTTGTCAAAAACGTTTTAATAGCTATTACTTAAAAATTTATTTTAAAACTTCTTCCAACTGCAGAAATATTATAAAAAATATCCCTCAATGTTCCACATTAATTATCATATGGAAGCATGACGTATGTTTCTCGGTGAGTGGAGAAGCAAATATTGGTTTAATTGGTAATCTGTTAACAGCTATAAATCAATTAAGTAATTGCCAACCTATCAAATTAACAGTTTGAAAAAATGAATAAATAAATATATAAAAAAGAAAATAAAGTAATTAAGTGGCAGTTACATACAAAGCTGATGACAGTGAAGTACATTTAAGAAGTCATTTTATAAAGCCCCAAAAAGGTTGCAGAGAACATTGCTGTAATTGTAGAAATATGACTTGAGAGTGAGTTATAGATCAGGAAAAGCTAGATATATAGCTAATATATTGAGCTGTTTATACTTGCCAGAGCATAAGAAGACCTCCTTGCAGATGATCCGGGGGTGTACTGGGTTATCCCTGTCTGATAAGAAGCTAAAAGAATTTCAGTGATGTACCAAATCAGATCCAAGAATGCAGATATTAAAAAAAATCATGGAAAGAGGATGGCAAGGACAGGAGTCTGCAGTGAGGAAAAAGATACATGCTTACTTTACATCCATCTGCACACTAGATCTGATCATTTAAGCAGATAAACTAAAAATAGCTAATAAGATGAATAGAGGCATGCTGACAAGAATGTAAGAGTCTTATCTGGTTATTGTAAAATGCCAAAAAAAAGCTGAAGATAATACTATTTTGTTTTTTGTTCAGGAATGTTAGAGCAAATAAGTTTAGAAGTTCAGAAGTATGCAAAATAAAACTTAGTATGCAATGCCTATCTAAACAGTAATCCAAAAGGAGCTGTGTTGTCATATATTTTTTTCAGAATGACCATGAAAATAAAATGGGAACAAAATTGTTTCATTGTCATAAAGCAGTATATGTGATCTGCATAGACTACAGTTCTGAGTCTGTTGAGGTTCTGACATTATCAGATACTACAAGAAGAAGTGGCATAAATGATCTGCAAGCTATAGTTTGGAGATATGGACTTCCATATACATAGCCATGTCATGTAGATTTGTTTAATATGTACTGAACTGACAATCACTAAGTCCGTATGGAAGCCAGCCACATTCCCCATGTCATTACTGAACATCCTGACATTACCAAATATCACAATAACCAGCTTGTTAGTGAATAAGCAGATGTAGTGCAGAGTACAGTCTTCTGTTTATACCACGTACCGCCACAAATGTAGTCCAGAGTACAGTTTTCTGTTTATACCACGTACCACCACAAATGTAGTCCAGAGTACAGTTTTCTGTTTATGCTACATACCACCAAAATGTATTCCAGAGTACAGTTTTCTGTTTATACTACCTACTGCCAAAAATGTAGTTCAGAGTACAGTCTTCTGTTTATACCACGTACCACCAGAAATGTAGTCCAGAGTACAGTTTTCTGTTTATGCTACATATCACCAAAATGTAGTGCAGAGTACAGTTTTGTGTTTATACTACGTACCACCACAAATGTAGTGCAAAGTACAATTTTCTCTTTATACTATGTACCAACACAAATGTAGTGCAGAGTACAGTTTTCTGTTTATAGTACGTACTGCCACAAATGTAGTGCAGAGTACAATTTTCTCTTTATACTACGTACCACCACAAATTAATCCTTTAACATCCAAAGCAATACACCTTACTATTTTTCTCATGCAAAGATATCCATATGTAAACACAATCTCATTTCTGCATAGACACATTGTTAGTACTCCACCACTGCTTTTGAAAACTAAACATGTATACCTTTCCCCCTGTAAAACTTTACTTAGCAATCAGTTTAGTATTTCAAAATTTCATAATTATTTTTAATTAAGAAAACTAGATGAACCACTACATCTTCAGTGACTCCAAGGTTCATTCGTGCCCTTTTCCAGGACAAAAAAGGTTTGTCTGCTTTTCAGTGGTCATTTGGTTATCTAGCTGGAGACATTTTGTAAGTCATAAATCCATGTGGAGTGGGAGAGTAACATGCAAATCTGATGAGGGTTCGTTTTCTGTCCCCACTGTCACTGGTGAGGGTTTTCACTGTATTTTCTTACCACAACAGGCTCAGGTACAGGATTCTCAGGTGTAACTTTGTCAGGTATATGAGATATCTTTGGTACCAGATGCACAAGAAACTCTGCAATGCTCACGTTATCATCTGTCCATTTTCCAGTTTCTCTAAGAAGATCAGTCTTTATGCATCATTGAATGATTTGTTCAGTTAGCCTCTTCCCAGGCAAGAAATGACAAAAGTATAACACACAAGTCCTGAAATACTTTCAGTTATTCTAGGTTTATTATTTAGCACTGAAGCTGTATTTTCTCACATAAACTTAATCTCCAGATGTAACTTTAAATCTTTATCTTAATTCTTTTTCTAAGCCTATTGATTTTGCTAGATTTTTGCTTTCATAGTTGTCCAAAGCAAGTCATGTGCAGACCTTAGTCTTCTTAACATAAATTTTTCTGAAGGAGATAAGCATGCTTGGTATGCGGGCTGGCTTTATAACTAAAGAACCATGACAATCTTGTTTTCATACTTCTTCTTTTGGCTTGTTCCTGGTTAGGGGTTGTGACAGTGGAAAACCTGTCCACTCATGATTGGCAGTTGAGTTTTACGGTGTTGAGTTGCCAACCCGGCACCCAACCTTCCACAGAAGCCACACACACGCACGCACTCATGCCTAGGGCCAATTTAGAGTGTCCAATCCACCTACAACATGTCTTTGGGATGTGGGAGGAAACCAGAGCACCCAGAGAGCATACAGACTCTATCACAGAAGGCACCCCAGCTGTGGATTGAACAGGAGAACCTGTTGCTGTGAGGTGGCAACACTAACCACTGCACCATCAAGGCCACCCAATCTTGTTTTCATACTCATACCTTTTATTTGTTCATCCATTTATTCTGTACAGTCATACCTAGCAGGCTTTTACATAACGCATGAAATGGCACAATAGGTATATGACGAGTTACATTTCTTTTCTCAACATTTGCAGATTTTACTCTGGTACATCAAGATTCATTGTCAGATACCACCTTTTCTAGAACACCAGGCATGTCACCGTTTTGCCTTAGGTTTTTCATAGCTGCATATTAAGGAGTAAAAGTCATGACATACACACATGTCTACACTGAATGTGCACCTAACAAAGGCAGAAACATTTTCCAAGAAAAAGACCAGCATAATCCATGCGTAGACTTGACCAGTGTTTTTCATTTAACTGCCAAGGATATAAAGATGAATTCAGTGATGATTTACTCTTTGCTTGATATCCATGATTCACATTTACTTCTTTTCCCATAACTTGCTGCAAAACAGGATCTCATACACAGAGTCTTCTTGGACACTGCAGGATGGACACGGTGTAACATTTTCAGTGTCTTAGAATGACGTTATAGACAGAGTACAGATCAAGAATCCCACATTACATAACGATCTCTGAGACAATACTAGTATTCTTGAGTAGTATGGAATAAATTTGACTATGTTAGGCCATCCTTTCAAAACATAGTTGTGTGTTTTTTTTTGCCAAAAGTACGTCTTTGTAGAAACTGTCTCAACTAGTTCAATTAAAAGACTATTCCTGTTCTTGCTTTAGCAGGCTATCTTAGGAGTAACTTTTGTGATTCTGTTTTAGTGCAGTCCATTTTTTAACTGCACAGTATAATCCATGGTGAGCATTATTAGTAAGATAGTATTTAATGAAACTGTAGGTTAGCTATGAGCCAGTAATGGCCAGGTGTGGAGACGTTTTTAACTCCCTCATCTTACTTATGTACATTGCTTATATAAAGCCTATTTGGGCAATCAGGACCTGCTGGTTAGTCACTTCTTACCCTGTATTATAACTGAAAGCCACTGCAGTAATATTACCAAGCATTCTATCAGTAGATTCACTTTCATCACATCATTAATGATAACATTAGTACTATAAAAATGTTCAAAGGCATTCCAGCTACTATACTGCTGTCAGTTGTTTTCTTTTCTTTTCTACTTTCTTGACTGAAACATTATTAGCAGATTCTCTAGAAGTGCTCCTAACATGCTGAAAGAAGGACTTCTTACTGTCAGTACTATACATTCACAGGCTGCCCAGACTTGCCAAACTTTGTTCCTCATTACGATTCATCTTTGTTTATTTAGTGCTGTTGGGTACCTCAGATTAGTGTTCAGTGATGCCATTTTTTTGCTTTGATAATTTCTGAACTGATTTGTTTCACCAGGGTAGGTGGTCAATGGTGTTTTAACTAGGGAACATTTTTGATAAATACTTCTTCCAGTGCTAGACTGTGTGGACCATTTTATTTTATTTCTCTAATCCTAGTTGATATCTTCTATGATCTTGTCAGATGTAGCCTTGTGATATATTCTACCCTGAGAAACTCGGGTCTATATTAGGTTATCGAAAAGTTGTTATATCGATTGGCTTTTCATCGACCCGTAAAAGTCTAACTCTTATAATAGTGAAAACCCGAATGAGCGTATTCTTTCTCTGGGAGGCTGTGCCCCCCACACCCCCTTACTAAATATACCAACTCCGAGATTGCGCTACAGTGGGGAAAAGGGCAAACTTACAAGGATGGCCAAGCAGTTTCTTTCCCAGGGAAAGAATTCGCTCATTCGGGTGTTCGCTATTATAAGTGTTCGACTTTTACGGGTTAATGCAAAGCCGTTCGATATAACGGCTTATCGATAACATAATGTAGACCCAGAAACGCTTATGTCTCTTGACCTTGGATTTTTTGCATTCCAAAGGATGCTGATGTGGCCTAGATTTCCTAGTGCTGGCAATAGTTTAATATTACCATTAAGGATGTCTGGATGTGACAACAATATATCCAAGGTGTTTTGATTCCCAAAGGTAAAACTTCCATTTTGAACATTTTCATGTTGTACAAGGCATTCAAGTATATCTTTATCCTGCAGCTTAGTTGATGGTAAAGTATTTCACATAATTTGGAGAACATTAAGGTCACCACTATTACTGAATATAAGTTTTCTGCACAGACAAGAAAGTCTGTGTTGAAGTCTTTTGACTCAGTTGTACTTAGAGAAGGACTTTTATAGACACCTGTAATTAACATACTGTACTTGTCACTAGAAATATTCACTCCTGATATTTCAGCCTTAAAGCTGTTAAACATTAGGGATGAACTGTCCTTGTCCCTAATATAAGTGGAGATAGCACCATCAGACTTGTGTGAACACTAACTGTGAAAACCAATAAAGTCTGTAATACTTAAAAGTAAATTATGTGTACTAAACCAAGATTATTTATATGCAATTATGTCTAAGTTTTATTCAGTGATAATTATATTTTAAACATCCACAAGTTTGGTGTTAAGGCAGCAGGCATTTATTGAAATGGTAAGTACATTGCCACCAACCTTTCAGGTGTTTATAGGCTTAACAATCGTGCCTCTAAAAAAGATTTTAATATTTATGCAATCCTTCCTCAAACCACCTTGTTTCTTAGGTGTCCAAAATGAAAGCTGACTTTATGTTTACTGAGATCTCCCAAGCACGAAATGAGCAGCCATGTAAAAGAGCAATGGTCTTCTTGAAAGGGGCATATTTGCATTCCAAAATTTAGCTTTTCTGTTCTGAGAATTAGATGACTGTCAAAAGGCCAGTAACCAATAAGGGAGCTTTGCCTACATACATTCTCATTGCTGGCACTTAGAATTGTGGATTCTGAAAGGCTGTTGCTAGATGCTTTAACTGGCACTCTTCATCCCAGCATTCCTGGGTTCCTGAGGTGTATTTTCTTGAAGCTTTTTTAAAATCTCACTACTGCAGTGCAGGGCATCTCAAATCTTTTCAAAGGAGCCACTTCTTAAAGCTCTGCTACCATCTCCTGACCATTCAGCTATTGTTCTGTCTTCATTGTCGGCACCTTTCTCATATTTAACTGCAGCTCCATTAAGAACATCTTGGCTCTATTTACACTCTAGGTTGCTTCCATCTTTTAAAATCTCCACCATTTTCGTTTGGTTGAAAACATCAATTCCCTGCCTTTTTGTTTTTGTGGCACACTGCTGCAGTGATTCAGCAGACTTTAGCTTTCCTTGCCAGTGGTACAATGCTCCTAGGCATTTCAAGGTAGTATTCACTGCAGGACTGTCAACTTTGCAGGCTTTGTACCAACTGCCACATTATCCATTTGCAGTATTTTATCTAAATTTGCCCTTGCTCTCTTTACATTCTTCAGTGTGCATCTAAATTGTCTTGTTGTCACCATTAACAGATTCAAACTCCTTATGTACCCTGGTCAGAATCTCCTTGTTAAAGTGCTTTAGCATCCTGGTATTTGCCTAGCTTCAAGCAGCATGAAACCATATATTTTTTTTGGTCTTGGCAATATTTGGATCATCAGGTCCCACTTTCACTTTATATATTTCCAGCACTTGGCAGTAATGTTACTCTACTTCATCATGATTGCCTTGATTCTGACACAGCAGAGCTAGGACCTCCAGCCATTTGGCACAACAGGGTGGAACTTTCCTAGGATCTTTTCACAAATTTCTAGTTTTCACCTGTAGAGCGGTTCAGCTTCTTTGTCTAGAGACTGCAGTAAGGTTATTCGAAGTAGCTGTTTTTTTTCTCAGAGCAGCTTCCCTGTATTTGTTCTGTCTTCTGTAAAATGAAGCAAGAATATCCAGTAAAGTGGCAACATCAGGGTGGTCATGCCCAAATGTTTCTATGGTTTTCCAGCTCCTACTTGCAGAGTGGCAGTGCTATCTCGTATTGCCCTTGCAAGGCATACTGAATCACCTGATTGTGCAATGTCCCGAGACAGACAGGGATTTCATAACCACCATGCTGTGCAGTGACATTGCTGTTACCATGCTGTCAGCCTTGTCCTTGATATTCTTCATTAGAAAGCAGATCATTCAAACCGACTTTGGCTGTCTCCTACTTTTTCATCAGCAGGAGAGACATCTTCATCAAATGTCTTGATCTTGCTTAGTAGCTCTAGGTGCTTTTTCTCCTCTTCCATCTGGGGCAGTGCCTGTTCTCTACATTGTACCTTCTGCTGGGTGTTCACCAGCTCATTTCACAGAAACTGGTTCTCCTGGACCAGAGGGTGCACCTGTGTCCAATGTCTTTGTTTCTCAGATTCAACATCACTCAAGTGACTTGATAAAGCAAGTATTACCTGAGCATCTCCTAAACCAAGTTCAATAGCATTCAGTCATTTCCAGAGAAGACTTGATTTCTCTTGTACGACACTTGCCTCCTGGTCTTTTTCTATGCATTTTCTGGTTTCCATGAGTGTTGCTATGATGGGATCATGTTCATTTCAGCCCCTGGATCACAAACATGGTGTTCATGACAGTCTCATCCTGGGTCAGCTTCTCTTCTCTTCTTTTCAATAAATCACGGTGGACACGGCAGGGTCTGACTCAACAAAAAGCAGCAAAAATGAATGAATTGGACTATATGCAAAGGCTACCAATGATTATCCTTAACTGCAAGATTCCATACTGTTCCTGCTGCAGTGTTGTTTCATCCAGTTGTGTCCATTACATGTGCTCTGATATCACTTGCAAAAAAAAAATGCATATTGACTAACAAGAACCCCATTCTTTGCTTTGCCCTTTCAACAACAAATGTAAACAAGATGGTCTATGTTTAAGTTGGAAGCCTATAGGTGCACCTCCCTTCCTACAACATTATCCTATTTTCAGTAAAATGGCTGTTTTTAATGTACCCATAATCCACTCAAAGCAACTGACATCATCCCAGTGTAGAAATCCTGGCATCAGAAACTTTCATAAATTACTGATTCTTCATTGTAAACAGTCCCATAAGGAAATGAAGTAAGATCCAAGAAGGAGAGTTATGTTGAGGACGCTAGTTTGCTTCCACTTGTAGGTAGAAAGACAGGGACAGGTGCAATGCCAACCAATATTCAAGAGAAGGGGCATGGCCAAGATGGTGATCTGGTAACAGCACTTTCCTCAATAATATTTCAGACAGGAATTTTGAGAAAAAAAGAACAATAAGAGGATATTTTCACTACTGACTACTTTGTAATATCCAGAGACATCATCAGAATAATTTTTATCAACTTTCATTGGAAAATTCCTGTCAAATTAAATACTAGAAGATCAACAGCAGCATCAGCTACTCAGAATGAGCCATCTCAGGAATTCACCTCAGGACCCAACATTCAAAAAAGATTTGCATTCACTTATTTTAAATATTCAGGAGTTGACAACTAAAATAGATAAAATGGATAATAAATTGGACTCTTTTTAAAGAAAAATGTTCTCAACAACTTGAACAGCTTCAGGAAATGTTCACACAACAGAAAGGTCACATTTCTGTCATAGAACAGTCATTAAATGACATTGATTCCAGACTCCTACAAGAAGAACAACAAACTGAATTTTTACTGCAACAAAATACACATCTTTTGGAGAAAATAGATGATATGGAAAACAGAATGAGAAGAAATAATATCCGAATATATGGTCTGCCAGAAAAAGCAGAAGGAGATAATATAATAAACTTTCTTACTACCTGGATCCCAAATGTATTAAAATTACCAGAAGCCCTTTCTTATGGTATAATACATGCACACAGGTCATTGTCAACTTCAGGGAATGCATCTTTAATCAAAAACAAACCAAGATCCATAATTGTAAAACTTTTCTCCATGCAAGACAATGAACTCATCCTCAAGAATGCTTGGACTAACTCACCCGTTAAATATAATGATGCATTAATTAAATTTGATAATGACTACTCTACAAAAGTGGTTCTCAAAAGAAAAGAATTCATCCTAATAATAAAAATCTTGAAAAATAAATAACTGAAAACTCATCTTTTGTTTCCAACAAGACTTCAAATTTTCCTTCCAGTAGGAATAAAAATATTTGAAACAGTGGACTCAGCAATAAAATATCTCACTACAAATAACATTTTAACACAAGAAGAATCTATGGATTGGACAAACAGTACACCAAAAAGAAATGCAGAAGTAAACAACTGGAAGACTGTTGAACAAAAGAAAAAAAAACTAAAGGACAAATAACTTATATATTACATGTAATACAAAACTTTAAACAATGTCATAAAAACTAACAGGAAATCTTCCAGTCATAAATCACAGTAATATAATAGGTACAGTTTTTGTTTATTTTATCTCACTTTAATTTAGAATAAATATAAACTAGGTAAATTAATCATTATCACTTAGGTCTATACAAATATATTTGAAACCTGATAACAGTGTTTTTCTTTCTCTGCATCTCTGACTTAATCATTAACAAACAAAATGCATACAGTGATATATTTAAGATGTGTGCTAATTGATATTTGATTCAAGCTGATACAACCATCCCACCATATATTTAGCTATACTAGCAATTTGTTATAAAATTTCTGAATGCTTTATTCATATAATATGTCTAATCTAAGCTTTCCGACTGGGGCGGTGGGGATAAATACATTTTTTGATGAATGATATGTTTGTGTTAGATATTTTGCATGGTTGAAGTACTTAATTCATTATTGCTGTCGTAATGATTTACTGTATTGAGATAGAAAGACAGCTTGAGTGTGTGCACATATCTGGTTGTATGAAATATGATGTTGCATCCCAGTGCACCACATAGGCTCTTATTGTATTTAACGTACATAAACAAAACTTTCTGATTAGAAGGGGAGGGAGATAATGATGTGTTTATTGAAGATGCTTGAACTGTGCTTTAGCTATGCAAAAAAAAAAAAAATAAATAATATTATCACGAGCGAGACCTTGAAAGATAAGAAAAATCTTCACTACTTTCCCACTCCGTCCATGAGACAACAGCTTAAAATGTTCAAGTAGGGAATGTCTAAATGTTATGTTTTTCATTGTGAGCACTTCATGATTGCGTATGCTGCCCTTTAAATAATATGTAATTGCAATATCACTAGGAAAGGAAATAAATCCCAAAACGAGCACATATTAAAATTCTCCAACTACAAGGAGAAAAGGGATATGTATAAGGAAGATGATTGAGTTGTGCTGGATGGTTGTAGTTAGTTAAGAGATTAAACCCTTATATGCTATTACAGTAATTTATTTTACTCTACTAGAATGTCATATTGAATCTTTTATATGCAGTAACGCACTAGGTCCTGTTTGTTTTATTAGGATGTGTCATGAAGTATGCCCCGCATATAACACAGATACTACACAATAAAAAATATTACCACGAGCGATGCCTTGAACATTAAGAAAAATGTTCACTACTTTTCCCGCTCTGTCCACGAGACAGCAGCATTAAGTACACACGCAAGCAACACCTAAATGTTTAATTTCTCATTGCGAGCACTTTGTGCTTGCGTATAATGTCCCTTAAATAAAACGTAATTGCAGCATTACAAGTCAAGGAAGTAAATCCCAAAATGAGCACTTCTTAAAGTGCTAGTACACCTGAATTACGAAACTAACAAATAAAAGACATAAGAGAAGTTATGATACACATATAATTACAGTATTAAGCACATAAACCATGATTAGATTTAGCAAACAGACACTAAACAACATTTTCTAATAGCTATTTTATATACTAACAGAAATAGCAACCTACACATAGTTATTGTTAGAAAAAAGTTAAATATTATTAGATATGCAGTAAGACACTATTGTATAAGTAGATATAGAGATTAATATTAAGAATTTGCAATACTAGAATATTATGTAACTTCATAATAAATGCCTGTGAGAACACCTATAAGTGCCGAAGCAATAGCCGAGAACAGATTCTAGCGTTACCGATGTAAAATAAAACACTGAAGTTTTATTATAAAAAACAAAAGACCAAGAAGAATATAGATACAAGAGTTTAGCGCTTTCACCCACAATATCAGGGCTTCCTCAGAACTCATAACACAAATTGATGTCAGCACTTAAATAACTTTTTTTGCGCCAAAAAAACTCAAATATTTAAAGTGACAACATACAAATAAGTTACTACAATACTGCTAATACAAATACTGAATCTATACAAGTAAAACAAATGAAACAAATAACTCTTCTTCATTATACTCTGTTGCTGGGGTAAAAAATTAATTAATTATATGCTAAAAACTTCCTAAATAAGAATTATCTTAAATAAGAAATACATTTATAATGCTTACATTAATTGTGTATGTAAGTACAGAATTTAATGTCAGAAATACTGAAACCATCTTGTTTATAATAAAATATGATATGCAATATATAATATATAATATAATACCTAAATTAAAAAATAAATAATATTATTCACATATTTAACTATTACATATTAATTATTACATATATGAAATTTTTATGAATTTATATATGGTATATTAAATATTTTTCTTAAAATTGATAATTTTTATGGTAAATGATTTAATATAATTATAAAATATAACTTACTAAAATGTTAAAAAACTGAATAAAAATGAAAATTATGTAAAATACTAAAATATACTAAAAATTATATACACTTTCAATACAATTGTTTGTATATGTTTAAACTTATTACAAATGTTTGTTAGTTATTATTAGTTCTTATACTCAACAATGGTTTAACAGATATATGGTCATTTAGACCCGGAGGGGTGGTGGCATCAAGATAAATTTGCCACCAAACCTCTCTATAGCTTAATAAGCTTCTTACATCTCCACCCTTTGGGTCTATTTTAACCATTTCCAATATAATAAATTTAAAATAATGGTCTTCCCCTTCATTAAAAATGTGCCTGTAAAGTGCGTTATTCTTGTCCTTCGTCTTTATGCTGTACATATGATCATAGATTCTTTTCTTAAGATGTCTCTCAGTTTTACCAACGTAAAAACTATGACATTTTTGGCAAATACTTAAATAGATAACTAGCTTACTGTTACAATTGCCTAACTTACTTATAATACAGCTTCTTAACTCATTTTTTAGAAAAATCTTTGTCTCGTCAGCCATATATTTGCACTGATTGCTGGCACCACATTTTAAACTCCTACCTATAGCTAACATCTTATCAGTCTTCACATCTTTTTTATTGTTATTAACTATCACCTGTTTAATATTGGTCCCCATTTTAAAAATGAAATTAGGTTTTGTACCAATAACCTTATTAATTTGGACATCATTAAAAATTGCATTCCAAAATTCACTTATAATTTTTTTGACATAACTAACTGCCATGTTATATTGAAGAACACAAGATTTTTGAAAATTGTTGTTGTTAGTGGATTTCATATTCCTCTTAATTTATACTGTATTTATATCTTGTGCTAATAATCTAAATTTGCTACCTAATAAAGGTTGATATCTAGTATCACGTAAATTTAGAATATATTTTATAGTGGTGTCCATCATATTACTAGGATATCCTCTGTGTAAAAATAGCTTCTTAACATACTCTAATTCTGCCCTTAAGTCATCATCGTCTAAGGTCATACGTGCTAGATGCACGCATTGACCTTTAAATACATTATTTTTTAACTTCTCAGGATGACAACTCGTATAATGCAAATAGCTATTCAAAAATGCATCTTTTCTATGAATAGTCGAAGAAAGTTGATGTGTTTCATATTTTATTAGAGTGTCCAAATAGGGTACACCTATGTTATTGTAAGAATAGGTAAATCTTAGATAATCACTACTAGTATTGAGAAATTGAATAAACTCTAATGTTTTCGTGTCAGCCCCCCATATAATATAAATATCGTCTAAAAATCTCGAATAATATTTTATATATTAATAAAATTCACTCTCAAATAAAAATGTGTTTAGCATCACCAAGTTAGCATAGATTGGGGCGCATGCAGCTCCCATCGATACACCTCTTATTTGTTTAAAAAGTTCTCCTTCAAAATAAATGAAGTTATTGTCAAGAACTATTGACATCATCTCTTGTAATAAACAAGTAGCGTCCCAATCCATTCCAGAATGTTTCCTAATGCTATTACTAAAGGCTTCAAGTCCATCATTTCTTGGGATGCAAGAGAAGAGATCTATTACATCTATAGTTAAAAATATAACATTTTCAAAATCTATATCTATTGGAAAATTCTTTAGAAAAATCCAAGAATCTTTCACCATATGTGGTACTTTTTCATATATGAATTTTAATTTTGAATCAATATATCTTCCTATAGGAAAAGTTTTTGAATAACTTCCTGAGACTATTGGCCTAAATGGTGGGTCACTTTTATCCTTGTGTACCTTAGGGATACCCACAAAAGAAGCTAGTTGAGGATACTGAACCTTTAAAAAATTGTATTCATCATTGGTAATTCTTCCTTCAATATGATATTCCTCTATATAAGAATCAATCCTATGATATGCTATATTAAGTTTGTTAGTTGAAATAGGAATATAATTACCAGAGTGATGTAAAATGTCATACAGTTTCATAATGTATCTAAAATTATCATATAAAACAATACCACCCCCCCTTATCTGGTTTCATTACCCTAATATTCATATCATTCATTACTGCACTTAATATACTTCTCTCATCAGCAGTTAAATTGCTATCATTAGTCATTTCTTTTAAATTTTTGTATTCATGATAAAGATTTTTTATAGTAATTTTCTCATATATATCTATTTTAGGGTGGGAGGGTGGAATAAATAAACTAGCTTTTCTCAAATCTGAAGTATGATTTTCTTTATGTGATATTTCTCTATTTTCTGATGTATGAGTATTATTAAAATATATATCCAAATTTAGTTTCCTAACATATTTTTTGAATTCAATAATAGTATCCACTAAATCAAATTTTGGATTTGGAATGTATTTCATTCCTTTACTAAACAAATTAAAATGCTTCTTTTCTGTATTTAACTCTGTATAATTAAAAATGTTAAAATTATTAAAAGTATATACATTGTCATTTACCATTATCTCTTTTTCCATGTTTTTAGTATCCTGGCTCATCATGAATTCCTGTTCATTATTCAGTCCCTGTTGTTTCTTGTGTAATTCTGGTTCCCGTATCGATATGGCTGTGTATACTGTTTCCTTCCCCTCTGAAAATCCTTATTGCTAATATGCCTTTTATTATAATCATAAGTTGAATTTCTTTCCCTAAACTCAAAATTTTTTTCCCATCCTTGTGTTGCATGTTCTTCTCTGCATATCCATTACCAAACCTTTTAATTTCAGTATTCGGCCATATATAGGCATTATTAAAATTGTATTCCTCATTATCCCTTTTTAATTTATTTGATTTACGTTTGGTATTATTTAAAATCCATTTCTTTGCTTCATTAAATTGTTTGTTATATAAATTTTCCCATTGAGGGAATAATAAATCACTCAAAATATTATTATTCAAAGTCTCTGCTTCCAATATTAATTTACTAAGTTTTTCATCATTATACTTCATTAATAAATGCATAAATTTAAAACCACAACCATCAAAAAAAATGTTAAATTCCTTTTTCAAACTCTCAGAATAATCTAAACCCAAAGGTAGTTTGAAAAATCTGAGACCTTTTGGGACTATTTTCATTTCTATATTCTTACACACATATGCATTATCAATCTTCATATCGTTAATAGTTTTTAATTTTTTACCAAGCTTATATATCATTATTTTTAAATTATCATCTTTGTAATTGTCAAAATTGATATTATTATGTTCACTTCCTGCATCATCCATTTTACAATTAAATAATAAAAAAATGATTAAATTTATTGCCCTTGTCAGAGCGTGTCTCTGTGTCAGCTGAAACACCTGACCCAGAGGGATTTTTAACAGTACCTTTATTGGTTTGAGTCGAATGTCCAGCAACAGTAGAATAAGTTTTTACAGGAAATGCTCGTTTTGGTTTTGTTCCAGTCCTGATAGCTTACTCATTTATATTGTATAATGAAAAATCAAAAGTGAAGTTAGAAAGATTAGTTTTACTACAACTATGTGGATCATTAATGTCCAACACGTTTGCAGTTCTTTCTGTATGTCTTCTTTGCCCGTTGGGTATCTCAAGACTATCCGATGACACAATCTCACACTGTCCATCTTGTCCTGTAGAAAAAACAGCAATAATGTCTCCATCATTAATATTACCATCGCGTACTTGACTGAAATTTCGGATAGGCGAGGTAAACGTGTCCAAACTGTCTATGTTCTCTCGCTGCAACCACTGTTGTTTTACCTTACATAAGGCAGGCTTAGCTGATGAATACGCAACTACCTTGCCCTGTAATAATTGTTTTACTAGAGTTGTGAGATTATTCAATTCAACCTTAAGCCCGGATAATTCATCCTGAATTCTCCTCACATCATTAAGGTTTGTAGGCTGATCTTGTTGATTATGTTCTCCACTGGAAAGCATCACACCGTTGTGCTCCATGGCAGGCTGATCACTGATAAAAGAAAAATCTTTATATAGCGTAACTTTGCAATAAATGCCTGTGAGAACACCTATAAGTGCCAAAGCAATAGCCGAGAAAAAAATCTAGTGTTACCGATATAAAATAAAACACTGAAGTTTTATTATAAAAAACAAAAGACCAAGACGAATATAGATACAAGAGTTTAGCGCTTTCACTCACAATATCAGGGCTTACTAGAATATTACATATATACAACAAGGATCATAAATAATTACATAGGTTCATAGGTTGGTGCTGGAATATCAACCCTAGGACTTTTATAAGCCTAATCATAATAATTTCCTGGCAATTTCTTTCCACATTATTTGCTTACCTGGACTCTTGTTTGGTAAGGTGGCCGGTTTGATCCCTGGGGTGCTTTTCTCTCTCCCATCCGATCATTAAGGTTCTTTTTTGGAGTCTGGCCACTCTCTGGGTCAGGAAACTATCTCTCCAGTGTGTTTTACTTGAGTATTTTTGAACCTTAAGATGTGTAAAGACCATTACATGTATATGTAAGTATATATAAATGTATATATGTATATATATTGTCATATAAGTTGACACAAATTTTGTAAAGAGTTCTGGAATATGACTTGAATAACCACATTCTCAAAAGTTAAGTGATAATAAATCTAATTATTTCATTAAAAGTGAGGAAGAAAATGGGAAATACTCATATAACTATAGAATAGATAATATTCTTATAGCACAGATATTACATGATACAGACTCTAGAAGTGAAAAATTACCTTAAACAACGTATGAGTCTAATGAAACTACAATCTAAAAAGAACATAAATAATATGTGAATTTTAACCATAATATCTAATCGACAAGGTAGTGGAGTAAAGCAACTGTGTCATGTTGGATTGATATGTGAAGTGTTGTACTAAGATGAAACAAATTTTGTTAAATGTAATTGAAAAATAGTTTTTGGAACCCTGATTATAAGAAACTCTATAGGTAAGATTAAACTAGTATAAGCATGTTACTTGATGTATAAATATTAATACTTACACACAAAATTGCATATAATTATCTATTAGCTGATCATATTAACTCTTTGATATATGTAAACAGTGACATACTAAGTTATGAGGTTAAGAGACATTAGTCTAAACACTATTCACAGATGTAGAAGGTTTGTGTGGGTACTTATGTTACTCATGTAAAGAGGTATATTACCTCATAGAGATAGGAAAAGGTGTAACCAATTAGAATTAGTTAATTTAGAAGTTTAATTATTTTCTTATACTGTTTTGGTGTCTACAGAAGATAAGCAGAACTTCCATATAAAGAATAGTGTAAATTATACATATAGTGTAAGCCAAGAGTTAAAACTATGTATATTTATTGTCATACAAATTAAACATAAACCAACACATGAAATATCTGTCTATAAATATTAATGGACTGAATAATAATATCAAAAGGAGGAGTCTATATAAATACATAAATCTACACAATCCACAAATAGTATTTCTTCAGGAGACGCATCTACTAGATAAAGATATAAACAATCTCAATATTAATAACTACACAGTATTAGTAAGTTCTCAATATAAACAAAAGAAGAGAGGAGTAGCCATACTAATGCATAATACAACTATTTTTCCCAAAATAATTAACACTTTTCAAGACACATCTGGTATGTTTTGCTTAGTGAATATAGAGTTGAATAGGAAATTATACACTTTAGTTAACCTATATTGGATACCAGAACTTGGTGTACAAACAGTAAAACATAATTTTGAAGAAATATTACATTTAACTAAAGGTAGTCTAATAATGGCAGGAGACTTCAACTGTGTAACAGATGACAAAGATACAGATTCAAAAAGTAAGAGAAGAAAGTTACCTGTATCAAAGACACTTATAAAATTTATAGATGCAATCTCCATAAAAGGTATAAATGAATTTGCTGATCCAGACTCATTAATTTATACTTTTTACTCTCGTAGATATAAGACTAGTTCAGGAATTGATAGGATATACATATCCAATGATTTAGCAACACAAATAAGTAATGTCAAAATAATAAATTGTCCATTATCAGATCATAATGCTCTAGTTTTTGAAATGGAGCTTATGCATATAAATAATAATCCCATTACAAGAATACCTTAATATGTTACATAATTAACAGACTTTAAAGAATTTTTGAAGGTGAAATAAAAACTTTTCTTGAACTAAATTCCACAGTGAACATCTCAGAAATATACATATGGGACTCCTTAAAAGTATATATATATATATGGAAAAGTACTATCCTGGTATATAAATAAAAGAAAAATATGGAATAAAGACATGCTAGAATTACAAAAGAATGCTGATAAATTAAAATTAGAAATTCAAGAAGGATATAAAGATTTAATTCAAGAATTACTACAAATTAACAACAAATATGCAGCAATTTTACATCACAAGACAATGATTAACCTAGAAAAGATAAAATTAAATTGTTATTCATCAAATCCAGCACATCAGAGACAACTAGCTAATAGAACAAAAAAAAAAAAAATAAAATCAAGGCAAATAAAAGAATTATATATCCCTAATACAAAGAAAAAAGCCACAGACCTAAATGGTATATTAGAAGCATTTAGATTACAATATAACAATGATAACCTCTCAAACATTCAGGGAAAACCTGACAAAGATATAAAAAACTATCTTAAAAACAAAATTCTTACTAGATTAACACAGGAACAAATTGATACTATAAGTAAACCAATTACTATGACAGGATTAAGATCACATATTAAAAAGCTTAAACTAAATAAAGCACCTGGCCCAGATAACATAATACCAGAAATGTATAAAGTAATACCTAATCAAGCTATATCTTTACTCTTAAAAGTATACCCCATAGTTAATCAAGATATAATTATACCACCTTCATGGAAATACTCATTGATATCATCAAAAATTAAATCAGACAAAGATGAGAAACAATGTTTGTCGTATAGACCAATATCCTTATTAAATATCGATTATAAAATGTTCATGGCAATATATGCTGACATGATTAAACACTTTCTTCCCAAGCTAATTCATGATGACCAGACAGGATTTATTAAAGGAAGAAATACATATGATAATCTTAAAATAATTCTGTCATTGATAGATTATAGTAAACATGTAAACTTAGATTTAAACATAATATCCTTAGATATTAATAAAGCATTTGATTCTGTTAACTGGAATTTTCTTACGTTAGTCCTAAAAGAATATAATTTTCGTACATCCTTTATTGCCCTTATCCAGTAACTATATAAAGATTCCATAGCACATGTTAAATTAGGTTCATATAGATCTGGTCCCATACAAATCAAAAAAGGAACTAAACAAGGCTGTCCCTTATCACCATTGTTATTTGCATTACTTATAGAACCATTTGCAAATCAGATCAGATCAAATAGTAATATTAAAGGCATCTGCATCAACAAAACTTTATCCCTTAAGCTACAGCTATTTGCAGATGATATACTTCTTACCCTAACAGATACCAATGCATCTTTACAAGCTTTGTTTAAGGAAATAAATAATTTTCAAACTATCTAGGTTTACAGTTCAATGAAAACAAAATAAAAATTATGTCATGTAATACTAAAAAGAAACATATAAACAAAAAAAATATTCCAAATACATAGCAGAAGATAATAAAATAGTATATTTAGGCATAGATCTACTTGAAGACTTAACTGACTCACTTATATATAATTTTAATAAAACACTAGATAAAATAGAGCAAGCGATATCTAACTGGAACAAATATATGTTTACAATGGGAGATAGATTATATCTCATTAAATCAATTATTTTTCCTAAAGTATTATGTTTAATACAAAGTTTTTCACTGCCACCACCCAAGTATATCACTCAGAGATATAATAAACTATTATTATTTTTTTTATGCTTCCCAAACAAACCCCAACTTGCCTTAAATAAACATTTACCAAATTGGGAAGATGGAGGAATCAATTTACCTGATATTGAGATATATATTATGTCCTCTGTTGTTAAAAATATAACCCTATGGTTAAATGATCACTACAAACCTATATGGAAACAATTACATGAACATGTCTATACTGAACTTAATCATAACAACATATCAGATCATTTAACTATAATACCATTTCCTTTAGTTTGGATGTTAAAAGATTATCTAGAAGGTAAAAATAAAAATAATAAACTCCTATCCAAATATATGAATATCGCACTAACAACATTTAAAACATATGTAAGCAAAGTACCAAATATTAATTCATGGTTCTTTCTGACCTTCCCTATAGCTTTCACACCCACTATCCTTGATATATTCCAAATTCAGAAAATCAATATCCTCAAGATAAGCTCAATAAGCTACTGTCCTCAGCTGGTAGAACAAGACAAAATATTAACTAAAGATCAGATAATCAGAAAATACAATATAAATAATGACTCATTGCTACTTCTGCAAAATCTAAGGCAATACCTTATAAATAGAATTGGACAAATGCAAGATACAGTTAGACATACTGTCCCAAAGTTTATTGAATATATTATTATAATTAATAATCAACCTTATCAAGGTGCTGGATATCTAACATTTACAAAATAATTACAACAACAAAAATATACCAAATAGACACCTACTGGAATTATTATACACAGATAAATAATCATCCTCCTAACGAAAAGGAAAAAAAAAGATTATCTTAAAATCTTCCAAGAAGTCATCATTATCAATAAACTTGCAGTTATTCACTTGGAGATATTTGAATAGAAGTTTTTATACACCACATAAATTATCTAAGATGTATGCAAGTGAAGATCTATGTTGGAGATGTCAGACTAAAATAAGAGCAGACTGGCAACACATTTTTTATGAATGTAAGTGTCTTACTTTGTATTGGAATAATATTAATTATTTTTTTCAGACTGTTTTTAATGATAATTATCAATGATCAAAATCTATGATTTTATTCAACTCTCCTGTTCTGGATTGTGTGCCAAAAAAAAGATTTTAAAATCTTATGAACTTTAATGGCAGCAGCTCACAAAATCATCACCATTCACTGGAAAAGTGAGATTCCTCCTACATTTAATGAATTTAAAAAATTTAGCTAGAACACTGAAGAACAGAACTACCAGACCTACATCCTTATACAACTCTTGGATGAAAATACTAGAAATAATTGAGAAAATGGACAAAGATATATGAACTTATATATCATTCTTCATGTTACACTTTAAACTTATTTATAGCTTTCTTCTTAACAGACACCAATGCATATAGTTATATAATCTTTTTAAAGTTTATAGGTTTTACAATTGTATATATATCATTTTCTTTTTTGATTTCATGTAATATTTGACAAATTATCAATAAAAAAAAAAGATTTAAAAATATTCCAGAGAAGCCCTTTTCCCTTGCCTAACCTTAAGGTATCAGTTGCATACTTTTATTTCCTCATTTTTGCTATGCCTTAATCATTGATATCTGCTACAATAATTACCAGTCATTTGCCACTTTTTCTGAGTGTATTCTAAAGATTGTGTTTCTAATGTCAGGAAATATTCTTCTCTTTAAGCAGGAGACAGTGACACTGAATTTATATACTCCTAAAATCATGCCTTTCATTTCATGTATCACCAAGCCCCCCATAACTAAAGCCTGTTGTCTCTAATGAATTGTATTTGGCTTAAGTGGATGGAATATCTTACAGGGGGAGTTTTAGTGGATGGGCCATATCATTGTTTTCCACTAATTAAGGACAATTTATTGTTTTCAAGTGTAGATTAAGCAAATTTTTGTGATTAGACATGCTCTTTCCAATCTGTCCTTTTTTATTTTATGGCAGGAAGATACGTTTGCTTCAGATTCTTCCCCCACAATTTTTGTTGTTGGCTCTGTTCACTGACTCAGAGTGTATTAATGGAATACTAACTAAAGGAATGTGAGGAGAAGGAACAGACAACAGATATTCAATTAAAGTTTCACCATTCACTATCATATCTCAGGTGCAAGTATATCTAATGTATATGGAATCCATATTTCAGCTTGTGTGAAGTTGAGTATTTTTTTTAACTCTTCAAACCTTATATAACTGGATTAAATAATTACATTTGTTTCAACTTTCATTTGGTAAATGCATCGTATCATTGTCACTGTTAATCATTTGGCAAATTATGCTTTGTCTTTGCTCTCATCTAAACAACAAACCAAGAGTCTAAAAAAAGCTATTTCTAGTTTATAATGGCAGCTTTTTATCATTGTAATAATAAATACCATTCTTTCTAGTCTAATTTAGATTTGATTGCATTTTTGCAACACTTAACCTAAACCATTATAAATACTTAAGAACTCAGTACTGGTACTTTTAATGTTTAAAAAAGAAAACAATAATATTCTGGGTGACAAGGCAGCTCCTGTTTGTTTAAAATGCATTTGTCTTCTAGTAGTGATTTTTATGCACTTAATCTAAAAGAGAGCATCAATTTAACACTGTAGTTCAGGGCGTTTACTGTTAATGCAGTAAAACAATGACATAGTTTTAGCTACACTGCAAGTTAGGAGGAGCAGCCAACTAAATATAACATGGTAAAGACAGTTGTCTAATAATGCAACATTTTTAAAGACATTGCAGTGTTGTTTTTAATATTATCAAGGCTAATTCGTAGTTCAAGCAAATCAAATTATGCCCCACTATTAGTGTAAGAAACTACCCCAGGATTTAATAAACTCTGTGTAGGCACCGTGCAGAGCCTATATGGAATGTATCTGTGTACATGGCCACAGTCACCTCTCGGCAGCACACCATGAATATTAATGATGGTGCTCTGCCGAGGGAGAGCCGAGGAACAGGGATATTGAATCAGTGTTGTATTTTTTTTTTAAATGCATGTTTGCACGGCACGGCGCAGAGTGCAACAATGCCAAGCTGTGCTGACATGTAGAGAGGTGACACCTGTCAGACATTTAAATATAGAAACTGGATGTAATTAATAAGTATAATGATATTTTATGTGTTTTTTTCTTTATTTGGCATTTGGGTGGTGCGGCATGGAGTGCAGCTAAGCCAAGCGGAGCTCATACATACATGGCAGAGACCTTCCAGATATCTAAAACTAGAAACCAGATGTAATTAATTATTTATTTATTGTTGTGTTTAAGCTTATTTGAGTGGTGCAGCGCTGCTAACAGGTAGCTCAGTGATATATGTGAAGGTATACCAGATTTCTTAATATCTATGTAACTTAATGGGTAAAGTTATGGCTGTATGTGTAGTAGGTCCAGGGTTCAAATACACAGAAGGCAGAAATTGTCTGTATTGTTGTTGCAGATGTTATGGACAAGATTTTAAAATATTACTCACTGCACTCTGTGCTGCTGTGCTCAAACCTGCTAAGTACTGCATAAACATGTTAATGGCTGCCAGTGTTTGTGTAGTGCTCAGCTTCACTAAAACCACAATTGTGCATGTTTGTGTGCTGCTCAGCCCTGTTTGGCTGGTTTGTGCACTGCTAAGCAATGCGGTGCTTTTCTGAATGTTGCTCAATGACATGTAAGTGTGGGAAAACAGCCTATATAAAGCACACTAGGTGGGTAGGAATTCTGCAGAATCCATTGGAGTTCTATCATCTGTCAATATGGCTGGTGATGTTGGAGAAGGTGTGCACATTTGGGCGCATCGGTGGGGCATTCAGAAGTCCAGAGTCATGGTTGGGCTCCTTGTGAAAAACATGAGGATAGGCTTCTGCAAGGTGGTTTCCAGGACTCTGAGTGTAAGGCAGAGGCCTGGGACTGGCTGGCCAGAGAACTCCCCGGTGTTACTGGTATCCCCCACATAGGTGAGCAGTGTCATCACCACCATGATTACCTGAAAAGATGAAAGAGGGGAACCTTGGATACCTGGATTCAAGAAGCGAGGGCAGGGAATACCCCACAAGTATGTAACTACTTTTTCCTCTGTTTTACCAATGTGTAATCTGAATGTCTGCAAAACTGGTATGCATAATGATGTGCTTCTTTCAGCTGCAGCTGAGAAGGCTTACCATGTTGAGTCTCATGCTGGGTGCCTAGTCAGGTTGCGCTGAAAGCGTGGTGAGAATGGATGTATTATGCCAACTGTAGTGCAATAAGCAAGAAAGAGTAAAGCATTAACTGCAATAAAGTATATCCAATAAAGTCTGTAGTACAATAAAGCTGGAATTAGAGCTGTAGTACAATAAATGAATAATAACAACTGTAGGTCAATAAAAACACAAAACAATACTAATAACACAAGGAAAATGGTGTACATCAGAATTGTCTTGTCATAACCATTGTAGTAGAGCTGTATGCATTGAGTCTGTAATGTAAGGTTGCTGAAATCAAGTATAACACTGTAATAGTTGTAGAATGCAGATCTAATGGCTGCAAACCATATTGCTTAACTCATAGTACTGTTCAAGACTTTCTCTAGGCCAATACCAGGCACATAATGCTCTGTCTTCCACAGCCATCAGGTAATATGGGTGAGATAGCCCACTCCAAGGCCAGATATTGTGTGTGTAGACGTCACAGATATTGCAAATCAATAACAGTAAAATGTGTTCACCTGTATTGTTGAAAGTGAAATACAGCTTCAGTAATATATGCAGTATGGTTATATACCATGTATGTGGGTTCTATTGGCATTGCAGTCTAGTAAAACACTGCAACAGTACTAGAATGCTAGAGGAAAGTCTTGTAACTTGTATTGCACAACTCATAGTATGTTTCCATGTGGTCTCTGGACAAGTATCAACTACCCTGTAGTCAGCAGTGCCTCAGTAGCTCAGTCTGTTAAATTTCTTGTACACTGTACATTTTGCCACACACAGTCTTGGGGGTTTGAATCCAGTGCTATGTAGCATTACATTTTCAGTATCAGTCATGTAATGCTTGCAATTTCTCTCTCCCCAAGGACACAAAAATGTGATGGGTAAGTTAGCCTATATTATGTGCAGATATTGTGTTTAGATCTCACAGAATGTTACACTCAATAGCAAGATTGTGTGCATCAGCATTGTTGATTCAGAAATAAAACTGTGTAATCCCAGTATGGCTGTATCTCTTGCTTGTTCATACTATGCTGCTGCAGTCAATTATTAAAGTATTTGCAGATGTCTCCTGGATTCACAGCTAGTGGGTTCTACTCCCATGCCTGCCAGCTAAGCCATGACAGCTGTCTAGTTTAATTACTGTACACAAACATGCCTCTCAAATGTCACAATTTATTGTAATGTAGTTAGAACTGACTAATCCATCCGTCACATTTACCAGGTAAATTATCACCTGGAATGCAATGTATTGCCAAATCCATTTACAGAACACCCTGGTAATTATATAAGTCCACATTATGTGAAGCTGTCCTGACTAGTTCTGTACCTGGATTTGTTAGTGCTTGTCCCTTATTCTCTCAATGTTATCAGTTTGAGAGATATGTATGTGCTACAACAGCTATAGGAGAATTGTAGTCACTGTAATCACAACTGTCAGTACACACCTGTAGAAGTATGTATGACCAATGTTGTCAGGGATATCATCTGCAATCTCACTAATGGAATTATTTCTTTCTCTCCCTATGCCTTATCTTATTCATTATTGTTATGTTCTATTACGATTTAATATTAACATAGTTTGTTAAACTATATTTTGGAAAGTGTGGTCGATTATTGTTACGTTTTATTATGATTTAATATTAACATATTTTGTTTAACTGTATTTTGGAAAATGTGGTTGATTATTGTTATGTTTTCTTATAATTCAATATTAACATATTTTGTTAAACTAACTGTTTTGTTGGCCATATGGTTTACTTCACAGTGGCATACTGTCACCATACTGACTGTTATGTTACATTATGTTGTGTTGCTCATGAAAGGCCTTTTGGCTTTTCCAAGTTAGGGGTGCCACTGCGGAACTCCGGTCCACTAATGATTGACAGTGGATTTTTATGGTGCTAAGTTGCCAGCCTGATGCCCAACCTTCAAAGAAGACACACCCATTCACGCACACACCTACCTGCATGTCTTTAAATGTCACATGACATGCAGACTCCACACAGAAGGCGCTCCAGCCTAGAATCGAATGGGAGAACCTCTTGCTGTGAGGCAACAATGTTAACCGCTGCACCACCGCGGCCCTATGTTGTGTTGCACATAATATACATTAATATGTATTTGGATTTATAAATATGATTTTCCATTCTGTTAACACTAACAGTGGTTTGGTTGTTACTAACCATAACATATTTCTTTAGCTCATGTACCATAGCACATCAAGGTAGGCTGGTTCCAGCTGATCCCCTTACCTTGCCTCAACCAACCATGGCACCAGGCCTCAGCATGTCTGGGACCCAGACTGGTGGTGCTCCCTCTGGTGCCCCTGCACTATCTGTGGCATTGGGTAGCACTGCCCCAGGGGACAGGGTCCAGTCCCCCTCTGGGAGTGGTGACAGAGGGAGAATGGTCACCTGTGATGAGCTACCAGTCCTGGTGAGCAGGATAGTCCACAGTGGAAATGACCAATGCCTGCACCAGATTGATGGCATGATGGCCATCCTGGTGAAGCAGCATCATCCTGGTGCCTAGCCTCCAGCACAGCCACCCTCAGGGCAGTGAAGGAACAGTGCCAATATTCCCATGGTGCCAATGTGAGTCATGCTGCTGCCATCCGGAGGCACATGGGACTCGGATTCCACAACACCCTCCCTGTCAAAGGTGTTCACCCCCTCATGTGTCACACAGCCCCTGTCTGCTGTCTTGTCTGTCTTGTCTGTTTGCAAATGCATCCTCACCTACCCAACTTACCTTCCCCCACATGTACCTCCATCCCTTCCCCCTTACCTTAAAAAAAATGGGCATCTGTCCCAAAAAATGTATTGTCCCATACATAGCTTTCCATGTCACACATGTGTCCACTGTACACATGTAATTTGGAACAATTGGCTTGACAATGCAGTTATGTTGTCCTCATCCCTCTCTCTGGGGTTTGAAAATCCAAGTTTATGTACAAATCTATCAAAGTGCACAGTTGCTGCTTGACAAAAAATGGATAGCCATGGTTCTTTCCTACACCCTCCCTGCACATCAATCCCTGCCTTTTAATATGTTTTTCCCTCTGCTTGCCCCTATTTTACCACTTCCCTATCTCCCCCTTTTTCTTTTCTTTACTTTTTTTAGCGTAGAGCTATGCGGCACACCGTGTTGCTCAACTTTGCTTAGCTCAGCTAAATAGTGCTAAAATGAGTACATGTGTGTTTAACATAGTAAGTTACATGTACAAAATAAAGATCTCTGCTATGTTTTGAACCCAAGCCATCACACCTGCAGTACACTGCATTAACCTGCCATGCCATGCATCTGTTAATTAAAACAGGTGGTTTAAACAAAACATAGTAATTGCCACTTACAGTCATTAGGCATGTTTCAGTGGAGCTGCACACCACACTGCACCATGCAAAATGGAATAAACAGTAATGGAAAAAAATGGGAGTGTACCTTGGATTCTGGTGCAATAGTGCACTACTAGATATCCAAACACATGATAATGGATGTTACTGAGTCCTGTGATAGGAGGTAAATATGCCCATTTATCAGCAACATGAGAAAGTCACCTGCTAAGGCATTCATGGCAAAATACATGTTCATCTGGGACTCTGGTGCAGAAATACATCTATATAAAGCCATGCATATCCTGATGGATGTAGACAATGTTTGTCACAGCCTGTATGTGTGCACATATATTTTGAAAGTAAACCTGCTGTAACAGTGACTCAGCATCCCAGTCTGTTAGATGACTTGCATACAGTACATTTTGCCACACACAGTCCTGGTTTCAAATCCAGTGTTGTGCTGCATTTCAATTACATTATTGTGAAGACAGCAATTAATGGATCACTAATACACTCTGTATACACAGAAAGCATGGCAAATTAAATAGCTGCTTTTCAATGCATGAAGTCAGAGGCCTGCAGGTAGGGACACACTTCATATATATCCATATAGCAGTACAATATGTTGCTTAGTACTCTGTCATTGACACAGTTGCCTAACATCAATACCTTTAACACATGCCTTAATTGGAGTGTAAAGGGTACCCTCACCCTGGCACTGCCTCAACAACAGGGCTGACACAGCTTACACAGATACGCCTACAGCTTGTTGTCCTACAAAGTGTCCACAATCTCTGCCTGTGTCTACTACCTGCAGCAGCAGCTGCAGCCTGTGGTACACACAGCTCTATGTAAAGGTTTCTGCAACAGAGATGCCCTCTGTGATGATGTAGTCTCCTCACCCCAGTAGTGTCCATCTCAATAGCTAAGAAATGGGCCCAGGTCTACATAAAGGCCTTATATATTGCATAGTGCTTGCATGTCATTGGCTAATGATAGTGCAGTTCAGCTACTTTGTCTGCAATTAATATTTCAGAACCACAGATTGGTTTAGAGGTAATCACCTGTTGATGGGGAGCATGTTTAAAAGGTAGGCAGCTAACTATGGAGAACCATTCTGTATGAGACCTTACTCACACAGAGCATACCTTTGTGAATCTTTACCAGACACACAGTTCAACAGAAGAGTACTGCACACTAGCAGGTATGTAACTGTTTTTTGTGTATAACAGGATTCAGATGGGAGGATAGAGGTATGGGGAATAGGGATTACAGCAGTAAGCCGGTCATAGACCTGTGATAATGACATTTCAGTGATACCCTGCTGACCTACACCTACAGGGGCACACTGGCGTTGTCAGACTGTCCCTATATAGTGGTTGTTATAGCACACTGCTATTTGTCTGGCACTGCTTCTATGACATATTATTGTGTGTTTGGCCTTGGGGACACACCACAGTGGACTGGAGTGTTGGGTGTATAGTCATACAGCAGAAGCTGTCATGGCACACAGGGAAATACCTTGGTAATGGTACTTTCTCAGTTGTATCTACACACATAGTATGTTGTCACACTGTGGGTTAGGCCATGTGTGAGCAAGCAGTAGACAGTGCTGGCCATTTTTCCCTTGCTGTATTTGTACATAGTGGACCTCCATGTATATGCTCCTGTAATGTGTTCCCCTTCAGGAATAATATACCACAGATGACACCCACCATTCTCGGATGCAGAGAATGAGATAATCTTGCAAGGACTAAGGGAGCATCATGACATTCAGTTATCCAGTGGGAGACATAATAGGGAACAGCAGGCTGCATTTTGGTCAGAATTTGTCCATGATTTTAATGCCACGGTCCAGCAGGGCAGGACATATGAGCAGGTTCGACACCGGACAACCGATATTATTAATGCTGCATGTTGATGGGCAACAGATATAGCCAGGGATCGTGCTGTCACTGGTAGTGGGCATCCAGTGGAACAACAACTATCGGCCACTGAGGAATTCATGGAGTATCTACTCAGATGTGACAGCTCCCAGGCATCCATCACACTGTATATAATGGATGTGGGTGCCACAGTTTCCATAGCTAAATAGCTTGCAGGTAAGCTTACTGTGATCAGTATTGTAATACTGTAGCAGTGTGACAGGCTGTAGATGCATTTATGTGGGGGTCTATTCTTTGTTCTTTGGGGGGTATAACCTCAGGTATACACTTATATACAGATTGGAACCAGTACAAGTAATAGAGTAGCTACTGTAAATGTGAGATATATGGACATATTACCTTGTTCTCCTGCAACATGCAGTGGTACAGACATTATCCCACCCTCAACTTTTTCACAGGTCCATCAGGTATTGCCCAAGGCTGTGGTCCTGCCCCTGGTAAGTATGACACTTGTTTTGTTAAGGAACAATTATAGTCTAGTATGTTTATCGGCCAGAATAATGCCCTATGTACATGTAGTTAATGTGTCTAGACAGCATAGGATGTTATTAAATGCCAGTCTGGAAGAGGTACCTAAGGTTTCGAGAGCGGGTAGTCACAGGAGTGTAGTTCAACAAACAGATACACTTTGGCAGTTACAGATAAGAGCAGATAAGGCTCCTGGTTTAAGGGCAAGGAATCTAAAATGCTTTTTTAAATACAACAGTTTGAAGGCAAATACATTAGGCAATGAAATGTGTATATCCATATAATTGTGAAGAGAGTTGTACTGGGTTTTATGTATTGTTTTTTCAGTTATAGTGTCATACTGTGTAAGTAAAACGTAACTATTGCTGGTCATGTTTGACTTGATTTACTTCAAGTGATCATAATAAAGGTCCTGAGTTGAATTTGAATTGTGTTCTGAGGTAGTGCTTTGTGGACGAAAGCAGAGAAGGAAGTTTTTAGACTGCTAATGCAGTTGTGGGTCTTCATTGTTAGAAGTCTAGGATGCTTTTAGTACACAATAGTGCAGGTACAAATGAAATCTGTCCCCTGCATGACCTGATGTCAGTGTCTGCTCAGTCAGTGAGGCACAAGTGGGAGTGTCAGGGACTGAATCTGTCCCAGAGGTGGATATCACTCTTCTGCCAACATTGTCACCACACACAGTCTGTATGTCTATACATACCCCATCCCTGGAGTCCACAGATGTTGGACAGTCAGAGGGTGGAGACATTGAACACGAAAGTGTGGCAACTATGGCTCCATTGAGTGTAGACTTTGGCCATACCCAGAGGGCTGGCAAGGTTCCACACAGGTGGATTGGCAGGGGAGCTTGTAGGAGTACTGCTGTCCATCTACCACCTGTTGCAGGTGTGAAATCATGGATTACCCAGTGCATGTTGCAGGCCAACATGGAGGCACAGGCATATTCTGAATGGAACACCAGGCATATGCTTAGGGTTATGGATTGAGCACAGTTTGACATCCATGACAGCCTCCACTGCATTGGGGACACCCTGGATTGGTTGACTGATGCAGTGGACAGATGGTGGGCTGAGAAAGTGTCTGTCTTGGATTGCACATTGTCTGTACTGGAATGTGTGGTTGTAGTTGAGCGTCAGACCCGTGGATGTAGGGCAGCAACACCATCTGCTAAGAGTCCATGTGACCATGGACACTAACGCTCCCATAGTGGCAGTACATCCAGTGCTATAGAGAGGATTGTGCTGTCCACACCATGACGTGGCAGGCCATGGGCTCATGGTCCTGGGCAGTCCCATGGGGGACATGGTCCGAGCAGATTGCAGTCACTGTCAGGTACTGGCACCACTTCTGACCTTGAGCATGGAGGTGTCAGTGCAACTCCTGGCAGAGCCAGTTCTTGTGATTGGGGCTGGAGACAGTGAACTGTCAACTCTACCATGTACGGTCCACAGCTGTCCAATATGCACATGTGTATGGCTATCAATGAGCTTGACTGTGTACACGCACACAGTCACACATCACTGTCATATGCAGGTCACCTACAGACACACACAGCACCTCTCCATGGTCCATCTTACATCCTCCCCCTTGACTCACACACATGCTGTCCACTGTTTGGGTCAGCCTAGGCCTCCTACATCCTCATACAACACCCTGTGCAAGTGATGTTACCTGTGCCACCATCATAACTCTCAACTGTACAGATTTTTGCAGAATGTCCAGATTTTTGGCTCATATTTTATTCTGTCCCTCATAAAATCTGTGTTTTCTGACAAATTACTGGAATGATCTCAGGGCTGAAGTCACTAAATAATGACATACATTTGAGTTGCAGACTTCAAATCCTTCAGAAAATGTATGTTAAAAAATCCTGTTACTCTAGCAACTTTCTAAGCTTATAGGAGTAATATTTAAAATCTATCCTTATTTTTGGACCTTTGTTCCCCCCCCCCATTTTGTCAGCCTTTGTCCATATTTCTTTTACTGAATGGTTGAGAGGTATGGCCACATCCCTGTCATGCTTGACATCGATGCAGGTGAATGCAGCCATGTGTCTGATGCACAGGGTGACTATATTATAAACATGTACTTGTGTAATGCAGTATTGAGTCATCATGCCACTTGCAGTGGTTAATGAGTGATACTGTATGCTGGCACATACATTTCTGTACCTTATGTGGTCCTTATGTTGTATGTTGTTGAATTAGCTGTATATTTACACAATGACAGGTGTGTCACGGGCCTGTTTATGTTTCTGTTACTGAAGTCTGTTGGGGTAACCTATGGATACACAGTAGAAATAAAGCAGCACAGGATGGTATGTCAGCACAGCAGACATATGTCATCAGCAAGATACAGCACAATAACTGCATGGCTCCATAAGTTCATATGTGTATAACAGGCTAACAAGGACAATGTTGGCATTCAGCATACTCATGCATACCTAATCTGTGAGAAGGTCTGCTACCCTTCATAAGTGCCACCAGGGTTTTGATGGAGGTGACTCATCTACATATATCATGTGTTGAGTACCAACAGTTGCCCAGCATCAATTATGATTGTTGTGTTCTGCATCCCAAAATGTAACTTGCACATGATGTGAGTCACAGCAGATGTGTGTGTGTGACTTGCATGGGGGGCCTGTTTAATGTAGGGTGTACTGCCTGTGTTACATACCTGCCTCACCAGCATGTACTATGCATACCACACTGATGTTGTTGGTGTGCAGCACAGGTGACACATATGGGGTACACAGGGGGAACTGACACCTCCCTGTTTGGAACAATACACATCCCCTCCAAAGCATTTCAGAGACAGACTACACATTTGGTCCTAACATGGCCTCCTTAGGACATGTTTCCTACAATGTGTATTGGTGTACCTTGGAACCTGCGTGGCTGCTACAGTTGTACAAAATGCCTGTGTAGTGACATGGCAAGGGTGTCATTGCACACAATGATAGCTGTGATGACTGTCACAGTCAGTATACCAGTGCCAGTCTGGGATGTACATCCCAAACCTGTCGGTATTGGTTGTACAACAATGAATGCATCCACATCTTTCTGACCAGTGACAGTCGAAGGCTACAGTATTCTCTATGTTCCATCCATATGTCCCATTGTTCCATAAATTATTGTAAAATGCTCTAACAAGCTTACACAAACACATGGCTACATTGAGGCTAGCACTACTTTCAGTCAGTGTGTACAGGACATGCCAACGCACACACATAATGCAGGTTGGCTGTATGTAGGTGTGCACACTTACCTATGTAATGGTACATACTACAGATCACAGAATGTGGTGCATGCAACACACCTCATGTCTGCTAGTACTATCACTTTAGGACATATTATGCTTGGTGACATATGCAGGAGTTATCACCCACTACAAATAAAACACTGCAAAAATATACATATGTCCAGGCTACCAAGGTTATGCCATATGGATATATACACATGCACCAAGTGGGCTGCAGTGAGATTAGAACCCCTACCTATCTAGTCTTACACACTATAGATCACAGTATTTATTGCATGCACCATGACTTACATCTAATATTACACTGTCAGCTGGTAGTCTTAACGTGGCTGATGTCATCAGGCCCTGTAGAAGAGGGCAGTGTGGAAGCTAGCAGCAAGATACAGGGCCAAAAAGTGTATAACCATTGCAGGTGGATAGACATGAGGGCATGTCCGTTCATTTGCAGGGAGATACACACACACACACACACACACACACACACACACACACACACACACACACACACACACACACACGCATTCTAACACAGTCACACACCAAGTGGGCTGGAGTGAGATTAGAACCCCTACCTATCTAATCTTATACACTACAGATCATACTACTTATCGCATGTGCCATGGCTTACATCTGATATTACACTCTCAGCTGGTAGACTTAAGGTGACTGACATCATTAGGCCTTGTAGAAGAGGGCAGTGTGGAAGCTAGCAGCAAGTTACAGGGCCAAAAAGTGTATAACCATTGCAGGTGGATAGCCCATGTATGTTCATTAGCAGGGACACACTCACACACACACACACACACACACACACACACACACACACGCACGCATGCACGCACACACACACACACACACACACACACACACACACACACACACACACACACACACACACACACACACACACACAGACACTGTCATGCACCAAGTGGGCTGGTGTGAGATTAGACCTCCTACCTATCTAGTCTTGTACACTATAGATAATGATACTTAGTGCACGTGCCACGTGTTAAGTCTGTTGTATGTGTGATTGCATGCACAGTACGTGTGCATTGTGCATTGCACAAACTAGGCCTGTGTTGACCAGCATCTGTGGCCTGAAGTGTGATATTGCTACATACTGTTATCTGCATCTAGTATCCTAGCCGTGAGATAACTGTAATTATCCTATCTATGTGTGTACAGTTACCAGTATGGCTATATGTGGCTGCTTGCAGTTACGCAGACATACCTGTGGGCAGGGACAAGTTGCCCTGTTCATACATGCATTGACAACATTATACATTGCAGCACCTGTTCGCCTGTGTCTGTCTATGTGGTGACATCCAGCAGTCACAGGGGGTCTGTGGGTAAGTGGAATTTGTACTGTTGCACCCTTAGCTTGGATCCTTTGAGCAACAGTATGGCTGTGTGATAGTGGAGATTTACTCACCATTATTGGGGTATGTCAGACAATGCAGACATCTACACACATATTTCTATGCATGTAACCGAGAGATAATGACAGACGGATATGCATACGTATATCTGTATATATAGGCATTTATACATAACAGGTCATTTTGATGAAAAAGCAACAGGATTACGCTCATTTTAACTAAGTGTATGGGCATGCCCATTGGGACTGTCAGTACTAATAAGGTGAATCCAGTCCATACCTACCTGTACTCCAATCCAGGATTTTGTATGTTGCAGATATTATCATCTGCCTCTGTTTCTGCAGTACTGTACTTAACTCAAACTGTCTACACCATTCCCCAGCTGACTGACAGTCTGCATACCTCTAAACTGTCTTGATTTCCACAGATTGTCCAGAGTTTTGCCTCATATATTTGGTTTGTTCCTCATACATTTGTGGTCTTCTGGTGAAGTATTGAATATTGACATCACTACATTATACTACTTACAGAAAATATTTATGTTTCAGATGTTATACCCTTAAGAACATATGTAATAATGCATCACCTTTACTTCCAGTGACTTTCTAGGTTTATGGGGACAATATTTGAAATCTGAATCTATGTTTGGACCTTTGTCCCCTCAATCTTACTGGCTTTGTCCAGATTTCTTGCAGTACGAGGTATGACAGTCTGTGAAAACACCAACAACTATCTCAAATGTAAAATATGTGAGTAATTCCAGATTAGAACCATCAACACCATCACCCATGCTAGCTTCCCTAGTCCACTGAGCCACTCAGGTCACCAGACAGAAAGGAGTCATTTATCACACAATCAATAGCATAACTATGTGCATTGTTATCCTATGTGAGGAGAGACATTCAATGGTGTGAGTAATATATATGTTACAGCCCTGAGATTGCCTGGTCCACTGATATACCATAGGTGATTTTATGTTAAAGCAGTTGTATGGCTACACTGCTGTGTTGGTGGTGGGGGAACGATGGTACATGATCTGATGGGATATACAACAGTCCAATTAGCCCACTATATTTCCTTGCATAACAGCAGCAGATCCATACATATGCTATATTGTAGTAATCCTTACAATTGGTATGTAGTTTAGAGACTTACCTTGTGAATTCAGCAGTTGAGAGACTTGTAGTTCAGGGATGACTCTGTGTGATGCAAGCAGTACACAACCAATACATGGATAGGTACAGGTTGTGTGGGTGGCCTTGCATCAGCAATTTTACTATATGCATATGAGTAGGAGTAATGTGTCAGTCCCTAGGGCTCTAGGTTGTAAGTGAATGTTCTATGCTTTGTCTCTTAGCCAATGCCAGGGCATACTGGACATGCCTACATCTGCCTACAAGGACATCATCATGGGGCTCCTCCTTCGAGTCCTCTTGTGAGTGTGGTTGTGGTGATCTAGGCACTGGTAGGGGGCTGTGTATCCCTTCCCTTTGCTGATCCTGCTGCAGCTGTTTTCACAGGATCATATTGTGTAGCATGGCACATACTGTGAACATATGTGCACATGTGGGTGGAGAGTACTGCAGGGCTCCAGCAGATATATTGAGGCACCAGAACCATGACTTCAGCAGACCAGACATACACTATGATGTTCCTAGTTTGTACATGTGCCTCATTATGGCATTCTTCAGTGGGTGGGTGTACATTTCTGATGGGTGTCATCATCCACAGTTCCAGGGTGTAGCCAGCATCCTCCAGTAAATGGTCATGTGGCTTGTCCCCCATAGCAATCATCTGGTAGAGCTGTGATGACTGCCAGATATGGGAGTCGTGATAACTGCTTGTACATAGATTCATGATAATGCCCTGGGCATTGCACACAACCTGGCAGTTGATGGAGTGGTACCCCTTGTGGTTGACGTAGATTCTACCCTCCTCACTGGGTGGTGCCCTGATGTGTACATGAGTGTAATCTATGGCCCCCAGTACCTCAGGGTAGTGCGCTACATGGTAGAAGTGTTGCATATTACTGGCCTTCACCTCAAGGGGAAAATAAATGTGCTCACTGGCAACTGGTAGCATGTCATCCAGGAACTGGTGAAGTACCCTGGATGCTGATGCCTGTGAAACCCCCATCATGTCCCCAGGTGGTCTTTGGAGGTACCTATGGCTATTATCCTAAGGGATACACATACCTTTTTTTTCCACTGGGATGGATTCCCATCTGTTGGCTCAGGGTCTGAGTTGAGGGCGGCAGAGCTCAGTAAGCTCTTGTAGTATGTCCCTGTCCACCCTGTAGCACTCTACAACCTCCAGTTCATGTAGCTCCTGGAATGTTACCCTGGGCCTGAACACTCTTCTCCTTCTCTGCCTAGGACGTTTGTCAGCAGCACCAGGAGCAACATTGACTTCAGCATCTTGCACATACAGATGTAGCAGACCTGCAGCAGCCCTAGCATTCTTTCAGTTAAAATTCCCAAGTCTGTACTCTAATGGTGCAGAGTATGGGTGAAAAATCAGAATGTAGGGTGTATAAATACTTTATAGTGCTCTACTGTAGGTGCTGATTGTGTGATTGAATACCTATGATACATTTCACCTGCCAAGTACATCATTAAGAAGATTTAATGGCCCTAATTTAAGTGAAACAGGGGTCATCAGTAATTAATATATCATTGGCTTTTAGATACACTCAGCACAGAGGCACACCAAGCAAACATGTATAAACAAGCACAGCGAAGGTAAACAAAGCTCAACAGTCACTGTACACCCCCCTGAAAGCTCATGCTCAGCACAGGTGTGTGCCATGCAAACATGCGGAAACATGTGCTTGAAAGGTAAATAAAGCTTAGTAACCAGTGTACACATCCCCTACTGAGCACAGTGCACACTGTGCAAACAGGCACAGCTGAGCTCTAATGAGCTTACAAGTCCTCAGACACGCCCTCTTTTGATGTCAGCTACTTTTTCTGTGAGTACCAACATGGTTCTGTGCCCACACAAAAGGGGTATGTGGACATGGATACCCATTTGTGCTAGTCAGTAACCCCATCCCGTGATCCGTGCACATAACCTGCAAACTACACGGTTCCAGGCTCTTCCTCGTTAGCAACAGCACAATTCCACCATTGCAGATACTCCACGCAGGGTCCTATAATTCATTTCTGTCATATACTATTAAATGTGGTTTTCCTGCTCTTTTTTTCATAGTGTGGTTTGTCCCCAGATGTGTAAGAACATCAATCATTCAGGCAGCCAATAAGGATTTTTATGCCACTTCTCCTATCACATTCTGAACTGTAGAGGCATTTCTACAAACCTTAACCCCTTTCCTAGGTGGCTAACACGTACATTACCACATCATGGGGCATCCAAAGCCCCCGAGAGTAGGCCTGCTCATATATAGACACACACACACACACACACACACACACACACACACACACACACACACACACACACACACACAGTCACACAGTGTCAGACTGTGCCAGCTTCTTAGTTAAATAAAAATAATCCCTAACCAGCTAAACATAAGCCTTAAATGGTTGCACACATATCTGAAACACATTTCATCAGTTTCCTGGTATCAAAGAACTACATGCCAGGTCAGTGACATGGTAAAGAAGTGCTCTCTCATTCAAGGGATTGGTTACATTCACTGCAATCCCTGGTAGCATTACACACCACCAAGCTATTTTTAAATGCAAGAAAAAAGAAAAAAGAAAAACAACAGTAAGAAAAGTAAGTTACAAGATACAGCCAGCCAAACAAGAATCTGAAAGTACTGCCGATAACTCTGAAAAACAACATACAGTCTTCTGGTGCCAAATAATTACACAGGTGAATCTAATTAGTTATTTGACTGATATTGAATTTTTCTGTGGGTGCTGCTGTTTATCCAACTGGATTGATTTTTTATACATTTTAGTTAAATAAAAAAAAAAAAAAAAAAAAAAAGCAAAATAAGCTCCAACCAACCAAATGAAAACTTTTTTACTGAATGTTGTACAGCCCCCAGGAAGCATCACAGAGTGCCACACAGTTAGTTACGTGTAAAAAGTAAGTAAAATAAGCTGAAAATAAAATAGAAATTAAAATATGATACAACTTTCCAAACAATGACCAAGTGGTACATTTTAGATGATTTTTTTTTTGCATAGTGATTATCTGTTATGTTTATACTACTGTACATATCTATTACCTCTGAATTGTCATGTAAATACTAACATTCTTTGTAATATACTGTTATTATTCTACTGTATGTAAATTTCTAATGTACATTATTTCCATTTGCATATATGTAATGCCAGTTGTAATTATGCATTTAATTATCTTGGTCTTACTGAAATGAACTAATCCATGGATTTACTTTTGCTGTATTTGCCATGTAACCCATGTTGTCACTGAGAAGAGTCTTATACCCACCCACTCAGCCTATTAATAAACAAGCAAAAAGAAAATAAATAAATAATAGCCTTACATGATGGCAGCTAAAACAACCAAACAGCAAATTCATAAATAAAGGAATAACTAAGGATAGAAGAGCATTAAATGATAGCAGAAATGACTGAAATACTACCATTCAGTCTGCTAGTATCAAGCAGTTACACACAAGGTCACTGGTATGGTAAAGAAATGATCGCTTACTCCAGGACCTTTCTTAAATACAGTATAGCCTCAGGGAGTGTCATGCAGCACCAAACTCTTAGTTAAATTTACTAAACCAAGTAAAATAAGCTTAATCAAACAAGAAAATTAACAGACAGCAGAAACTTTGAAACACAGGGCAGCCGCTGTGGTGCCGCCTCACAGCAAGAGGTTCTCCGGTTCGATTCTCAGCTGGGGTGCCTTCTGTGCAGAGTCTGCATGTCCTGCCTGTGGTCGCGTGGGTTTCCCCTGGGTGCTCCAGTTTCCTCCCACATACCAAAGACATGCAGTAGGTGGATTGGATACTCTAAATTGGCTCTAGGTGTGAGAGTGTGCATGTGTGTGCCTTCTGTGGAAGGTTGGGCGCCGGGCTGGCAACTCGACACCGTAAAACTCCACTGCCAATCATGAGCGGACAGATGATCCACTGTGGCGACCCCTAACTGGGAAAAGCCGAAATAAGAAGAAGAAGAAGATAGCTTTGAAACACAACTATTCAGTCACCTGGTTCTAACAATTACATGCCAGGTCACTGATGCAGCAAACTCTGTTGCATGGAGAATATTAGAAACAATGGTTATACAGACATATTGGATTTCTGTTGATTTATGAAACTGTATTTCAGAGTCATTAAGGAGGTTCAAGAATGTTGAGTGCAAAATCTACTTATGTGATGATAACAGGAAGTGAGCATGGTAGCAGTCTAGAGGGAGACACATAGCAGCTAAAGCAGGTGGGACATAATGGACACAGAAAACATACTTTCTTGGTGGGATGTTGTTACACAAGACAGACAAGAATATGCATATGGTGTAATAATAATTTGTAATCTAAATTATGAAATAGTAGTGCTGAAGTCCAGTAAGATGCTATGGTACATAGTAGCACATTTCAGTGATGCTAGTGACGTCTTGCCATTGTATGGGACAATGCTAAGCTTGTATCTTGAATACAATGTATAGTTCTAAGGGACATACAGACAAAAGGAAATTAAAATGGGAAAAAAGAGTGAACACAATTTTTTATTTATTTAAAATTGTTTATTGGGGTAGTGCACTGATCCAAATGGATCGATTTCAGGCCAATCCAGTGAGTACAAAACATTGCATAATCTGAACAGTATTTGAGGATTTCCAAAACATTAGAGAGGATATATAAGTCAGTGGAAAAAGGTTCACAAAAAGATATGCAAAACAGTCTGTGCAGTCTATACAAACAGAGGTTTGAACAATCAGTCTTCAAAGAGCTGTATTATGTTTAACGGCAAGAGACATAGGCTGATGATGTAAATCCATATGCTCATCTTTTTTGTTGATGTTGTGAATCCGTATTAAAAAGGCTGTTAATTCAGGCTTTGCGGAAGTATGTGCAATATTTATAGATGTACAATATGAAGTAGAAAAAAGAAGAACAAGAGTGGCACAGGAAAGAAAATTTGGATGCAGGATTACTATTATTCTGTTTCTGTATTATTTTAATAAAAAAAATCAATGTATTTTTTATGACTTGATTAAATCTGGGTAGGGCTTGGAAAAGTAGTGGTAAGGTAACTTCTGAGGAAGAGAATCATATATATATATATATATATATATATATATATATATATATATATATATATAACCTAGACTAGAGAACATTTCTATATTTTGATAAAAATTTAGCTTGACTAAAAAATGTTTATGATGAATGACAGGGATTCTCAGAGTTTTTGGAGCAAATAAAGAAATGCTATACGAGCAATATGTAATTTTGTCCATCTTATTTGGACTGTGGGCCTTCAGAAGGGTTATTATTTCTTAAGGTGAGAGTTTGAGGATCTGGGTGTTAAGTGAATAAAGGGGACGGATCATAGTTTTATAAGTCCAAGTACTTTTGAAGGAGCTTAGAGGTAGCCGAAACCTTTGTTTTGTAGGTCACTGTTCTGCTTTGGGTATTGTAAGACAATTTTGCTCCTTATTGGGGGATAGTGTAATACATATGCATATACAGGTACTAACTACCTATAGGCTACACATTTTTTTCATTAAAAAAAATAATGAGTAGAGCATATGCCAGCTGTGCCTAGAGGATCCCTTTTTTAAGATATACTTCTTTATTTCGAAGGAAAATATGAATGTTTTATGCCCCAAAAGAATAGTTTGTTAATTGTAAGTTTTATCGAATTAATATTGTGCTAAAAACTAAGTGTTGTTCTAACAATAACTGCTAGATAGCAGAACTGGGTGGTGGTCAATAGTTGTTTTTATTCATTTCAAACAATGTGTCTGGGGGTACAAAACAGTATTCAGTGGATTCTAGTTTAGTGTTTACTACTAGGTGCATTTTCTGAAGCCATTTGGAGGGAAGGAATGAATATTTTTTAGTTCTTTTTATTCATTCTGTCACAGGGCCCAGAGCTAATGATAAATGTATCATCTACATACAGGATGATTGGTAGTTGTGGCAGGTCAATAGGAAGTCTGTTAATAAAGATTGGGAAAAAATGAGAAGAAGTTATAGAATGGATCCTTGGAGTACGCCAGTGAAGAGCAAGGCAATGCGTGAAAGATTGTTTTCTGTTTTTACCTAAAGGAGCTATAAGATATGATATAGCTGTTAGATATATTTGATTAGGGATAAAGATAAACTCATATCTTCCTTATTCTTAGACTTATCAAAACTTGTTCACACTGTGTCTCATAAAAATCTCCTACTACGACTGTCCACAATGGGTATATCACAACCTACTCTTCAATGGTTTAATAATTACTTGTCTTGTTTTATTTTTCTCCAAATCCCTTACCCATGAGATGCATAACTTTAAAATTGCACCCCAAAACAATACGATAATTGAAATAGTGCCCCATTCAAAACTTCTGGGAATTACGATAGATAACCTCAAATATGACCTCCACATTCAGAACAATATAAAACAAAAACTCACAAAAAGTTAGGAATAGTATATGGAGGCCAAAAAAAATCCTTACTGCAGCCACCAGAGTCATTCTTGCTTCTATATACCTACTCCCCTCTCTGTTATATTTATTTATTTATTTAACATTTGTTAACCGGGAAAGTCTGACTTTTAACAAAGCCAATTTTCAATGGAGGCCCGGGGAGAAATGCTCCAGATGCATGTATTTGTAACGTGGGAGCAAACTAGAGCACCCAGAGGAAATCCACACAAATGCAGGGAGGACATGCAGACTCTGCACAGAAGGCACCCCAGCTGAGAATCAAACTGGGGAACCTCTTGCTATGAGGCAACAATGTTACTGCTGCACCACTGTACCATCCTAAATATGGTCCTATATGGTTGTCCCACCTTGTCTAACATTCAGGCCACCATAAAATCTAAACTAGAACAGTGTTACAACAAGGTAGGTAGATTTGCAGTTAATACAATTCACAAAACACATCATTGTTCTGCACGAAAAGTTCTAAATTGACTAGAATTATAACACCAACTAAATTATACCCAACTTATTTTTACACACACAATTCTATTTAACCTCACTTCCTGCCCAGCTGGAAGTACAGTTCTCCACCACTACCTCCAGAATCATCACCTTCATACGTTCATAGGTATATACTAGGCTAATGACCACTAAGGCATTATAAGCCAAGCTGTGAAACCCAAATGTGACCCACAGATGATTTACATAGGGGGTGATTTACTGACTGTCTCTGTCCATTAGAGACATAGATGCCGTACCAAGGGTGAATTTCTGATTATCCATCCATTGTTCCAAGTTGCACTTAAATAGGGTTAGGGAGGAAGTCTGCTTCACATGGATGGGGAGCCTGTTCCAGAGAATGGAAACACCTCTGTCTCTCCAACGTGTCCTATTTATGCTGCAATTAAAATGTTGGTGTTTTGATCTACTACTTCTGATGTCGTTTATGTGGATGTGCAAAAGGTTGAACAAAACAGGCTCCAGGGATGCCTTACCTGACAGGCAAAGATCACCTTTCAAAGGTTTGCATGATAGTGAGTAAAGTGACAGAGCTTTGAGATCAGCATAGGACTTTGTGTTTACTCCTTGTATTTTTTTTTTTTGTAAGGAACCTTTGTGGATGTTCCAGTTGCTACATTTGTCTGGTCAGATAGAAGGATTTTCTTACTACACATACTGGTCAAAAGCAAGGTTACTATCTACACGAGTTCCCAGACCCCTGACTAGTGAATCAACTTTTAGGGGTGTTATATTGATGATATAGTTATCTGGGGTGGCCAAATTCCCAAAAAGTACTATAATGCATTTGTTTGCATTAAGTTTTAAGCTATGGCTTTGGAGCCAAGTGTTTGTCTGTGTTAGACATTCCTGAAAGGTATTTTCTCCCTGGGGGGGATTTAATGACTACTCTCAGTTTGCAAACGTTTGCAAATGTGTTCAGCCAGAGGCCTTTGACATTGGGTTTCACCTCTGAGAAGATGATGCCAAAGATGAGTGGACTAAGCCCACAGACCAGAGGGACTTCACTGGTGACTGGCTTCTTTGTGGAGATGGCCTCACTGATCCTAGCCTTTTGGGTACAGTGTTTCATGAAGGAGTTTATGCCAAGTTTGTTGACAAGGTCCAAGTGTGATACTGTATCAAATGCTTTTGCCAGATCTAGGTAGGCAGAATGCACCACTTCCCCCTCATCAATTGCCTCAGTGACCTTTTCAGGTTCAATAAACATGACCTTTCTCTGACAAAGCCAACCTGGGATGGCTCTAGTGTCTTCAGGTCTCATATGTCCTTGTGGATTATTTCCCTGGTTATTCTTTCCATGGCTTTGCAAATAAGACTAATCAGACAAATGGGTCTATAGTTTCCTGGATTTGTTGAAGGTCCTCCTTTATGAAAGAGGATAACTGCCCTACTCTTCCATTCTTGTGGCACAAAGCCTGTTTCAAGACTATAGTTAAATAGTGGCACCAGATTGTCCGATAAGTTCTATTTATGACTGTTCAGAAGGCATCCTGGAATGTTACAGAGACCCACTGAGACTGTGTTCTTGGCTTTAGCAAGCACAGCCAGTGCATACTCCCTAGTTATAGATGGAAGAGTTATGTTTGAGGGTGTTTCTTGGGGGATGTTTGAGGATGAGAAAGGGGGCAAAGCTGGAACTGAATTTGTCTGCTAAGTGGTTTGCTATATCATCAGGCTTGGTGAATATGATAACCAGTAGTTCAGTACATTGCTGTGTGCTGCCCTTGAGGTTTCTGACATAGATGAAATAGGCCTTATGGTTATCTTTCACCTGGCAGGCTGTCTTAACCTCAAAGTTGCCTATGCTAAATCTAATTAGCTTTCTTAGTTGCCTATTTATTTGATGAGAAAGTTTTTATCTTTTTTGGGAATTAGCCTTCCTGATTTTTGCCATATTTTTGTCATTTTGTTGAATATCCTGTTTAAGTTGGGATGACACCAGGGCAGTTTGTTTCTGGAGGTATTTCAGGGCTTACTTCTGGTAGGTACAGCCGCCTCTATGCAGCCACTGACGTGGCTGTTCAGAGTTTCTGAGAGCAATTCAGCATAGACTGCTGTGTTCTTGGGGTTTGGAAGGACACTGAATTTTGAAAAAAACATCACTTAATAAAAGGTATTTTGCCTTGGAATAGTTCCTAACCATAACTGGTTTTACTGGTGTTGCACACTTTATTTTGATTTTGAAGGAGACAGCTTTATGGTTCCACCTTACCAGGGAGAATGAGACATTGAAGAGGAACAGGGTTCTTTCATATTTGTAAGTTCAAGGTCCAGTATGTTGGAGCCTCTCTCTCTCTCTCTCTCTCTCTCTCTCTCTCTCGTGAACATATCTGCTATTTGGTGAAGAATGTCTGTGCCTGTAGATGTGAGGCTGTGTAGGATTCCTAGTCTGTAGGAGGGTAATTAATGTCTCCCATGAGTAGGGTGTTAGGCTGGATGGTAAGTCTACTGACAAAAATCTACTTGACATCTATAAGCCCATACAAAAACTGCAGTCAAAGTCTGTACTCACACCGTATAATAAAGGTCTGTAATATAATTCCTGCATCAGTCAGGATAACATATAACATTATTTTAACTAATCTGCAACTAAAATAATTCCTCCCAGACTCATGGTTTTGCACATGCTTCTCTTCTGGCTAATACTTTCAGCTCTTATTTCTATAATACCTTCGTGCACCCTATCTGTCCTCTTCCTTCTTTTTATTTATTTTACTCCTGCTTGTATTTCCCTTACTTTAATATAGCTTTTCATCTTTACTTCTTTTGTCTCCCATATCTACTCCACTTATCACCTCTAACAAATACTTCTTTCTTATTCTCTCCTCCTTTATAGGTTCACAGGTAGGTCCTAGACTATTGGTAGCTTGGCTTTCGCCACCCAAGAAAATTATTTTCCTGTGCCCCTGTCAAGCAGAGCCATAGAATTGATCCCCGGGGTGAATTTCCTATTTCCCATCCAATCATCAAGATTTTTCTTGAAGAGTGCTAATGAGGAGCTCTGTTTGACATAGATAAGTAGTCTGTTCCAGAGTATGGGAAGTCTCTGGGACAGGAATCTATCCCTCCGGCATGTTCTGTTTATTGTGGTGACAAGGTTTAGGTCCCTAGAGTGTGTAGCTCGGAGGGATTGGGATTTCTTTAAGTGGAGCATGTCCAACAGCTCTGGGGTTGACATAGCTTTGTATGTTAGGCAGAGATCTCCTCTGAGTAGGCAATATGCGATGGAGTAAAGCTGGAGTTTTTTTGAGACGGTCTGCGTAGGGCATCTGTTTGAGGCCAGTAATCCTTTGTGAGGTATTTCTGCGGCCTTTCTAGTTGTTGTAGATGTCTTGTGAGGTACATACCAAAAGGGGTGTTATACTCTATAATGGGTCTAATGAGTGATGAGTAGAGGGGAACAATTACCTCTTTTTTCTGGATGAGAAACCTTTTGTGATGAGGTGTGCCACGTAGAAGGATTTCCTGACCACTGTGGCAATGTGATTATCAAAGGAGAGACTACTGTCCACCTGTGTCTCAAGGTCTCTTATCACACTTTCAGTGTTAAGTAAACTACTGCCTATGTGGTAGTTCATGGGTACAGAGTTTTTACCAAAGGGGATGATAATGCACTTTTTGGCATTGAGCTTGAGGCCATGGCTTTGACACCAGGCATCTGTCTCAGTGAGGACCTTTTGTAGGATGTCCACATCGTTAGGAGTTTCGATTATGGCTCCTAGTTTGCAGTCATCTGCGAACTCAGTTAGCTAAAGACCTTCTATGTTAGCCTGTACTTTAGAGATGTAGATACCAAACAGGAGGGGACCCAGGACTGAACCCTGTGGTACTCCACTTGTCACTGGTCTGAAGCTGGATTTGGAGTCTGCTACTTTCACAGTGTGGGTTCTGTCAGTAAGCCAATTGGCAACCCATCTTGTGACATGGGGATTTATACCTAGTTCAGTGAGTTTATCTATAAATCCAGAGTGAGGGAATGGTGTTGAAAGCCTTGGTGAGATCTAGATAGGCTGTGTGAACCACCTTACCCTCATCTATGGCTTTGGTGACTGCTTCAAAGAAGTCTATCAGGTTTAGGAGACATGATCTGCCTTTTACAAACCCAAACTGTGTGGGGTCCAGAGTTTGGAGATTACCAATGTCTTTGTTTATGAGTTCCATGGTGATACGTTCCATGACCTTGCAGACCAGGCTCATCAGGCTAATGGGGCAGTAGTTCCCAGGGTTTGTTGTGGATCCCCCTTTGTGGAGTGGGATAACCATCACAGTGCAACATTTGATGGGCAAAAAGCGTGAGGTGAGGCTATGATTGAACATGGTACTTAGGTGGGGTGTCAGTTCATTCTGTAGTTTGTATAGAATGCAGCCTGGGATGTTGTCCGGTCCCATGGATGCAGAGTTCTTGGCTTTGGAGATTGAGGTTTTTACCTGTGCAGCCATGATTACAGGAACTTTGCATTGTCCCGGTATAGAGATGGGCCCTTTATGGGGTGAAAGGGGGATAAAGTTAGCACTGAACCTATCTGCCAAGATGTTGGCAATATCATTTGGTTCTGCAATTTTCATGCCATTGTGCTGTAACTCAGAGCAGATCTGAGTGTTGCCATTGAGATTCTTGACATAGCTATAGAATGCTTTGTGGTTGTCTTTAGAATCAATGGGGATTTTGTTTTCATAACTAGCTTTGGAGGATTTTATGAGGGATCTCAGCTTCTTACCGAGGCTGACCAGGGAGTTCCTCCAATCATGGAGTTTTACTCTTTTTTTTGCAACAGTTTCTTTCTTCTGTTGCAGAGTTTGTTTATGGCAGAAGACCACCAGATTGGCTTCCTTTTTTGGAGGATAGCATCTTGGTTCTGTTAGGGATAGCACGATCCATGCACTCATGTAAGTGCTTATAAAGTGTATTTATATAGGATTCAGCAGTCATACCTGTATTGTCCATCTGCATGAGTGTCGTGAAGTTTGCCACTTCTGTCTTAAGAAGCATGAAGTTGGCTTTGGAAAATTGTTTACAGTTGTTTCCCTAATGGGGGGTGGGGACAGGATGTGGATGTCTAGGGTGATTAGCTTGTGGTCGAATCTGACCAATGAGGAATTGACCTCTGGTGTGGCACACCGGTCGCCCAGGTCTAGGATATTGCTGCCCCTGTTGGAGTGTGGATAAGTTGATCCAAGGCACTGGAATTTATGAATTCCAGAAAACATTGAGCAAAAGAGTTGGTACATGAGTAGTGTTCCCAGTTAATGGTGGGGTAGTTGAAATCACCCATTATTAGGGTGTTGGGTTGTACTCTAATATCGTGTGACAGTGGTGAGGTCTGTGGTGGGAGTGACGGGTGCGTTTAAGGTGGAGGTGGGGTTACATCAAGGATCAGCTTTGAGCCCTTTCTTATTTGCCATGGCGATAAACAGGTTGACAGACGAGATCAGACAGGAGTCCCTGTGGACTATGATGTTTGCAGATGACATTGTGATCTGTAGTGAGTGTAGGTAACAGGTGGGGGAGACCCTGGAGAGATGGAGATATGCTCTAGAGAGAAGAGGAATGAAGGTCAGCAGGACTAAGACAAAATATATGTGTGTGAATGAGAGGGAGGATAGAGGAATGGTGAGGATGCAGGGAGTAGAAGTGGCGAAGGTGGATGAGTTTAAATACTTGGGATCAATAGTTCAGAGTAATGGTGAGTGTGGAAGAGAGGTGAAGAAGTGAGTACAGGCAGGATGAAGTGGGTGGAGAAGAGTGTCAGGAATGATTTGTGACAGACGAGTACCAGTAAGAGTGAAAAGGAATGTCTACAAGACGTAGTGAGACCAGCTATGTTATATGGGTTGGAGACAGTGGCATTGACAAAAAGGCAGGAGTCAGAGCTGGACGTGGCAGAATTAAAGATGTTAAGATTTGCACTGGTTGTGACGAGGGTGGACAGGATTAGGAATAAGTATATTAGAGGGTCAGCCCAGGTTGGAAGGTTTGGAGACAAAGCCAGAGAGGCAAGATTACATTGGTTTGGACATGTGCTGAGGAGGGATGCAGAGTATATTGGGAAAAATATGCTAAGGATGAAGCTGCCAGGTAACAGGAAAAGAGGAAGGCCTAAGATAAGGTTTATGGATGTGGTGACAGAGGACATGCAGGTGGTTGGTGTGACAGAGCAAGATGCAGAGGACAGGAAGAAATGGAAACAGATCATCCAGTGTGGCGACCCCTAACGGGAGCAGCTGAAAGAAGAAGAAGAAGAAGAAGATTTTCCAGAGTATCAAGAAAAGAAGAGTGGGAATTCTGGGGCAAGGTGGGGGGGGGGGGGAGTCTGTAGCAAGCTACAATTTGGATTGCAGTCTTGCCCAGAGTTAGTTACACTTGGATAATCTCGGATGCATTATGCTGAGCAACTAGCTTGGAGGTGTGGACATCCTTAATAAATATGGACACGCCTCCACCTTTAGTGTTTCAGTCCAGGTTAGGTGGCCGAAAGGTGTGGTATGAATTATAGCCTGGTAATGCAGGGGTGCTCTCTGGAGCTTTGAACCAGGTCTCTGTCACTGCACAGATGTCGATGTTCTCCATTTTAAGGAGTGCCTCGAGTGAGTGCATTTTGAGGTTTAGATTTCTAGCATTGAGTAGCATTACCCTCAGATTTTGCTTGCTTGTACTTGTTAAGGTGGTGAATTTGTCATTTGAACCTTGCCTAAAAAAGGCACTATAGGGGTGGCAAGAGCCTTTGCCAGTATCCGGAATCCCAAGGGCGACAGGTGCAGGCCATCTCTGGTAAAGCATCATGGTCTGTTGATCATGTCATCCCAGGCAGACAAATACTGGATGCCCTTATAAGGACACCAGAAGCTTTCATCTCTTCCTCCTCCTCCTTATCCACTGGTTGAATATTGCACTCTGACATTTGCTTTATGATAGAGTAATAATCTCACAGATTTATAACATGTCAACATGTTTCATGGTATTGTATTCATCTTGCTTTACTGATATGTGTATTATTCCACACCTCATGTGTATTACTATTTACAGTATAATGTAATATGATGTCACTTTTCACCTGTTTATGTATTTTCTGTTCTTTTATTTGTGAAACTTTTCTCCCTGAGCACCAGCTGAAAATGGATAGAATTATCCAGTCAGACTTATCCAGTAAACAAATATAAATCAACCAATCAGTCAATAAATAAATATGTAATCTTTACACCAGTCAGGGGCTTTGGAGCTTATTCCTGAGGGCCTTAAGTAATTTATTGTGGTCAGCCAGATGGAAAGCTTTTTGTTAGATCAGTGGGTATTGAACCTATTACATTACCTTTATCAGCATTCAGGAGAAATATTACATTACCTTTATCAGCATTCAGGAGAATGGCAGATATTAAGGCAAACAGTACTTTTATTGTAGTTTTACCTGAACAAAATCCATGCAGGTGACTGGAGGGCAAGTTGCATTTCTGTATGTAGAAAGACAGTTGAGCTTATTCTGACTTTTCAGATATTCACAACATGGACAGGGGTATGAGAGGACTTTGGTTTGAGCAGGATTTTGAAAATTGTCCTTGAATATATTAGAATGGGAAAGGGAATATCATTCAATATGGACACCCCACGTTGTTTTGGGATATGAGAGGAAGTGAAGTTGAAGAGAAAGAATGGAGTATGCGATACAGATACCAGATGGAAGGGTAATATTGCAAGCTAGACAGCAGAGAGTTTTACTGCTTAGAGAGTGATGGTGCTTGTAATGTGATGCTTGAAGCAGATATAATGCAAACCATCAGATAGTTCCAAGTTGCTTGGGACAGAGTAAGGAAAAGATGGCAGAAAGACATGACAGAGGCAGCTCTGAGGGAGTTAGATGGCACATTTCGGAGGGGTTTAGCAGTCCATAGGTCTTCTTCATCTGTTGACAACTTTATATGGTTGATTTCTTACTTATGGTGGGATGCATGAACACAGTCCAAGGCTGGTACCTCTAGACCTGCGTACCAAAGTCATAAGGTTCATGGGTTCATATGTTTATACTTTGCTAATGACCACCGGGGTCTTTAGAAGTCTAGCTGTGCAACCCAAGCTAGTTTTCTACCTGAGATCCTTGGATGCCTGTATGGTGGGGTATGTTACTAAAGATGTAGTTGAGGTTTATAGGGAATTGTATGTTAGCTGGCAATTAATTTACTTACTGTTGACCTCTGTCCATCAGAGTTGTCGGGATCAGACTGGGGTAAATTTGCCACTTCCCATTCAATGATCAATTTTTTTTTGAATAGTGTCAAGGATGAACTCTGCTTCATATAGATGGAGAGCTTATTCCATTGCATGGAGATCCGTTGCGACATATATTGATCTCCCTAATATATTCAATTTATGTCACAGGCAAATTTCAGATCCTTGGATCTATTGTTTCTGGTGCTGTTTGTGATCTGTGTAGGACAGGGATTCCACTCCTGGTGAAGAATCTTTGAGGGCATTCCAACAGTTGCAAGTGCATGGTTAGGTACATGCCAAACGGGACATTGTACTCAATAATGGGTCTGATAAGGCTTGAGTAGTGGGGTTCCATAACTTTCTTGGACCTGGATGCTATATCCATGCTTATGAGTTAGGCGACATAGAATGATTTTGTTACTATCTTGGCTAAGTGTTGGTTGAAGGCCAGATTACTGTCTACATATGTTCCCAGATCTCTATCTATCAGGTCACCTCTTAAGGGTGTTTTATCGATGGAGTGATTAGCATGGGTGGACAATTTCTCAAAGGAAACTATAATGTATTTCTTCATGTTGAGTTTTAATCTGTGGCTTTGACACAAGTCATTTGATTGTGTTAGACTCTCTTGTAGGAAGTTGGTGTTATGGGGAAATCAATGATAGCTGCCAGTTTACAGTCATCTGTGAACTCGGTGAGTGGGGGTCTTTGACATTAGCTTTTACTTCTGCGAAGTGGATGTCAGACAGAAGGAGGCCCAACATAGAGCCATGGAGTACTCTGCTGGTGACTACTGTTCTGGTGGAGGTGGTCTCATCAATCCTGACTTCTTGGTTCCTATCTGTGAGACAGCCAGCAATCCAGTGAGCTATTTGGGGATTTATGCCTAATTCTTTGAATTTGTCAACATTACCTGAATGGGGTATTTTACTGAATACATTGGCCAGGTCAGGGTAGGCAGTATGCACCATTTTCCTCTCATTCATAGCCTTGGTGGACCTCTACCAGGTTGAGTAGACAAATCCTTCCCTTAACAAAGCCAAACTAGGTTGGGTCCAATGTCTGTAGGTTGCCAGTGTCTTCCTGAACATTTTCATGATAATTAGTTCCATGGCTTTGCATATTAGTTCCCCGGGATCAGTTGGTGGTTCACCTTTTCTGAAGAGGGATTACTGTTGTGGTCCTCCATTCACCTGGCACGTAATCTATTTTGAGGTTGTAGTTGAAGAGTGCCTCAATTGGTCCTGCTAGGTCACATTTTAGGCTATTTAGTAGGCAACCAGGGATATTATTAGGGCCCACTGAAGCAGCATTTTTGTCTTTAGCTAACACCACCAGGACTTGCTGGCTGTTGATAGTTGAGAGGGATATGCTAGATGGGATTCCACAGGAAGTAGTCGGGAGGAATGGGAGATGAAGTTAAAGCTATATTTATCAGTCAGTAGATCCGCTGTCACCCTGATGAGTGAAGGCTGTGCCATTTACCGCCAGATCTGGACATTAATTAGTGCTACCTTTAAGATTCTGGGCATAGCTGAAGAAGGCCTTGTGATTGTCTTTAGCCTGGGAAGCTATCCTGAGCTTGTAATTGGCCTTGCTGGACTTTATTTCTTTTCTTTTTTTTTTTTGGACTTTTAGTTTCTTGTGTTTTTCTTTTTTTTTTTTACTCGTAATTTCTTGTTTATTTGAATCAGAGAGCTCTTATCTCTATCAAAGTTGCTCTTTCTTATTTTGACCATGACTTTTTTTCTTTTGTTATATACCCTGTTAAGGTAAGGATTCCACCAGTGGGGATTGTTTTTGGTGTTAGATCTGGGCTTACTTCTGCTAGGTACGACAGCCTCAGTGCAGCCATTTACATATTTGTACAGGGTTTCTATAAATAATTCTGCATAGGTAACTGTGTTTTCAGAGTTTGGGATAGCCTTGAATTTTTACAAACTGTTACTTAACAGTATGTAGTTTGCTTTAGAATAGCTCCTGTTACAGGTTTAGTTGAGTTTTCCAGGTTGATTTTTATTTTGAAGGAGACAGCTTTCTGATTCGATCTTACCAATGAGAATGTGATACAGTGGTAGGAAATGCAATGCTCTTCCATGCTGACGAGTATTAGGTCCAATATGTTTGATCTTCTGATCGCGGTGCACACTATCTGGTCCAGTGTCTGTGTTGATAAAGTTTGGGAAATGTGCCTGTGAGTTAGAGGCAGTGTATGTTTCCTACTCTATAGAGAGGTAATTAAAGTCTCCCATGAATAGGGTATTTGGTTGGATGTTGAGTGCCTCTAGTAGGTCTAGGTAAGAGCTTTGAGATCCATGGTCCCTCCCAGATGGTAACCTATAGCTGACCAGGATATGGTAAGGAATCTTGTCTATAGAGACTTGGACATGGATGAACTCCAGGGCATCATCTTGTTTAACTAAACTGAACTTGTATTTGTTGCTAATGTAGTATGAGACATCTCGACCTTTAGTCCCTGTCTGTGCTGCTTTTGGTCTAAATGTGTGGCAGTCATTGTAGCCTTCCATTGCCAGAGCACCTTCAGCTTTAAGCCAAGTCTTGGTAACAGCACACATGTCTACATTCTCCAGAGTGAGGAGAGCTTGTAGGGTGTGGAGTTTCTAAAAAGTGAAATACACTAGGAAGGGTGGGGGAGACATGGTATGCAGTCTTACCCAGTTGTTTATCATATTTCTTTGTGCACAAAATATGCATGCAACTGTACCCCACCACAGGATCATATATCATTCACAATCACTATGACAACTGCATACAGGCTGGACCTAATGGGGTAACATACAGTGCTAGAATTGTAAGCCTACAGATGGTGTAGTGCTTGTGACCATTTTAATCACCCTTCCTTTCTCATGTGTTGGTCAGCTAACAATGAAGAGCATTAACATCAGTGCTTAAGATAAAAAAAAAATCTTCTTTGCATGGTAGGAAAACTTTACCAGCAGTGATGGTCCCTGTGGTGGAAGTACACCTCCTGCCTTAATAATCGCACATGGTCCTGTCTTCACACGGTGACACTGTTGAACACCTGCCAATAAGTACTCACAGAACGTTAGGTGTTCTCATTGCAATAATATGGTATTGATGCTAACTCTGTCATCACACCTAATGATGGACAGGACATAGGTTTATCAATTGGTGTGTGCTATAAAGACAGATTACGGTATAATAGTGAATACCAATTAACTCAGATATGTTCTTCCATATATTAGTATGTATCTGTTCTCTGCTGTGCTCTGTGATGCTGGCCTGCCATGCAGTGAGCTTCACAGTGTAACACCAGTACACACAGTATATCACTGCATAATGTACATATGTCTTTGCTTCATTCAAAAATGATAACATTCCTCTCTATGCTGCCTGCCATTACCAAAATCCCTGTGTCTGAACTGAGGTAATGACAGGTTGTATACTAAACATAGTGTTTAGAATGCTTTTATGCAGCTACATTCTATGATTCTACCTAAGCTGGTCAGGTAGAGGTCATCAGATGAAGGCTCATTTCAGTGCATAACATGCGTGTCAGACTTCTTCTATGTTAGATTGAACCATGGATGCATGGAACGGGTCAACATTAGAACACCGAACCTTCAGAATTTTGAGTGTACTAATATCGAACCCTATGAATCGAAAATTTAAAACATCGAACATACAGAACAGCTAATTTTTTTCCTAGGGAAAAATTTTGCTGTTCCAAAACAGATACACACAACACAAGCACACCAAATGAGCAGCAATCCACACACATACACCTAAACTCTTACACCTAACCCTACACTAAACTATACATACACCACTAGCTATCCACTTACCTTAACCCAAACCCTAACCCTAAGGTCTGTCACTAACGCGCAGTCACCTTACCCATGCCCTAACCCTAACTCTCTTACCCCACCCTAACCCTCACGTCCACACAATCGCACACTTACCTGGCCCGTGCCCTAACCCACCCTAACCCTCATAGCCACACAATCGCACACTTACCTTAACCCGACCTGTAACTTTATACCACAGCGCTGAAAATACCAAAGCAACAGAAACGGACAACCAAATTCTTTCCCTAGGAAAAAAAAACGGTTTTCTGTTTATTCGATATTTTCAGCGTTTGCTGAAAATGGGTCGATATTAGAACACTCGACATTTTGAATGTTTGGTGTTCTAATATAGACCCCATGGAACATGCCAGCTTGCACATAGCCACAACAGTTTGAAATTACAGCTACCTGTACCAAACAGCCTTTCGACAAGGTTCCACAAAAATAACCCTAAACACAAGCAGTTACACAAAACTACACCCGATCACAAAATGGTGTGACAAAACACAAACAAACACACACACACACGCACACACGCACACACACACACACACACACACACACGCACACACACACACACACACACACGCACACACACACACACACACACACACACACACACACACACACACACACACACACACACACACACACACACACACACACACACACACACTCACACTCACACTCACACGCAAAGCAAAATTAAGATTTTTTTTTTCAGGGAGAACAAGTGACATTACTAAGAGATCGTACTAATTTAGAAAAGGAGCAAAATGCACTTAAAATACATATTTCCATCCAGCTGTTTCTATGAACAAAAGCAATATTGTAGGCAGTAAATAATACATTACTCTGGGCAAACCCACACAGGTAACTAAGAGCAAACACAGCTTGAGCAAAACACGTGCAAGGAAACTAAAATGAATCCAGGAGATTCAGACTACTGAAAAGAAACAATCTCCCAGCAAGGATAACTTTCAAAGGTACACCAGCTACCACCTCTTCCAAGAAAAGGAAGCATGTTCTTTCAAGAGGAAGAAGCCTTTTGCATGAGTCACGCTGAATGTCTCTTGGGTAATGACAGTGATTTAACTGAGCAGTGCTACAGTCCTTCTCAGTCCTTCTTAGCATCTCCACCCACCACTGTCTCGCTGTGGTGTTACTTTTACAGAAAATATTTAATTGATCTGAAATTATTAGGATCTGAGAGATGCCAGCATCATTCTATTCCTTTTCAGCTTGCGTCTTTTGAGAATTTGACAGAAATGATACACAAAGGTCTGACATATTGAGTATCCTTCCTTGAAAAGCAAGCAAATTGCATGGAGTTTCTGTTAATAGATAAAATCTTTTCAAAAATCAGAACCAAAGTTATTTTCTTCCTTTTAACTAATTTCAGAAGAAATAGCAAACTTCTCCTGCTGCTTCCTTGTCAACATGCCGAGGGATTGGACCAATTTGGTGACAGTATTTTTTTAACCTCACTGTTAGGGTTATCGAGTGTCTGATTTACATGGTTCAGTTATCAGTTTTGTCACTGAACAGGTACAGGATAGTTTGTGGTTCTTGCATATTAAAAACACTGAAATTATGCTGCTAAAACTGCAGGTCACTGCAAATATGACCTGCTGTCTTGTTACAAAGTATTCTAATGATGTACTGGATGTCTCACAAAGTTAATGGGTCGCTGCTACAGATATTACTTTTAGGAGACTAACTTGGTACAGGACTCAGCCATTCCAAGAATATATCAAGACAAACATTCTGAATAACCCCACTAATACTGAGGCCTTATTTCACTACCTACTATGAATGCAAAACTAAACTGGAAAACAACATACAAATAATGATGGCAGAGAAATGGATGTTTTATACCTTTACTCCTTAGTATTCCAGAAAGATCTACACCTCTGAACTTCTTTGCTTAAGAATTGTGTACAAAGTCAAAAATAATGGGGGTGGGGGGGTCAAAAGCCAAAAATCAGTGACACTTTTTAAGTGTTACTTTAATTTCACTGACCGCCTCAAAAAGCTCCGCTTTACTCTGTAGCATATCACCTACTCCGAGGTGATCTCTGCCTAACATATAAAGCTATGTCAAACCCAGAGCTGTTGGACATGCTACACCTAAAGAAATCCCAATCCCTCCGAGATACACGCTCTAGGGACCTAAACCTTGTCACCACAATAAACAGGACACGCTGGAGGGATAGATTCCTGTCCCAGAGACTTCCTATACTCTGGAACAAGCTACCCATCTATGTCAAACAAAGTTCTTCATTAGCACTCTTCAAGAAAAATCTTGATGAGTGGATGGGAAATAGGAAATACATGCCGGGGATCACTTCTGTGTCTCTGCTGGACTTGGGTGGCATAAGCTATGGAACCTTTCTGACTGGCTTACGTAGGCCCTTGGGCCGATAGCCTAGTACCTACCCATGAACCTATAAAAAGCTAATGCAGAACAGATTTTGCATTTTTCAGAACAATAGGAAGTATGTAACTTTAATGTCTGCCATTATAGGCCATAATCCTCAGTGACTTATGAGAAAATCAAAACTTTTATGAAGGGACAGGGCAAAAATATGATATGAAATCAGGGACAATTGAGCAGCATGGAGACATCCGAACTCACAAAAAGACCTTTCTTTAGAAAACAGGAAGGTATTTACCACCATAAGGAGGTCAGGATGCAGCAACAGACCATCCACAAAAATGTTTTCACCTTCCAATGTAATTATAAGTGACTTCCAGTGTTATAGAACTAACCCTCAGCCCCAAAGGTTGGACGAAACACTGGAACTAGCTTTGCATTCAGAGTGTTAGGTACTGAGTAGTCACTAATAAGACTCAGGATTTATGTCAAGCTTCTTTATGGTTTTGTAAAAGGCCAGCAGACTGAAACTAGTGTTGAACCTGCCCAATTTGAATTACATCAATAAAATTCTGCATACTGATCCTAAATTACTGACGTTTTTTAATAAGCAAAAATTATTGGGTGGCAGCTGTTGATATGAATGATGCTTGTGTTCACATCCTAGTTTGGAATTTCCAAAGGAAATTTTAAAGGCTCTAGGTTGTACTGATTCATCTCCAGCTGTCCACTCTAGCCTTTGACCTTTCCATAGTCTGAACATTGTGTGCCTAGCCTCAGTATTTGAAGAAAGAAATTTTATATTTGAGGCATCATCTGCATTGACAATGTTTTGCTTGAGGTATAAACTTTATGATGGATAAGCTGGCATTCCTATTCTTTGAACTGTGTTCTACTGTATTTAAAATTTCTTATACAAAGATTATTTTGAGTGGTATAACCTGTCGTAACAAGATTTCTCAGCTGAAGGCATTAATCAACAGAGTATTTTTAAAAACTTGAGCAACTACTTTATTCATGGCATACAGCTTCTAGTCACAACATGAAGATACAGCTTCTAGTCACAACATGAAGATACAGCTTCTAGTCACAACATGAAGATACAGCTTCTAGTCACAACATGAAGATACAGCTTCTAGTCATAACATGAAGATACAGCTTCTAGTCACAACATGAAGATACAGCTTCTAGTCACAACATGAAGATACAGCTTCTAGTCATAACATGAAGATACAGCTTCTAGTCACAACATGAAGATACAGCTTCTAGTCACAACATGAAGATACAGCTTCTAGTCACAACATGAAGATACAGCTTCTAGTCACAACATGAAGATACAGCTTCTAGTCACAACATGAAGATACAGCTTCTAGTCACAACATGAAGATAAGGCTAAAATGATGTAACTTGGATGTGCATGGGTAATCGAGACACCGCATGAACAGCACCAGATTAGGAGGTTTAATTAACTCGTGTCTTTCATTAAAAGCAAGCAAGCGAGACCTTTCTGTGACCAAGCAGCCTTTGGATAATTGGTTTGTCCATTATTTTTCCTTTTGTTAGGACAAATATACAAAATCTTCTTATGGAGTATAATGACAGATTTTGCTTTGACTGTGACCATTTCTAATGCAGGTTTAAAAGATCACTATGGTCAGAAACTGAAAAAAATGTTTCATCTTATTTGATGTAGTATACAGTACTCGTGTCTCCACAGTGGTGCAGCAGTTAGCATTGTCGCCTCACAGCAAGAAGGTCTCCCATTCGATTCTTGGCTGGAGTGCCTTCTGTGTGGAGTCTGCATGTCCTCACTGTGGTCGAGTGACGTTAAAGACATGTAGGTAGGTGTGAGCATGAATGGATGTGCCTTCTTTGAAAGGTTGGGCGTCGGGCTGGCAACTCAGCACCGTAAAAATCCACTGCCAATCATTAGTGGACCAGAGTTCCGCTGTGGCGACCCCTAACTGGGAAAAGCTGAAAGACATTACTTACAGTACTCATGTCTTTCCAGTACTATAATTAACTGTTTTTGATATAAACTATTCTTCCCAAAATGACCAGATAGGGGTAACCATACTGACCTGATTTTGTTTTTTAAGTTAATCTTTCTAGTTTCCACATTGCACTTTCTGTCTGCAGAATATGTCACTTCCTCTCTTTCCAAGTTGTTAAGTTCATTCGCTTAGAAAAACAGTACTCAGATTTCCTACCTAGTTTCATAATCTCTGCAAAGAATTCCAGTATCTCATTTGTGACTTGGTCTGGGTTTTGTTCATTCCCATCTTTTACATGTGTTATAATTAACACTTTCTTCTTCAGCTACAAATAGTTCTTAAATTCATTTGATTTATGTAAGTTAAGAATTCATTACAATCAGGGACCCCCCCACCCATTCAGTCACTCTGTCCCCTGCAGCATCAACTTTCCTGATGTAGTAGGCTGATTTGCTGTCTCAGCTGTGACTAACAATACAGGGTAACAGAATTGTGAATTTCACGGATTCGATAAGGATCCGAGTCTCAGCCAGAGGGAAAGAAGGAAACTAGAAACATCCTTCTATTTGGCCTTTCCTCAGCCACAAATTTGAAATAGTATGTACCAAATAGAGAGACAAATTCCTAAAAAAGTATGACAAGATTTTGTGCAAGCTCAACAGCTCAACTTGATGTGTACAGAGGAACCTTCATAGTACAAAAATGCCACAGAAAGGATAAAACAGCAAAGTCATGATGTATTTGTATGTGGAATTAGCATGATCATTTTATAAGGAATAAAATACACTCTAGGATGGGGAAGATTGTGTTTAGGGTGTGGTTCTTGTTTCTGCCCACCACATACATGAAGCTTCAGCTGTCATTTATGTACGTGTTCATTAAGCATCGCAACTAGATGTCTGGTCTAGAAACTGTAGTTAAAACGACTGAAATAGATTCAGCACTTGAACTGAGTGCAAAGGTACATAAGTAAATATAAGTAAACTCTTCTACCACAGACTGGCAATAAAGACAGACTAGATTCACCTGAAAGGGCTTACTCAGCGTCCAGAAACAAGGTATTCTTTGGATGGTCACTGCTCTAGGGGACCCTTAATTATCTATGCATTATGCAACATTCCAGATTAGTCTTAGAAAACAGTATGGGAGTCTGCCTAAGTGTTCAGCAACTGCTGTGAGAGATATATATGAGAAGTACTTATAACAACAGTAGGCCAAGAGAGAGAAGGAGACCTCACCATCCTCCTCTGAGGCAGGATTTGCACTTGGGTATTCTTCATGACTTTTCTACAACAAATGTGCATAGTTAACAAATGATTATATTTCCACAGTTATTAGTTGATACAATTGAACTCGAACTAAGTATCTCATTAGAAGAGCTGAAGATATGAGGCAATACTGCTTTAATATGGGGCACAAACCAACTAATACTAGAAAAACAGCACTATGAGACTGATTCTATTGTCTCACAAGAGGACCTTTGCCTGCTTAGCAATGCTGACCAGACATCTACAGACAAAAGTAAAGGCCTTGTTGCTAAAATGCCATTGCAAGTTTGTTTTCCTCATTGGTCCATTGTTCTTGTAATATTATCTCACACAACTGCTTTAATCTCTGTCTTTTTGCATTATACTACCACTGTAACACAACATGTTTTCACAACTGGGGACATTTGATACTTTTAAATAAAATACTTGAATTAAGTGTTTTTATGCATTAAGGGTGTAGGGAATGTGTGAACAGCAAACAACATAATCCTGCTGATCTCTCAATTGTTGTTCATAATTACTGGTAGCAGCACAAAAGTCTTCAGGCAACAGCAAAATTAGTCAGATGTTTAAGTGTATTTGTCCATTGTCTGTGGTCAGTCAAACTTGGGTCTCTATGCGTTTGTCAGCAGGGTATGTTTTCCATTATATCTTCTTTGTATAACACAGTATGCATGAGTGGCAATTTTAAATGCAGATTTCAGGCAGTAATTAATCTACTGATCCATAAGCAGTGATAAGCAATTGCGTTAATGCTGACGTAATAAAAAATACTGAATTAACCATAGCTTCAAATGTAACAGAAAGTGTTAATTTGTCATGTAGTTCTTTTTCTATGTACCTGGTGCCTGAGCATGCTGTGTCTTTAAGATTCTATCCTTATTTATTTATTTCATGTGCACTGTTACATCCTTTTGCCCAATAATGAATTCAGTCTTTGGCAGGCAGCTGAGAGGCAAACTGCAGTGTAGAGGAACAAGAGAGAGAGAGAGAGAGAGAATGCGTGTGTAAGCTGGATTGCTTCGCTATAGCAACACATCTGGACTGCACAGCCTTTGCCTCGTTATTTCCCCTTCTTTGACTGATTGTCACTCCCTATAGCCAGCTGGGACTGATCTCTCACCATGTCCTCTGAAAAACAAGGTAAAATACAGATTGTTATTGTATTATTTCTTTTTGTCTTGCTGTTTGTATTTTTATAGGAATGTTGTATTCTGCTGCAGACAGAATGGGATGATGGATCTTTCTCTCTCATGGTTATAAAAAGAAGCTACAACCATATTTTCTTTCTAGAGGTAAAAACGAACAATGATTTCTCACAGATGGAATGCTTCATTTCAACCCCATTAAAAACAATGAATGTGGCACCGATTTTCCTTTTTTTCCTGGCTTCTTGAAAAAAATCATGTTTCCCCAAGGGAGAACTATTTTTATCTGACTTCCATTGTTTTACTACATTTTATTCTGCAGTCTTGTCTTTAAAAAAAATCCCAAACCACTGAGCTAAGAAGGGTGCCAATTCTGCATGTTTCTGTGTTGAAGTATTCTGATTATTTTTTAGCCCATAGTCAGGAGATGCAATTAGCCTTAGCCAGTTAGGGAGACTGACTAAACTGTGACAGTGTTAGTCATTTGTCAGAGGACACTGATACTGCTCTGAAAATAAAATGTATATGTCACTCAAACTCAAAGGTTTGATTTCAATATTGGGTTTGTAAGAATACCAGCCACTGTTAGCTGGTCACTGATGCCATTTGATGTGTAGCTGGGTATCTATTTACAAGGCACTTATCTGCTTGTTCCTTTCTGTTGTTGTCTTGGTGTTTAAAGGTTGTGGATAGATGGATGGATTTTTTGCATGGTTCTGCTCTAATTATGTCCGAATGGACAGATGTAGGAAGATACGTGCTAGTTTTCATTATGTTCATTTTTATAAGAACAAAATATGTTTTTTAAGAATCCTGTGATTGCATTCTGACTCTTTTACCCCTTCTCTTCAATCCAGTGCTACATATTTCTTTATTTTTCTAACACCAGGCATTTAGAATATGTTACAGTCATACAGTAATGCATACTATAAACTATGCATGCGGGTTTAGAATATGGTATGGCGATGGAGTCCATCGTTCTCTTTATTATTAAGCATCCTTGCCTCTCTTTTCATGTTGTTTGTTTCAACTCTCAAAAGGGTACTGTAGTAAACAGTCATATCACTGGCCTATGGGACCCGGTTTGCCAGTTTTCTAGTGTTCTGCACGGTTTGCTTCATTATCACAACCAGACTCCATAATAATGCAGACGGCTCTGAGTTTCACTTTGCTTTTATACTTATTTCATCCACCCTCCCCAAAAGACTGGCTTGTTGATGTGATGGGTGAATTGTTGCTTGTAATGTCTACCATTTCATTTTGGAAATGGGCATGCACTGCCAGTATGCCATTTGGGTAGACATGCTTCCCGAGGAAAGAGGGAAGGGGACACAGTGTACCCAGCATCATTGCTCTATAATCAGTAAGGCTGGTTGTCTACCCTTAATCCTTAGAGACAATCCTCTTGCCAGTACTTGCACCACAAGATTTTGAATCTTAGCTACTGCAGACCCCTATTAAACATCATTACAATTAAACATAGCGCTAAAACATTGGGATCATCCAACCTTCTGTAATCTCTCCAGCGGTACCCTAGTATGGTTTCTCCATTAGTGAACATATTTTTCAGTGCTCCCACCCTGACAGGGAATGTAAACTTCTTTATTGTTTTTCTTGTCTGAAATCAGATTTCTTATTCAAAGAAGGGCAGAATGTAGCTGTAAAAATGATGTTATCTGGCCACTCTCAGTACTGTATCATTGATTGATTTCAAAAGTGTACCAGGTCTGCAGTTTGCAGAGCTCTAAATGTTGCTGCGCCTTAAACTAGTATTACTGTATATCTCCCAACTTTAACATTATGTAAGATTACATAATACTGCAGTAACATTCAGCCACTTTGAATTTCTGTGACAAGGACATGGATGAAAAAAATTGCTTCAGTGGTCTAGTTCACTTACCTGTTCTATAAATAAATAAATAATAACTGCAGACAGCCCTCACTGGTGACTGGAGCTGCCATGCATATCCTAGAAATGCAGCACACAAGAAATGGGGTATGCCTGGGCTTTTTGAATAGTCTATCTTTGCACCTAGGGAGAATACAGAACCCTCTCTGAAGCATTTCTTGTCATTTGTCTTTCTTCACAGTACCAATTATTAGAGCGTCTTAGAGGAATGATTGAATGCAGAAATGGTCACAATATTCTGAGAAGACAAACTTAGACACAAAAGAATAGTAACTATATAAGAAGATATTTTAACATTATTTAGTTAATTCACCAGTGGTTCTGGTTTACCGTGGTACTTTCTAGCATACTACCAGCTCCATGATACTAACACAGTTTCTATCCTCATTTCTAAATAAGTCTTCTTCATTGCAACATACTTTTGTAGGGACAGCATACGTCACCTCTCTGGGCTGTCCCAGGACAGGTCAAAAAAGGAAATTTTCATTTAACATTGCCATGTAATCTTTGTAATGTAGGTCAAAAGAAGATTTTCTTTTCAGCAGAGGTTTTGCTGGGAGCCATCAATATACAGCAACCTGACAGTGACAGTTTGCATTCTTCAGCTGCGTTCATTGGATTACTGGTTATAGCAGGCAGAACATGAGGCCTGGTGCTCATACTCACTTCATTTGTGACTGCTACCGATACCTTTACTATATATAGCCACCTAAGCTGTTAATTATTTTTGTTTTTATTTGTGTCTGTTGTGTGTGTGTGTGTGTGTGTGTGTGTGTGTGTGTGTGTGTGTGTGTGTGTGTGTGTGTGTGTTATGTGTGACAAGAATTTATATATACATGTGTGTGTGGATACAATGCATATACAGCCATTCAAACTGTTTACATGATAATGTATGATGTTTAATAACTAAAATATGTATGCATATCAGCATGTTGTTGGTGCTAGGATAGGCCTGGGCCTTAGCGTTCTAACCTTTTGCGTTCAATATTCATTTATAAACATTTTCTACGGGTGTCTTCTTCATTTACAGTAGTGCCTTCACTTTCTGTAGACAAGCAAACCATAGACATTGTTCTACGTTCATTGCTAAGGAACCATAAGTCATTACTATCTATTTATATTAATAATCCTCACAAATTATATTTTTATTGTCATGTTTTATTATAATTGATATGCAGCATGCTATACTTTACTTAAAGGTTTAACCCAAATAATGTGCATGTGTGTGTGTGTGTGTTTTACAAATATATATATATGAACATAGACACGCACATACCTATATGTATACCGCCTACAATACACATATGTGTGTGTGTGTGTGTGTGTGTGTGTGTATATATATATATATATATATATATATATATATATATATATATATATATATATATATATATATGGAGGAGTATCAATATATACCAATATACCAAAGCATAATCTTTACAAAATCAACACCAAAAGATTGGATTTGCAAATGCCATCATGCTGCTATGCATGTGCTAATCAAAAATACATTAAAACATAATTTTCTGCAGAGGGGTAAGCCTACTCCACCTCCATACCCCATGCTAATTATATATATTAATGCTGAGATTGCATGACCTTGGGAAAATGGCATATTCCCCTACCCTGAGAATTGTGAAAGCTTGCATACCTGTCGATCATCTGTTTAGTCGGTAAAACATTGTTGGCTAAACAGACATCGATCTAAGGTAGAGTTGACCAACTTCAAATTATGCATATGTGTATGTGTGTATGTATGTATGTATGTATATATATATATATATATATATATATATAAAAGACAAAAATAGGAAGCCTCCCACTGTAGAACTGTGTAATACGAAGTATCCAATCAACAAAAAAATTACCATGGTCACCATTGCCAGGCTAACAAATTTACGACACCAGTAAAATGGAAGATTTTCTTTACTGATATCCGAGGTTATCCAAGTGCAACTAACTCTGGGCAAAACTGCAATCCAAATTGTAGCTTGCTAGAGATCCCCCACTATGCCCCAGGATTCCCACTCCTCTTTTCTTGATATACTGGAAAATATTAGGGTTCAACCAAACACCCTAATAATGGGTGATTTCAACTACCCCACCATTAACTGGGAAAACTACTCATGTATCAACTCCTTCACTCAACGCTTTCTGGAATTCATAAATTCCAATGCCCTGGATTAACTTATCCACACCACCACCAGGGGCAACAATATCCTAGACCTAGTCATTACCAACATGAGTGCGTGTTTCCACACCTGAAATCCATCATTGGTCAGACCCATAAGCTAATCACCCTAGATATCCAAACCCCCCCCCCCTCCACCATTAAGGAAACCACGGTAAAAAATGTCTCCAAAGCCAACTTCATGCTTCTTAAGACAGAAGTGGTGAACTTCATGACACCCATGCATCTGGACAATACAGTTACGACTGCTGAATCCTACACAAATGCAGTCTATAAGTACTTACACGAGTGCATGGATCGTGCTATCCCAAACAGAACCAAGATGCTATCCTTCAAAAAAAGGAAGCCAATCTGGTGGTCCCTTGCCATAAACAAACTCTACAACAGAAGGAAGAAACTGTTGCAAAAGAGAGTAAAATCCCATGAGTGGAGCAGCTTCCTGGTCAGCCTCAGTAAGAAGCTGAGATCCCTTATAAGATCATCCAAAGCTAGCTATGAAAACAAAATCACCACTGATTCTAAGGGCAGCCGCAAAGCATTCTATAGCTATGTCAAGAATCTCAATGACAACACCCAGATCTGCTCTGAGTTACAGCACAACAGCACGAAAATTACAGAACCAAATGATATTGCCAACATCCTGGCAGATAGGTTCAGTGCTTTACCCCCCTCTCACCCCCTAAAGGGCCCATATACATACAGGAAGAATGCAAAGTCCCTGTAATTACATCTATGCACGTAAAATCTGCCCTCTCTAAAACCAAAAACACAGCATCCATGGGACTGGACAACATCCCAAGCTGCGTTTTACACAAACTTCAGAATGAACTGGCTCCCCACCTAAGCACCATGTTTAATCATAGTCTCACATCAGGCTTTGTGCCCACTGAATGGTGCACAGCAACAGTTATCCCACTCCACAAAGGGGAGCCACCACTGATCCTAGGAACTATCGGCCTATTAGCCTGATGAGCCTGGTCTGCAAGGCCATGGAATGTATCATCATGGAACTCATAAACAAAGACATTAATGACCTCTAAACTTTGGACCCCACCCAGTTCGGGTTTGTGAAAGGCAGATCATGCCTTCTGAACTGGATCGACATCTTCAAGGCAGTCACCAAAGCAGTAGATGAGGGTAAGGTGGTTCACACAGCCTATCTTGACCTCACCAAGGCTTTCAACACCATCCCCCATTCTGGAATTGCAGCTAAACTCACTAAACTAGGTATAAATCCGTACGTTGCAAGATGGGTTGCCAACTGGCTCACTGACAGAACCCACACTGTAAATGTTGCAGTCTCCAAATCTGACTTCAAACCAGTGACAAGTGGAGTACCACAGGGTTCAGTCTGGGACCTCTCCTGTTTGGTATCTACTTCTCTGAAGTACAGGCTAACACAGAAGGCATCTGGCTAATGAAGTTCACAGATGACTGCAAACTAGGAGCTATAGTCAAGTCCCGAAATGATGTGGACGTCCTACAGAAGGGCCTCTCTGAGACAGATGCCTGGTGTCATTGGCATGGTCTCAAGCTCAATGCCAAAACGTGCATTATCATCCCCTTTGGTAAAAACTCTGTACCCATGAACTACCACATAAATGGTAGTCTACTTAATGCCGAATGTGTGGTAAGAGACCTTGGGACCCAGGTGGACAGTAGTCTCTCCTTTGATCATCACATCGCCACAGTAGTCAGGAAATCCTTCTATGTGGCACACCTCATCACAAAAGGGTTCTCATCCAGGAAAAAAGAGGTCATTGTTCCCCTCTACTCGGCACTCATTAGACTCATTATAGAGAACAGCACCCCTTTTGGAATGTACCTCACAAGACTTCTGTAGCAGCTGGAAAGGCTACAGAAGTACCTCACAAAGAGGATTACTGGCCTCAAACAGATGCCCTACACTGACCGTCTCAAAAACTCCAGCTTTACTCTATAACATATCGCCTACTCCGAGGAGATCTCTGCCTAATATATAAAGCTATGTTAAACCCAGAGCTGTTGGACATGCTATACCTTAAGAAATCCCAATCCCTCTGAGCTACACACTCTAGGGACCTAAACCTTGTCACCACAATAAACAGGACATGCTGGAGGGATAGATTCCTGTCCCAGAAACTTCCTATACTCTGGAACAGGCTACCCATCTATGTCAAGCAAAGTTCTTCATTAGCACTCTTCAAGAAAAATCTTAATGAGTGGATGGGAAATAGGAAATACACCCCAGGGATCACTTCTGTGGCTCTGCTCAACAGGGACACAGGAAATTAACTTTCTTGGATGGTGTAAGCCAGGGAACCTTGTTGGCTAGGCTTACTTAGGCCCTTGGACCGATAGCCTACTACCTACCTATGAACCTATAAGCGCTTTTGGATCACCTGATCCTTCAACAGATCCATATAAAACAGGTCAGTTAAAAAACATTTAAATACTAAGGCATACCCAATCAAGACTTAATTTACTGACACACCCTCTCTGTCAAGATTTCACACATGCCTTTTAAGCCTTCTCCCTTTTAGTGCAGGTTTAATTGCTAAGTAGGTATTAAGACCTGGAGATTTATATGCCTGCAGCCTACCTATCCAGCACATCTCTGCTTTCTCTACTAGGTTATTAACATCTCCCCCCTCTCTTGTTGTTACCTATGCTTTGTATCACCCTAAAATAAAAAGAATGTCCTTCATTCTCTTTAATATTCTTAAAATGTTTGTTTTTTTTTTTACATCCTGCTGCCTAATGTCACTCAAATGTTTGGACATTCTCTCCTTTAGTGGTCTCATGATTTTACCCACATAAAAGCAGCCACAGAGACCACATGTAGCCATATAGACTATGCTCCTACTGGTACAATCTGCATACCCATCAAAATAATATTCTTTCTTCTGTTGCAAATGTAAAAATACATTTCCTTTGAAAATAAATTTTCAACAAGTACATCTATGACATGGGTGGGTGCCTTTTCTTTGTGAAACTACAGAGTGACAGTTCCCATTTGTATTACCTAAAAGCTGCTTAAGATTGTGATTGTTTCTAAAGGCGAAGTGAGGTATTTCCCCTACAATCCCTTTCATCTCCTCATCTGATATCCGAATCTTCTAGTTGTTCCTAATCACATTACAGATCCCCTTTATTTCATTTGAATATATAAGTATCATTCTAAGTTCCTTACTATCCTCTCTATGTGGAACCTCTTCCATATGATCCCCCCTATCTAAATACGGTTTCCCTACGTCCTCTCTTAAATCCTGTACTTGTCTCTGTGCAGCGGTCATTTCACCTTGTTTGTATCCTCTGCTCAAAAAATGTCATCCTCTTCAATAAACTCCTCCCCTTGGGTATGAAGTCTGGATGCTCTAAGGAATTATCCCCTGAGGACATTCCTATGAACATGTCCAGGGTGCATACTAGATCTATGCAGGGTACTATTTTTCCAACACTCCTTCTGATAAAGAGCAGTGTGTATTTCCCCAGACACAGTACCCTGTTTCAACCTAATGTCAAGAAAATGAATGCTTTCAATATCATGTTGCATTTGAAACGTAGAAAATCAGTGGTAGTTTCTAAATATGCAACAAAAGCATGCAACTGTTCAAGGCTCCCTCCCCTTAAAATAAAAACATCATCCACGAACTCTTTGTAGAAATTAATACATTTATGAAACAGGTTACTGCTAAACACATAGCACTCCTCCCATTGTGCCAACACCATATTAGGATAGGTGTTGGCACATGGGTACCCATGGTCACACCACATTTCTGCAGGTATAAATCATCTGCTAACAAGAAAGTATTATTCTTCAAGATGCATTTCATCAGGGTACATAACAATTCTATCTTTCTATGATCATACTCACTTGCTAAGAAACGTTTCCAGTGCTTCTAAACCATAAGCATTTGGTATTATGGTAAATAGAATTTTTATATCCATCGTCACCATAATCAAACAGCCACCATGGTTGGTGTCCCTTTTATACAATCCTAAATCTCTAAGGAAATGTTGTGAATCCTTCAGTACAGCTGGTGCTAGCTCAAGTAACTCCTTTAGATTGCTCTCATTTACACACACACATACACACACACACACACACATATATATATATATATATATATATATATATATATATATATATCTTACACACACACACACACACACACGACTTTTTTGATTCACTCCCCAATACTGTAGTTTCACACACACACACACACACACACACACACACACACACACACACACACACACACACACACACACACACACACACACACACACACAAACAGGCACGTTTTTTGATTCACTCCCCTATACTGTAGTTTCACAAATTATCAGCTAAAGTTCAGGAGACTATGCTGTAATTATGCAGTAGAAGACAGGCTGGATTTCTAACTTCGTACACAGTCAGAGAACCTTTACATTGTCTCATGAGCCACATTTTGTGGGTCTCTGAGAGCTGCAGTTATTAATCTGCTTTCTATTGTTCTCAGTTTGAGTGTGCTTTTTTGCACAGCCTGCATTTTTATCCTTTTACTGCAGCATTAGTGACATACTCTAAGAAGGAAGTGCAGTATGGTGTAACTAGCTGTTACTGAACGAATGGCTGCATTTCTGACTAATCCTCTCCAGCAGTCCCATAGATAGTAACTGCTGTATTGGGCTTAATGATACCCCAATCAGTGTAAGCCTTCACCCATCAGAGGTGTGTATACTACACAGAGCAGTCATTCCAGTTGAATAGCATGGAATGTTCTTATTACTCATCCATATCAGTAACATAGAATATTGCCATCTGCAACAGGAAACTAATACAAGGACTTGCACATGACTGTATTGAGTGCTTATAACAAATAGAGTTAGCAGAACAGTATGTCAATTCTTGTTACCATAGTTTTGAAAATTTTGCACTTCTATTCCAGCCCCAAGTTATACAAAAATACTTCACCAGTCAGTCATAGATTAGTTCTGTCAACACAGCAAGAGTTCTGAATATCAGTTTGCAGTGTCAAAAAGTAGACACAGCAATATGCTCAAGTTACCAGAAGGAATGTTGCAGGTAGAATGGAGCATCTCACAACTGTTTTTAATTCTTTGGCAGCAGAGCTGTGCCCACATGTGAGCACAGGACCAAAGGGTCAGGTGTTAGGTAATGTACTGTATAGGGGGTTAAGCATTAACTTGAAAACCACTGCTGAACCTCAGTGCATACAACAGTTAGCAGCAAGAAACCTCTGCTGGTTAATGTTTTCAGGGTCTCAGATGAGATGAAATGCTACATAGAAAAAAAAAGAAAAAAATAATTAAAATAATATTACAGTAATGCAGAGAGGAAGGTTATATGGACAGAGATAACGATGGATACAGAGAGAGAGGCGATATTTTGAATAACAGGGCCACATGTGATAAAGGGGCCTGTAAAGAATTTGTTACACAGTGAAAGGAAGTAAGAAGATGAGACACATCTAAGGCAGCTGCAGTATGACAAAGGATTCAACATTTTGAATGTATTGTATGTCAGACTGCCTGCATGAATCATTGTTGCTTCACGGTCAGAATATGACTTTGTCAGATGCTGACTTAAAAGTATTATCAATCTACCATTTGGTTTGTTCCACATATGCATGTGACCTCAAATGTAAGCTCAGGTTTAACAAGATAGTGTTTGCCTTACTGGTTAATTTTTAACTTCTGTTTGTGTCCACTCAGTAAGCGGGGTCTCTTCGTCAACATTTGGTTGTGTTAAGTGGGGATAGCCCTAGGTTAATCTGCCAACAACAGATGAGGGAAGAGAGAGAGACAGAGAGAGAGAGAGACAGACAGATAATTATACGTATATACACGTACATATGTACATGCATGCACACATCATACCTCTCAACGTCTTGGAGCAAGAAATCTGGACAAAGGCATAAATAAAAGTGGGACAAAGGCCCAAGAATAGGGACATTTTTTAAACATTGGTCTTACAAACTTAGAAAGTTGATAGAATAACAAGTTTTGCATCAGCATGAATTTTCTGAAGAGTATGAAGTTTAAAACTCAAATGTTTGTCATTATTTTCTAGCTTCAGTCTTTAATGATTTACCACTAATTTGCCAGAAAACCACAATTTTATCAAAAATGACCAAAAATATGAGGCAAACATTCTGTGAAAATCTGTACAGATGAGCGGTATGGACAGACACACATGCATGCAAGTACACACACACACACACACACACACACACACACACACACACACACACACACACACACACACACACACACATGAAACAAAGGTATGAAGCTACTATTTAGAATGAAAAGAAAAATTAAAAATGGAAAGATAAAATACTGTCAGCAGCTCAGACATGACAGTATGCAGTGATGCAGGACATGGCAGTATGCAGTGATGCAGGACATGGCAGTATGCGGTGATGCAGGACATGACAGTATGCGGTGATGCAGGACATGGCAGTATGCGGTGATGCAGGACATGGCAGTATGCGGTGATGCAGGACATGGCAGTATGCGGTGATGCAGGACATGACAGTATGCGGTGATGCAGGACATGGCAGTATGCAGTGATGCAGGACATGACAGTATGCGGTGATGCAGGACATGGCAGTATGCGGTGATGCAGGACATGGCAGTATGCGGTGATGCAGGACATGGCAGTATGCGGTGATGCAGGACATGGCAGTATGCAGTGATACAGGACATGGCAGTATGCGGTGATGCAGGACATGGCAGTATGCGGTGATGCAGGACATGACAGTATGCGGTGATGCAGGACATGGCAGTATGCGATGATGCAGGACATGGCAGTATGCGGTGATGCAGGACATGGCAGTATGCGGTGATGCAGGACATGACAGTATGCGGTGATGCAGGACATGGCAGTATGCGGTGATGTAGGACATGGCAGTATGTGGTGATGCAGGACATGGCAGTATGCGGTGATGCAGGACATGACAGTATGCGGTGATGCAGGACATGGCAGTATGCAGTGATGCAGGACATGACAGTATGCGGTGATGCAGTCTGGTTTTCTTCTTTTTAAGAACAGCTTTTCCCATTTTTCTTGTTATGCAAATTAAGGAGAGCAGTAACATCTCATTATATGCAAATCAGCACATCTCTGTTGTTTTGCTGTCCAATAATGTTCAGTGGTTGTGTGACTATGAGGAAAGAAAGATGCCGATTTATAATCCAGATAACGGCAGAGGCTGGTGGGTTTGGCAATGGAAGCAGAAGAGGGGCTTGTGTGATGAAATTAAAAAAAATCCCTAAATATTAAGCTGTTTTGTTTGGTGTGCATATATTACAGATAGTTGTAGAAATATCACTGAAAGCAGTTGTTATATAAATCTAGTAAATCTCTAAATATGTTTGTAAGAATCACAATTTGTCTTTTACATCTTGGAATTCATGATGGCCCTTGGCTCCCTATATTATCCCCTCCTCATTACAGTGACTTCTTTGTGCCACCCCCTCACCCATCTAATAATGAGTCATACATGATTTTAAGTCCTGTAATTTATTTAAGAGCTATGAGGACCCTGACTATCCTTCTCATTAACCTGTATGTCACTTTTTTTGAATTACTAGGATTTACAAATCATCTTTGTGCGTTGGACACACACTGGAAGAACATATCCTAGCTATATGATGTTTTCTGTGTGAACATTTCTGTGTGTGAGCACGAGCAAATGTACTTATGATATGTGTGTGTTTGTATGTGTGTGTGTGTATGTATTACATATGTATACATATTAAATGATGCTATCAAAGTAGTAGAAGAAATGCAATAAAACATGTAAATAAAATACCATTTTTAAGAAATATGTTAAAGGAATGGTGCACATCAAAACACTGAATGCAGAACAATAGCCAGTGTTTGCTCCTCTGCAGAACAGGTTGGTAGTGACATCAAGGCTGATAGTGGCAAAGGGCCTTCCAAGGTCCAGTCCTACCCCAACTTCATAGAAATACTTAAACGCACATGCATGTACACTAAATACATGTGGGTAGAGAGACATACATGTATACATACAGGGACACATATACACACACAGACACACACACTTGTATACATACAGGGATACATACACACAAATATATACACAAATGTATACGCATGCATACATACAGGGGCACACATACATGCACACACAAGCATGCGTGCTTACATGCAGGGACACACATGCGTACATGTATTAGACTACCTTGTTGTTGTTGTGTCTTTCGGCTTTTCCTGGTTAGGGGTTGCCACAGCGGAACTCCAGTCTGCTAATGATTGGCAGTAGATTTTTACATGCCGAGTTGCCAGCTCTGACGCACAACCTTCAATGAAGGCACGCCCATTCACGCATGTCTCCACACAGAAGACGCTCTAGCTGAGAATCGAACAGGACAACGTCTTACTGTGAGGCGACAATGCTACTGCAGCACCACCACCGTAGACTACCTACTGTGAGCAAATGTCTAAGCATCTTCATTTATTAATTCACTTCAATTTAGTCTTCTGTTCTAGATGTAATTTATTTCTATGTTTTAGCCATGTAAGAGCCATTGAGTATAACTACCTGTTTCCTGAGGAGATGCAACAGGCTTGACTGATTAACTTGCCTATACACATGGTATGAAAGTGGGTTTGGAGTTTACAGTTAAGTTCTTTGATGTGTCATGCGTATGAAAGTTTCTTTTACATATAAACTGTTTTGGTTCACATTTTCACTAAGTATGGTATTTCTCTAGTAGTATCTTCAGCTGTAAGTAAATGCTTTTGTGCTATGAGTTATTGGACCTGATTTAAGCAGAAGCTTGCTCATTCTGTTAAATCTGCACAAATTATAAGGTATTGCCTGTTCTGTATTATTTACAGTATTTCATGCTAGACTATTAATACCATATGAATTTTATAGAAATTTAACTTGCTGACATGCAACCCTCTGTACACACCCCCCTCTACTGAAACAGACGTTAGTGGCGTCAAACATGGATTAGTTTACTTTGGAGTTGGCAGACATAGTCTGTAACCATAGTATACTGAAAAAATGCTATATGAGCTACTGTGTATTACAAACGCTAAAATAGCCATGCACTAGTTAGAGATGCTATATGAGCTACTGTGTGTTACAAACGCTAAAATAGCCATGCACTTGTTAGAGATGCTATATGAGCTACTGTGTGTTACAAATGCTAAAATAGCCATGCACTAGTTAGAGATGCTATATGAGCTACTGTGTGTTACAAACACTAAAATAGCCATGCACTAGTTAGAGTTTCACTCCGATGCTGGCAGAGGCCCAGCCAGAGAATGGTAGGATTAAGAACCTGAGAGGGATCCTTTCTTGGTGAAGAGGATATTCATGTGTGTCATCATCATCATTATCATCAATCCCCTTTGTACTCATGTGTGTATCTCATGGAAAATGCTATCAAAGTGACTTGAGGATGTAAAAACTTGCACTTCAATGGTGGTTTATATTATCATACAATGTGACCTTGTGTCTGCACAAATTTAAAACAAATGGTATAAAAATCACGGTGGGGGTTTTCTGCCAGATTGAGATGATATCTATTAAGCCATTGCAATTAAAGATGTAAGATAGGCTCCATACTCCCCAACCACCACAGGGTCTCAGACATACTATGGTCCACTGGAAACATAATGTCCCAAATGTATACAGATCATAGCCCACTGCTAATATGAGGGTCTGCACAAAAGGGCTTCTGACATGGACAACAATCCACTGTCTTACAGATTCAAAACATGGACGATAGTGAATTGCCACTAAAGGATATCAGACTTGTTCTATGGTCACTAGCTGTGAAAAGTCAAAATATGGATACATCATAGTCCTTTACTATCATGGGGATACAGATATAGCTCCCACTGCTAACAGACATGCCACATTCCACAGCAGAGGAGGAGTCCATGTCAAGTGAGTAACTCGGGGATATCAGTTTGTTCAGCACTAAAGAAAACATTGTCATTGTGGTGTGTGTGTGTGTGTGTGTGTGTGTGTGTGTGTGTGTGTGTGTGTGTATCTGAGTGTGTTTGCATAAATTGCATGCATGCATGTTTGTGGGGATGTGCCTGTTGTAGAGTCACCAAAGGGCCTGGAAAGATTAAAGGAATAATCATGTGGTGAGCTTTCAGGAGATTATAAAGCAGAGCAAAAGAAAGCATATGTTTGTGAGAATCTGAAGGGTTATGGTGATCTGAATTTTGTCATTTTGTTAGTTATTTGAGTCTTTAGCTTGGCTTTCATCAGTCAGATATTGGCTGTAACTATTACCATGGAAAAATGACTTGAAACTCAATCTCAGCTGTTTGGTATGATTTCTGCTTCCTCAGCACATTTCCCAGTCTGCAATGGCACTGGTGGCATTCACTTCAGCTGTTTTAGTCCAAAAATTCAACCTCTGGTACTGTTACAACGGGATGCTTTCTGTAAGCGTTAAATGAGTGCACAAGCCGGTAGACTCAGGTGAATGCACTTTACATTTATTTTCTTGTTTCAGCATGAGCACGGCACCACACTTAGTCACTGGTCAGTATCACTTTGTCAAATCGTCTGTTCATCGAATCATTATTTATCGAACCCACTTAAGCGAAAACTCATTTCAGCGAATGACCATTTCAGCAGAAAATTCTCCAAGGGAAGGAAACTAGTGGGCTAGCTACCGATTGTAACAAACACTACACAATTTAAAACTCAGCACAATGGAGGGCTTCACCCCCAACACCCCCTCTAACTAAATATACCAATTCTGAGATTGAACTACAGTAGAGAAAAGGGCAAATTTCCAATCATTGCCAACTACTTCCTTTCCCTGAGAAAAAAATTCCCTGAAACAATCGTTTTCTGAAATGAGTTTTCACTTAAGTGGGTTCGATGAATAGTGATTCAATGAATAGACTATTCGACAGTGATATAGACCCCTTAGTTGCATATACACATGAACACACACACACACACACACACACACACACACACACACACACACACACACACACACACACACACACACACACACTCAGCTTCTTTATGTTTATTCTTTCAAGCTACACAGATAATATGATTGAAGATTCTCTGTTTCAGGCTAGATTGATGTGATGAGCCTATTTCTGATTGCGAAATGTAAAAACAAAGTTCCATCCCTAAAGTGGATCTAGGCAGATTTGCCAGTGGTAAATCAGCTGAAAATCACCATAAGTCAAATAAGATGGCCAATTGATAAGCATATGAATTTGGTTTTCTGTGAGGGGCACAGAAAACCAAATTCATATGGTTTGGTTTGGTTTTCTGTGAGGGGCACCCCATTGCAGATGTTTGCACTTCCTACATACCTGCTACTAATATATTGAACTCCAAGGTCAGTCCACTTACAGGAAAAGAGAAATAACTGATTTTAGGTTTAATTTTGTCTGATCACCCACCTGGAACTTTCAGCCACTTTACATTTAGCTGTAAACCCTAGTGCTGCCTGAAGATTTCTGTGGTGGCCTGGCATCAATCAGAACTGAAGAGTTAGTCAAAATTTGCAATGGATGTCAAATTGTCTGGACTCTACTTCCCTCTGGAAACGTGCATGTTCAGCAATGACCATATACACAAGAATTTATTCACATTAATGTTCTGGATCCCTTCATGGACCCAGTGATTCTAAATGTAGTTCGTACATACTCAAAATAGCTGAAAGCAATATATATTTAGTGAAGAATGTTTAAAAATACAATATCAATGATCCTATGAAGGATAATGTTTTCTGAAACTGATTGCCAGAAAAAACAGTTTTTGTTTGTTTATACATCATTGGTGTCTTAGAAGGTCTGATTGAGCAGAACCCATATACAATAGAGGGCTGCCGAGAAACCCCCCCCCCTGCTTATATCTGCACAGAACAGTAATAATAAACTTTCACCAATAAAAAGCTTAAACAATTGCTATAATACATAGTTCGTATATTGCATAGCAAAAAATAATCCAGTCACACACAGTGCAATACAAAAGGAGTAATTACTTCAAGCAGCAGTGGATGAACTAGAGTACGAATGGTTAATGCTACTTCAACGGAGCTTAATTATTGGTGATAATTGTTAAAAACACGTAGCAAGCAATAGTTTTACCTGCAATGAAACAATGTGGCTAGACCTCCATCTCAAATACATGTTTTTTGCACCAACCATGTATTTGAGATGCATAACTAGACACTTTAATTCAAAATATTTATTCTGTGAAAGCAGGGAAACAAAAAAAAGGCTCATTGGAATTAGACTTTCACATAAGCACTATGGGTTTCTGAATACTCCCCTCTACCATTATTATACAAGTGCATACAATATGCAGTCTTAGCATATAAATAAGAAGCCTTTGATACCAGGAACATAGAAACAAAATGAAGTAAGTTTTGATTAAGTACAACTTATTAACAGCTGTGAACATTTCATTTTATTGACATTTTATTATATACAACAAACCAGAACAAAATATGCAATCCAGGAAAATATTATTGCAAGGTGTGTGGGAGAAGCCACCTGCACCATCACATCTCACATCTTAAAAATGGCAACTCTGAGGTTATGTAAACTCAGGAGTAAAGGAATCCTTAATTTCCAAACAAAACCAAGTCCTTCCTTGTCCCACAGGATGAATGATCTCAGATGTTTTATACTTAAACTGTAGGACATAGAAAAGTAACAGTTTTGATCACATGATACTCATTTTGACAACATCTCCGACATTTTCGATAGCAGAGTTTTGAAGATAGCTAATCAGATCGTTAAGATAAGAAAGGATCTTAAACACTTTGAGATGGAATGAAATGGCCATTTCCATACCCTAAGAGGGATAACAAACTGGATCTCTGACCAGAAAGGAATAAATGACTGGCTTAGTCTCACACCATCAAATAACCTTGATGGTATCTTCCGAAGGAGGCATTTCAGAAGAAGAGCCTTCCTTGGTCATTGTTCCTAGTCCAGTGGGACAACAATGATGCCATCATGATTGCTTCAGGAGAGCCTCCTCAAATCTAATTTTTTGAAGGGGAGTATATGTTAATTACAAAAAGTTATGCAACTGTTAATAAAATAAGAATAAAAAATATTGATAGAAGCAATATGAAGCAACAAGCAAGATATCCATATTACATATTACATTTTGAGAAACAAAGCTTACCAAATGCTTCATTATGTGACCTCTGGTTCAGTGATCCTGACTGAGAAACAGTAATGACACTCCAGTCTAGTCACTGTATCTAGTAAGCACATAGTTCAGATGCATCATACTATGTAATAGTATCAATACTTAGTTTTTCACATAGTTTATAAAGTAAATTGGCAGGAGGATTTTCGACTGGAAACAGACTGCCTGCCTTGCTTGAATTACTTTCGAATACTTTCGAATACTTAGTAATGCTGTACGAGTATATATTTTCTATTATTATTTTTTTGTTTTGTTTTGACTTAAGACGAGTTTAAGTTCTCTACTTACACTACTATTGTCTGATCTGATTAATATACAGTGATTAACTAGAAATATATGAACTGAAAATCTTCCACACAGAGAAGTTTCTTACACTGAAATGTAACATATGCTCACAAAAGGCATATGTGCTTATCTGGATGTGCATCCTGGATGGGGGAAACTATTATCTTCCTGAAAAGAAAATAAGTATATGGGCTCTGGCTCCTTGTATTAATTAAGTGTAGTGTAGTGCTATGTAAACGCTCAACAATGATATCACACAATAAGGCACAAGTAAATTATGGATTATTGTGTAACTCAATAAATATGTTTAATGAATTCTATACTAACAACAATAAACATGAAAAAAAAGATTTAGCATCATTACACTAGATGACTTGGACAGTCGATATGAGAAGGAAGAAAGGTAAGTTAGATTCTACGATACCTAGGGACAGGTATTATCAGTAAACGGAAAACTATTTTCCTCAATCCAAACAGTTGGCAAAACAACAATTGGAGTTCTTTGTATAGCTCTGGATGGGTGGGAGTTTAAGTGACAAATGACTCATCAAAGCCACTTGGTTGGTCTTTAAGATTTAACTGGGAACCTATCACAAATAATATAACTTGGGCCAAAGTTTGGCACCCATAATATTAGTTATAAAAACTGAGGTGTACAAGAGGTGCAGGCCTGTGTACATAGGTGTGGGAGGTCTTGCTTCACGAAATACTTTTGGTGTGTTACTCATTTGATCTTGTGGGCTTTAGTGAATAGGCTAAGATAGGCCAGTCATCATACCTATCTGTTTTGGAAACATAACCTCAGCAAAATGAATAAATGAAAAATGTGCAAAGAAGGGCAAAGAATGGTAATATAAATGAAATATAGTCTACATCAGAGTACACATGAAGACAGACCAAGGAAACTGAATATGTTTTACTTGGAAGAAAGAAGGAAAACCGAGAGCCTGATAAAATAGTATTAAAATATTTTTAAAGTATCTCAAGTGAATTAATAAAGTGCAATAAAGAAGTATTCAGAGGAAGAGCTATTGAAAAAAAAGAAGGTACCCTCTAAAGATAGGTAGGTAAGATAGGAAGTAAGGTTACTTGTGGGGTGAAATGAAAGAATTCTTCACAGAGAAGGTAGAAGATTTGGTAAAGAAGACATGGAATGACAGCCATAATAAAATATATGACTGCATGAGAACAATATAAAAAGATTCTACTATGATGAAGGAAGAAGTGCCATAATGGCTAACAAAGGACTGCTAACACATTCATTAGTTGGGGACTAGGTAAGCAAGCAGTTCTTATCCACTGATGTGCTATTATTTGTTTTTTTTTTTCCTAGTTGAATGTTTGGTTTTGCAGAAGGTGGATTAGAAAGAGTGAAGTAACGGAAAGTAAGAACAAATAGAAGGTTCTAAAGAAGTTCCTTTGAGGAATGAAAGCGCATGACCATTTTTTGTTTTTGTATTAAAGTGTTATTTATACTATGACATCTTGTCTGGACCTTATTGGGAATTATTCACCTCATTGGCTTGTTATTTGGTATAAGTTTATTTTTGCCTTCTGGTACACACGGCTGTTTGGTTCTCAAATAGAAGAGAGATAATGCAGTTCACATTTGTTGCTGTCCATACCCAGATTAGTGGTTTGATTAGAAATCTTTCACTAATTTATTAGTCATGAATTTAATGAGCAAGGGGCAGATCATGTCATTGTTGTATAACTTACTTGAATTCACTTATGTGTCCCTTTAAACACTGCCCTATATACCCAGTAGTTATATGCTACCACTGATGTCACCAAAATTGTCAGAACTGACACCAAAATCATTCGAAATATGGATGATTGAAACACTGTTACTGACTCTGTTTCCTCCATAAAATTCCTCTCACTCCACCCGTACATTTATCTTCCCCATGGTAAAACCAAAGCATACTTCATCAGCTGAATATCATTGATGAAAAGGTTTCTTCATTTCAGTACTGAAAGGTCTCAATTGAAGTCCACTTCCTTCAATTATTTAGAAAAAAACAAAAAAAAAACAGGAGCCCACTATACAGAACCATTTTATTCTGACATTGTTTGCTTTGTCGAATGTATTTATTTAATAAATGTGGTAAGGGGGAAAATGGATGGATCCAAAATGAACTCTGCAAGCTGAATCTGAGGTAACTCTGTCCCAAGTTACCAGTACTACTAATGGCATTGATGGATGCCCCTTCCTCCGCTAATGGCATTGATGGATGCCCCTTCCTCCGTGACTTTCAGTTATAAGAAGAAAATTGTCCTTGTAAATAAAAAAACATCTTCACACCTTTGGTTGCAGAAAGATGAACAATTGTTTGAAATGTGATGACATAATTTGATTCTGTCAAATGCCTAGGCTCCTCTTATTGGAAGTTACAGTGCAAACTTCCTGAGCTCCATTGGAGTGAATGAGTTAATACAGTAGGTGGAATAGCTATGTGTAGGTATGAGACTAATGTATGCATCAACATAGATCACCATATAGATTAAACAAGCTGTACCTGCAACAGAAGTATTACAGGAATGTACAGGAAGAGGTTGTCCTGAAACTGAGGGCTGCCAGATGGCATAATGGTTAAGGTCTTTGCCTCCCAAGCATAAGGTATAAGGTTTTATTATGACCTCTGGTCATTGCCTGTTTTACAGGCTGCTGAAAGGCGACTTGTGCCTGGCCTACAGATCAGTCTCTGACCCTGCCATAATGAAAATGCTGCACATCCACAAACCAAATGGGACAAGAGTCACTCATTCCAGGGATCTCAACCTACCCTGTGACATTAACAGAACATGCCGGATAGACTGATATATCTGCTAGAGTTGGCTGCTCCTCTGGAATAAACTCCCAATTCATGTAATGCAGAGCTCCTCATTAACCATATTCAAGTGCAACCTAGACAATTGGATGGGAGACTGTAAAGTCACCTCAGGGTTAGTACCCATGTGCCATTGTGCTGATCATAGACTCACTCTGCAAATAACGACCCTCTAACCAAGGTCAATTAGGGAACATGGGTATAGCTTAGCTAGACTTGTAAAGGCCTTGGGGCCATTAGCCTAGTAACATCCCATGAATCTTGTTGCCAGTACAATCTTCAAACAAGAAGCACACGAGGCACACATATTATTTTGTAATGTGAACTCCAGTGCAAGGGTGCCCATCCTTAAGAGGGGAAGACAAAAACAGCTTAGCACATGTTTTCAGGATACCTCTTTATAACTGTGTAAATACCCAGCAATTGCTTCTATGATTCCTGTTATGTCTTCCAATACTGCATATGGCTTCCTTAATATCCAGTGTAGCTTCCAAACTCTGCACAACTTACCATATAAGAAGATGAGCCTTTTAATCTGAGCAAGTTAATACTTGTATGCACATGACATATACAAATTAGGTCAAGGTGCATGAATGCTTATACATTGTTATATTTTTCAGCCATACATATGTGACTTAAAGATCAGCTTGTTGCATATGTTCTCTCTTGGCAACTTCCATCTATGAGCTCATGCTGGAGACATGTGAGAATGTGCATCATTCTACCATGCAGCTCACTGTTACACTATGATCAATTCAGAAATCGCATTTTAGGCATGATTTATTTATTTATATTTGTTTGTTGAGTGTGTTGGTCCAAAGACCCTTTTCAGCCATGACACAGGCGCATTAGGGCACAATAGAGACTTAAGAGTTGTTAGTAACAGTTTTGAATTTTTATAGGAGTATATTTTATTAGTATCACTTTTAATTTGCTTATTATCATAAATTCATAGGTAAGTACTAGACTAGTTGCCCCTGAAGGCCATTTTAAGCCTAGCCAATTTCCCTTTTTATGTTTGAATTAACCTATCTCATTTGACTGGAGACTGCCCTTTCCCATCTCATGGTCGATAATTATATATTACGTCTAATGAGAATAACTGGGATCATAGATAATTTGAGGGGACACATGCATAGGATAAAGCATTTAGGAGCTGCATCTGTCCATTAATAGTACAGAGGGAAGTCCTGTGTTAAATTTTCTTTTTCCCATCCATAGATCCCAGTTGAGCTTGAATATAGACAGTGACGAACTTTGCTTTATTTAGATGGGGAGTCTATTCCAGAGCAGTGGTATCCTCTTTGAGATATACCTTATATGGATTCCTATTACACAAACGAAAGTTCACTACTTCGAACTTGTAATAGGAAGCCTCACTTCTGCGAAAGTTCACTTTAACGAAAGTGAACTTTTGTGTAAGTGCCCTTCACCCAAAACACCGCAGCACAGTGGAGGACCTAAACCCTAAGGTCCGTGACGACTGCAGCGCAGTGAAGGACATAGCTCTGTCCTCCACTATGGTGTGATAGTCACGGACCTTATGGTTAGGGCACGGGTTAGGGTAAGAGGATAGTTAGTAAAGCTATCCCCTTACCCTAACTCATGCCCTAACCCTAAGGTTCGTGACTATCGCACCATAGTGGAGGACATGGCTATGTTCTTCACTGCGCTGCAGTCATCACGGACCTTAAGGTTAGGGCACGGGTCATGGCCTACAGGCTATCCCCTTACTATGACCCGTGCCCTAACCCTAAGGTCCGTGAGTACTGCATGGAAGTTCAGTACAACACCCGTTTGTTGTACTGAACTTCACGTAAGTGCACTTTCAATTAAGTGCACTTTTGCTGCAGTGAGCATTCCATGCACTATTTCGAATTAGTAAAAATTCGATCTAGTGTATGGAACCCACCTTATATATATCTTATATAAGATATGTTATATGTAATCGTACATTATCTTATAGATACCTTATTGATCAGATGGGTTATATAGTTACAAAAGGCAGTAACATATTTCCTTTGTGTTACAGTAAGATTCATAGATACAGTATATAATATTGTATTCTTTAAATAAGCTTTTATTAAATATTATGGCTATGTGTATGAACTGTAGCCAATGGGCCTTATTTTAGTTAGTGTAGGCCTTAAAAAGATGTAGTCCATCATTACATTTATGCAATATAGATTTTTATATCCAATGTATACCAATGATTCATGGGCTAACATGTTGTTCCTTATATAAGTGACACAATTTTCAGAGCAGATTCAAAGAATGGCAGCTTCTGCTAGTGTCTACTGGTAAGTGACTGCCTGGAGCCTGAAGAAGAGTAAGACTATGTTTTATTTATTTAACATTTGTTTACCAGGAATGTCAAAGCCAGTTTTCAGTGGAGGCCCAGGGAGAAATGCTCCAGATACATGTCTTTGTAACGTGGGAGGAAAACGGAGTACCTAGAAAACCCACACAAACACAAGGAGGGCATGCAGACTCCATGTAGCAGGCACTCTAGCCGAGAATCAAACCAGAGACAATGCTACTGCGGCACCACTGCGCCTTCATAACCATTACAGGGATTGCCTATTGGGCCACTACAATGGTGCCTTTAAGAAAGATGATCCCTATTAAGACCTGTCCTCGGCTATGGGCATCACCATGACAGGTGAACAGTGCAGACATCATTATGATGACCTGCAGTGCAGGAACCTGATGATCTGCATGCGTGAGAAGTGGCGTTTAGGTGACATCACTCCAAATGGTATAATTAGTGCGTAGTATTGCAAATGGTCCTTTCTGTTATCATGCTAGATTGTTTTGACCATTGATGCTACTGACCAATACTTCTGAAGGGCAGTTTAATAAATAGGTGTTCTCTACTGTGTCGACCTTCCATATCATCTGGAGATGGGGGTGGTACTTAATATAGTATGATGTTTGTCATGCTGGGTTGCTGCAGAGACCTGTTTTGGGGTAGAGATATGCTGTACCATTGTGTGGTACATGCACATTACCTGGGGATCCTCTGTATAACTGTTCTATTTTTTACTAATGCATGGTACAGTAGATGCAGGCGGCATATACTTGCATACTGCCTGTCATAAGACATATGTATTGGTCTATGATTTGTATTTGCTATTCTAGCAACTTTTTTCATAGTTGTCACAGTTCTCTGACACACTGTTTCTCTTTTAGAGTGAGCGGAATATGAAAGTAATTGTGTCACCCATTGCAGGAAGCAGGCGAGGCTTTCAGCCAGTTATAGTTAGTCCTGTTCAAAAGTGTTGACGTGTTTTAAAACAATTCACTTATAACAAATGTCTTGTTGTGTCTCCTCACTGCACTGAAAGATGTGATCAGCAGGCATGTCAGCCATGTCCTGCACAGCTGAGGAATATAAGAAACTTCCTCAGTGAAAGGGATTCCTGGTTCTTCACAGCAGTCCATCTGCAATGTCTGAGGTGCTCAGCTGCAGATAGAGCAGGTGGTGAAGGCTTTGGTGATGAGAGCAGTGGGCAGGTGTATGACCTTGAAGGACAGTTTCCTGGAGCTGATTGCAGATTCACTCACCTACCCAACCTATACTACTGGATTTCCAGCAGAGGGTGTAGAAGATGCCATCAGCCACCCCCATCTTGTGATGAATCTCCGTTATGTCATTCTGGACTGGCATGATAGATGTCATGCTGGTACTGGTAGCACACCCTGTCCCAAGCCATTTATGCTTCCTGTTTGTTGTATCATATTCTGTGCATTGTCCAACTTTCCCAGTAGCTGTTTATCTACTCCTGTCTGTCTCCATACTTCCTATGCCATCCCATCCTACTGTGTGCAATTCCACCTCTTTTGTCTATGCTGTTCTGTGTGTCTTTCTACCCCTGAACACTATTCTACCCCCTTTATTACCCTGTTTCCTTTTACCCTTCACCCTCTTCCTTTTAATCCATACAAAAAATGTTGTCTTGTCACCACAAAAAGCTACTTTCCCAAATTGCAATCTCCTATATGTTGTCTTTTTTGTGTTACCCATTGCTTGAGCTTCCCCTTTTTGTATTATCTTATGTATTTCTTTCCTTCCCTTTTAAATATGACATATGTGGGCACCATAGCACTGCAACTGCAAATACCATTTGGCTAAATAACATTTTGCAGCTCTTTGTGTCATCCTGCCAAGGGGCGTAATAATACTTGCAGTGTTTTATGCTTCAGATGTGCTCATTTGAGAGATCACATTTTCTATTTCCAAGAGATTACACATTGTGGTGGGCAACTGTTGTATGGATAGAATATTGCACTTCAGAATATGACTTTCATGGCATGAATGAGTTGCTTGCACAGCTTGATTGCATAGATGTGTCCATTTGTGGTTCTGCTTATTTAATTTCTCCTGCAGTGCAGCTAACTGCACACAAGTACTGCATGTCTCACTTTGGATACTTCATGTCCCCTATGTCACCATGCAGTGTCACTTAACTGCACACATTTTGTACAGAGGTACAATGTATCTCTATTCATCTCAGACTTTGATTTGTCATGTTAGGTGGAGAAAAATTGGCATATGGGAGTTAAGACATGATAGCAGTGGCACAAATCACAAAATGTCCTCCACAGGTATATTCTGGGATTTCTTGTTATTGAAATAATCTGGTTCACAGGTTTATAGGTGAATACTAAGCTAGCTGTCCTGAAGGACAATAACTCGGGGTCAGAACCAACCCTGCACATTGTGTGTATGAAATGAGTACCTTAACCTTTATGTAAAAGAATAAAAGTGGGGACCCAGGTATGCCACCAGCTGGCTTGACACAATACTATACTCAGCCATGTAGCATAGCACAGCTGGCCCCTACCATGTTGTGGCAGTGAACACAGCCAAATGAATGCATTCAAAATACGTATCACAACTTTAATATGGGGATCAGAGGGTGGTGGGCCATTAGACACCAGGGATACATTTCATTTAAGATCCATAATGACACTGATATCAGTACAGCGATGGGGGTGGGGTGGAGAAATCACTAGACACCAGGGATACATTGTACTTAAGTGCCATAATGACATTGACATCAGGACAGGGATTGATGGGCATCACAAGCCATCAGGGATAAATTTTATTTCAGTACCATAATGACACCGTCAGTATGGGGCTTGGTAGGAACTAGCCACCATGGTATACTAGACGTGCTATACTGCCACTTCAACTATTACAGGTTCATAGGTAGCTACTAGGCTTGCCATCCATGTGACCATTGAAAAGCCTAGCCAATATTCCCAGTTGCCCCAAGCACTGTCTTGTTAAGTGACTTGCTCAAGGTTGCATAGTAAGCACATGAGGGCTATGGGAATCAAACCCTGTACCACAGGAACTAGAATTCATAGCCTTAGACCTCTGTGCCAAAATGGATTGGGGAGGAGGGAGTACAGACAGGTCAGGGTTGGGTATGAGGACTGTGCACTGTGTATGTGTGTGTGTGTGTGTGTCTGTGAGAGTGACTGGCTGAGGGAACATCAATGACTACACAAGCAGAAGCAGCAGCTTACTAGCACAAATGGATTTGCACACCACTGTAGTAATTGTGACTCAGAGACATGCAAATCAGGCAATAATGACGTCTTTCCTCATTGTGGCTCGCATGTCTGTGAATCACAAAATACTGCATTGTGGGAGGGAAGAAAGGCCTTTTTAGCACAAGCCATATAGCTCACACTAGGTCTTTTAATGAACGCCCAGGTATATTGTTAGTATACAGGTAAAATAATTAACAGAGGAAATGTCTGTCTATAACAGAAGTGAGAAATAAAGTGAGCATGCATTGTAGCAGTAATGGATAAAAAATTTGAAGCATGAAAGAATGTGGTGTAACAATAATGGAGACAAAAAGCACAGCCATGAGTTGCATTGAAAGCATTATGTAGTTGCATTTTTAGCCTCATACTAGATTCTACTGCCAATCATTAGTGGACCGGAGTTCCGCTGTGGCGACCCCTTACTAGGAAAAGCCGAAAGACAAACAACAGCAACAACTAGATTAGCTAGAAATGTGAGAAACAGTATTGCCTTTCTTTTAATAATTGTTCTACAGATGTGTGCTACAAAGAGCCATTCTCAAAGATATGTAAAAGGAAAGTTAAGAGTATTCAAAAAAAGATGTATGTTACTGAACAAAAACATGAAATGAGATGTTTGTTAATGCATGCTAAAGTGAAAAGAGTTAATAGAATGGACTTTGAAAATGCATTAGAGGCTCTGAGAGTAGAATGCAAGTGAGATTGTTTGCAAGAAATGCTGTGAATGAATGCACAAAACTCTGGATTTAAACTAGGCAAAGGAGCAGAGTTTAATATGCTCATAGGTGCTGCAAAAGAGTTGTATGTGCATTGTTAACATATTCTGACAAGTGTAAAAGGTCTTCAAAAGCTGCTGGTAATATAAAATTAAAAAGTATGTTTCTTTTTAAAATCCTAGCATTGAAAAGGTCTGGTTTATTGAGTGCCCATTGTTAACATTACATTCAAGTTTTGACAGACTACTTTTTGTACATCATCCACACCTACAACGTATGGAATATTACATATGTAGGACCCTAAATTCATCCTCATCTTTGGAGCATTTCTCTAAAAAAAAAATCAAAGTAGAAACTAAAAGCCAAACAAATATCTTGTGAAATATAAATGTTTTTAAAATGGTACAAACTGCAGTGCTGTTCAGTAAAATATCTTTGCAATAGTAATATACATAAATTGAAGGTATTCATATCAATACTACAATGTTTTACAATGGAAACAAACATATCCATACTTAGATTTTTCTCTAAATTTCTATAAGCAAATTTCATATTTTGTAAACCACACATTCTAAACATATAATATCAGTAGCAAAATTTTAAACAGCTAGTTCTGATCTTTCATATGATAAGCAGTTCCTTTCCTTGTCATTGTTTTGGATATATGTAAATAACTCTAAAATCCCTGCTTTGCATAATTAACAGTATACAAGTTAATTGCTTCTGACATTAATATAACTAGTGAAATACTTCATTTTTCATAGTGGCTAATAATCAACTGTCAGCAAGTGTAGTGAGTGCATTCTACATGGATAGTGACATAGTGAGTGCATTCTACATGGATAGTGACAAAGTGAGGGCATTCTACCAGGATAGTGACACAGTGAGTGCATTCTATATGGATAGTGACACAGTGAGTGCATTCTACATGGATAGTGACAAAGTGAGTGCATTCTACCAGGATAGTGACACAGTGAGTGCATTCTACATGGATAGTGACACAGTGAGTACATTCTACATGGATAGTGACAAAGTGAGTGCATTCTACCAGGATAGTAACACAGTGAGTGCATTCTATATGGATAGTGACATAGTGAGTGAATTCTACATGGACAGTGACATAATGAGTGCATTCTATATGGATAGTGACACAGTGAGCACATTCTACATGGACAGTGACTTAGTGAGTGCATTCTACATGGATAGTGACACAGTGACTGCATTCTACATAGATAGGGACATAGTGAGTGCATTCTACATGGACAATGACATAGTGAGTGCATTGTACATGGACAATGACATAATGAGTGCATTTTACATGTATAGTGACACAGTGAGTGCATTCTATATGGATAGGGACACAGTGAGTGCATTCTACATGGACAGTGACTCAGTGAGTGCATTCTACATGGATAGTGACACAGTGACTGCATTCTACATGGATAGGGACATAGTGAGTACATTCGACATGGACAATGACATAATGAGTGCATTCTACATGGACAATGACATAATGAGCACATTTATATGGATAGTGACAAGGTGAGTGCATTCTACATGGATAGTGACACAGTGAGTGCATTCTACATGGACAGTGACATAGTAAGTGCATTCTATATGGATAGCGACACAATGAGTGCATTCTACATGGATAGGGACATAGTGCGTGCATTCTACATGGACAGTGAGATAATGAGTGCATTCTACATAGATAGTGACATAGTGAGTGCATTCTACATGGATAGGGACATAGTGACTGCATTCTACATGGATAGGAACATAGTGAGTACATTCTATATGGACAGTGATACAGTGAGTGCATTCTACATGGATAGTGACACAGTGATTGCATTCTACATGGATAGAGACATAGTGAGTACATTCTACATGGACAATGACATAATGAGTGCATTCTACATGGATAGTGACACAGTGAGTGCATTCTACATGGATACTCACACAGTGAGTGAATTCTATATGGACAATGACATAATGAGCACATTCCACATGGATAGGGACACAGTGAGTGCATTCTACATGGATAGTGACACAATGAGTGTATTATACATGGACAATGACATAGTAAGTGCATTCTATATGGATAGTGACACAGTGAGTGCATTCTACATGGATAGGGACATAGTGAGTGCATTCTACATGGACAGTGACATAATGAGTGCATTCTACATGGATAGTGACATAGTGAGTGCATTCTACATGGATAGGGACATAGTGAGTGCATTCTCCATGGACAGTGACATAATGAGTGCATTCTACATGGATAGGGACATAGTGAGTGCATTCTTCATGGATAGGGACATAGTGAGTGCATTTTACAAGGATAGTGACATAGTGAGTTCATTGAACATGAACAGTGACATAGTGAGTGTATTCTATAAGGATAGTGATATAGTGAGTGCATTCTACATTGACAGTGATATAGTGAGCACATTCTACATGGATAGGAACATAGTGAGTGCATTCTTCATGGATAGGGACATAGTGACTGCATTCTACATGAATATTGACCTAGTGAGTGAGTGCGTTCTATGTGGCTAGGAACATAGTGAGTGCATTCTACATGGCTAGGGACATAGTGAGTGCATTCTACATTGACAGTGACACAATGAGTGCATTCTACGTGGATAGTGACATCGCGAGTGCATTCTACATGGATATGGACATAGTGAGTGCATTCTACATGGACAGTGACATAATGAGTGCATTCTACATGGATAGGGACATAGTGAGTGCATTCTACATGGATGGTGACACAGTGAGTGCATTCTACATGGATAGGGACATAGTGAGTGCATTCTACATGGACAGTGACATAATGAGTGCATTCTATATGGAGAATGGCAAAGTATTTTTCTGTTCCTATACAAAGAAAATAAATGTGATACTAATCATAATAAACATGCTAGTTAATATATGCACTCTAAAGTATCCAAAGTAGTGTATTTTTGTCACATACCTTGTCCGTTAAGTATCTTTAACTGATAGGCACTCACTTATGGAACCGAACTCCAGCAAAGTCATGAGCCCATAAAAATCTGTGTGCCAAATGGATATATCCTGAAAAAGACACAATAGGTGTTAATGAGTTAACTACGAATTTTTTACCAAAATAAATAAACAAATAAATAAATAAACTAATAAATAAAGTCAACTGGACACTCATACCTACCTACCTACCTACCTATATTATTGTAGCTAATGGTAATGTTTCTTTGCAAGATTTTAGCAGCTTTAATATTTTTGTTTCATTTATAACATACTGTTAAAATGAAGCATTGCTCCCATGCTCTAAGTGATCTGAACACATTATCACCTAAGTCTTGATTGAAGGCTTACACAAAAAGTCTTTACATTGGTATATTGAAGCATATGCAATCAATGTTCTCTTTGTCAAAATGTTAATATTGTGGTTCTCTTAACCATAGTGTGATATATTGTGCAAGCTGATGGTGCACTTATGGGGGCTTTGGTCTTTTTTTCTACTGTATTGTAATATGGAGTTTATATATATATATATATATATATATATAATTTAGGGAGGTAGGAGGTAAGTCCCTCCACATTGGGGGGACAGGAGTCAACCTCTTTGCAAAACATTTTTCAATGCATTCTTTTTGCAATTGAACTTTCAGAAAAGTATTAATTAAAACCTGGTAATCAATCAAGCATATGCAAGTCATTTGTATTCACTCAACACGAGACAACTGATGTGTAAAAAGCATGAATCTGTTTACAATGACCCCGTGTATTTAACTCATTACTATCCAGGATAGAAGATGTGTGGAGGAGCAGAGTACTAGGCTGTTAAATGTTAAGAGTCAGACATCAGTTTTGTGGAGTATTGAGTACTTCTGCTAAGAGGAGTCTATCTTTGCCTTCTTGGGCTTTTATTATGCTCTGTCCATGCTAAAACTGATGTGCAGCATGTGATCTTGACTAGATGGCTGTCTCTGCCATGACAAATAATAGAAGGAAAATAAGACACAGCAACTGTAGTGATAACATAACTGTTTCAAGCCTGCAAAGGTTTAAGGAGTGCGAGGTTAAAGTGATTAAAGGTTAATGTAAAATGATGGGGTAATGCACCACTATAACCTAAATCTGGCACAGGAAAGCATTCAGAGGACAGGGATGATCTTATAGGTTCTGAGGTTTTATTATCAGGCATATGTGTTACTGGCCTACATGAAACCTTTTTCTCTATTATATTATATTAATGAATTCCAGGAAAAGTTGGGCAGCAACCTCTATTTCGACCACCGCATTGCCACTGTGATCAGAAAGTCCTTCTATGTGGCACATCTCATTACTAAGGGTTTTGCATCCAGGAAGAAAGAGGTCATTGTCTCCTTCTACTCTTCCCTCATTAGGCCAATCATTGAGTACAATGCCCCATTTGGCATGTACCACACTAGACACCTGCAACAACTGGAGAGGCTGCAAAAGTACCCCACAAAGAGGATCCTAGGCCTTAAACACTTGTCCTATATGGACTCAAAAAACTCCAACTATTCTATGTCTCATATCGCCTACTTAGAGGCGATCTCTGCTTGACTTACAAAGCCATGTCTGACCCAGCTCTGTTAGAATTACTACATCTAAAGAAATTCCAATCCCTCTGCACCACACACTCCAGAGACCTCAACCTCATTATCACAATCAACAGAACGTGCTGGAGGGACAGGTTCATAACCCAGAGATTGCCCATGCTATGGAATAGACTTCCCATACATGTCAAACAGAGCACCTCACTGGCCCTCTTCAAGAGAAATCTTGATGAGTGGATGGGAAATAGAAAATTCAACCCGGGAGTCACTCCAGTGGCTCTATTTGACAGAGGCACTGGGAACTAAGGTCGGGTGGCACAATGCCAGGGTAATCCTATGGGCTAGGCTTGTAAAGGCTCCAGGGCCATTAACCTAGTACACACCTATGAACCTATATATATGCATGTATAAGTGTGTGTGTGTGTGTGTGTGTGTGTGTGTGTGTGTGTGTGTGTGTGTGTATGTGTGTCTGAATATGTGTGTGCATATGTGTATGTATGTATGTGAATTACTTCTCCCATAATGTTTAAATGATCCATCATTGACTCACTTCTCTTCAGCATATTTATAAATGACCTCCGTAAACCCAGCAGGCATACCACCATTGTACAGTATGCTAATGGCTCTACTTTTCTGTGCTCTGCAACTAACCTAGACAAACCACAGCAAATTACATTATTTACCCCAAAACAGAACACTATGCTAAAACCTTTGTTTGTATTAACCTCTTTAAATTATACCTGTTTGAATTATTCTCAGATTGAGTTAGTATCCCATACAAAGCTGCTAGGAGTCACTGTTGATGAAAACTTGAAATTTGTTATCCATATAAGGGAAGCAGTAAAAAAAAAAAGCACACCAAAAACTTGGTGCACCGTATAGGATCAAACCTTACCTCACTTTAGCAGCCTGAAAACATTTAGCCTCTGCCTTCCCACTCCCAGCTTTTCTCAGTGCTTCCCCATTACTAGTCAGCTTACAAACCACACTATCCCTCAGCTTAGATCAGTGCTATAACAGAATAGCTAAAGTTGCCACTAATATGCATACTAAACCCCACTACTGCTTGTATGTTGAACTACTCACATGGCTAGAAGTACCACACTGTTTGCATCTTCTACAGGTACTACTCACTCATAAACTCCCCAACAGGCCTGATCAATGTCTAGTCCTATGTAATATTTTACAGCTCTGATGCCTTATTTTCCTTCTATGTCTCCAGAATGTGGAACTCCCTGTCTCTGTCCTAGGATTTCTAAATTACAACCTTGACAATATCCTCAAGACTCCTGCTCTACCCCTGGCTGATTTTCATCTTTCATTACCCAAGTTTCACTGACAATCCTGTCGATGAATTTCTTCGCTCCTCTTTTCAGCCATACCATTGTACCACTGCTTGTCATTTTATTCACAACTGTCTGGATTTGTTACAGTCCTGCATGCAATGCATTATGTATATATAAATATAAAATGATGTTACTGTAATGTGTATAATGAAAACCAAGAATATTGTATATGCAGGTAACGTAACTCCTAGAAATCTCCCACTGTATATATTGATCTGGAACTTGACACGCTACTGTGTGAACATGCTATTGCTAGGTATCTATGTATTCCCAGAATTTACTAACCTAATGTACATACTTATTATCCCTTGTATCTATGTATTCCCCTAATTTACTCACATAGTGTACATGCATATTATCCCTATATATCTATGTGTTCACTGAATTTATTAACCTAATGTACATACTTTTTATCCCTTGTATCTACGTATTCCCCTAATTTACTCACATAGTGTACATACATACTATCCCTTTGTATCTATGTGTTCACTGAATTTACTAACCTAATGTACATACTTTATATCCCTTGTATCTACGTATTCCCCTAATTTACTCACATAGTGTACATACATACTATCCCTTTGTATCTATGTGTTCACTGAATTTACTATCCTAATGTACATACATATTATCCCTTGTATCTACGTACTGTATTCCCCTAATTTACTCACCCAGTGTACATACATATTATTCCTTTGTATCTATGTGTTCACTGGATTTACTAACCTAATGCACATACATATTATCCCTATGTATCTGTGTATTCCTTGACTGCTTAGTCTCTGATGAAAAGGGGTCACTTTTTATGCCCAGACAATCCCAGTAAACAAATGTTAATAACAAACAAACAAATAAAAAAGCAATGTATCTATCAACATTTTGCATTATTTAGTTTCATTATTATATTCACTGTGCTTGTGTTAGCTCCCCCAACAGTACATTCCAAGCTTCAAATTTCAAAGAAACATGGATCAGACAATACTTTAAATACCAGGTAGATATCATTGAGACAACCATGGATACAACCATGAGGAAGCTGGATTTTGTACCATCCTGACATACTTAATAAAGGACTCTGTTCAATTAGGCTTCTGTTAAAAACAGAGAGTGACACTGAATAGATAGAAAGGGAACCCTATGCCAGGTGATCAACCAACTAACATTCACTTCATTTTTATGGCTCGCCAGTCAGGCAACAAAGCATAAATCAGTTTTGGAGTTCATGGAAGTTCTTCCCTATATGTCACTTATTTCATGGAGCTCTGATTGTAGAAACTAGAGATAAAAAGAACATCAGCAAGTAACACAGAAAGCAACATTATGTTACCTCAAGTACCATTACTCTATACAAATTTAGATATAGACTATGTAATGCTCTTGATACAGTTTTTAGCTATCTGATGGCTCATAAACTGCTGAGCCATTCAGTACTATACCCCAAATTCATGTAGTTGTTAGAACATCATATCTACACAGCATAATGACATTGTAGTGCATAGAGTACTGTGATTACGCCATAATATCACTGTAGTACGTAGAGTGCTGTGATTAATCCATAATGTCATTGTAGTGCATGGAGTGCTGTGATTACTCCATAATATCACTGTAGTACATAGAGTGCTGTGATTACTCCATAATATCACTGTAGTACATAGAGTGCTGTGATTACTCCATAATGTCATTGTAGTGCATGGAGTGCTGTGATAACTCCATAATGTCATTGTAGTACATGGAGTGCTGTGATTACTCCATAATATCACTGTAGTACATAGAGTGCTGTGATTACTCCATAATGTCATTGTAGTACATGGAGTGTTGTGATTACTCCATAATGTCATTGTAGTACATGGAGTGCTGTGATTACTCCATAATGTCATTGTAGTGCATGGAATGCTGTGATAACTCCATAATGTCATTGTAGTACATGGAGTGCTGTGATTACTCCATAATGTCATTGTAGTGCATGGAGTACTGTGATTACTACATAATGTCATTGTAGTACATGGAGTGCTGTGATTACTCCATAATGTCACTGTAGTACATAGAGTGCTGTGATTACTCCATAATGTCATTGTAGTACATGGAGTGTTGTGATTACTCCATAATGTCATTGTAGTACATGGAGTGCTGTGATTACTCCATAATGTCATTGTAGTGCATGGAATGCTGTGATAACTCCATAATGTCATTGTAGTACATGGAGTGCTGTGATTACTCCATAATGTCATTGTAGTGCATGGAGTACTGTGATTACTACATAATGTCATTGTAGTACATGGAGTGCTGTGATTACTCCATAATGTCATTGTAGTACATGGAGTGCTGTGATTACTACATAATGTCATTGTAGTACATGGAGTGCTGTGATTACTCCATAATGTCATTGTAGTACATGGAGTGCTGTGATTATTGTCCAAAATTGAAAAAAAGATAAATCTGTTATGTGCTGCTGTAGCACAAGACCCGACTGTAGCAGGGCTTTCAACTAAGCACTGTTAAAGTCAGGTATAAAAGAAGGGGCATTTCTTCACTTTCAATGGTCCCTAAATATCTTTCCTCCTATGTACACATAAGTTTACAGACATCAGTCTATAAGTAACCTGTTTAAATTAGGGCAATATTATAAAACTGTCCCTAATGTTTTCCCTTACTTGCTGTTTATGCAACAACACTCACACAATGCTTTATTGGCTTTCAAAGCTGGTGAAACGCTTTTTTTTTTTTTTTTTTTGTATTAAGTAGTACATGGAGTAGATAAAATTCCATGCACTACAAAGAGTTATGATTGGGTCTCACTGATCAAAACCAGTTACTATGTGTTTTCCAGATGGATGCCAAGATTTGCTCTTGAGGTGAATTTCTTGGCATCCATGACTCAAACACATTATAACTTGATTACGATCAGAGGCCCAACCATAATCCTCTATGTTATAATCTAACACATACTTCCAACATTATATCATTCATCTAATTTAAACTGCACACTATATGCTGATAATATCATAGTACCCAGCCAGCATACCATTCATCTAATTTAAACTACACACTATATGCTGATGACATCATAGTACCCAGCCAGCATACCATTCATCTAATTTAAACTACACACTATATGCTGATGACATCATAGTACCCAGCCAGCATTATACCATTTATCTCATTTAAACTACACACTATATGCTGATGACATCATAGTACCCAGCCAGCATTATACCATTTATCTCATTTAAACTACACACTATATGCTGATGACATCATAGTACCCAGCCAGCATTATACCATTTATCTCATTTAAACTACACACTATATGCTGATGACATCAAAGTACCAAGCCAGCATTATACCATTCATCTAATTTAAACTACACCCTATATGCTGATGACATCATAGTACCCAGCCAGCATTATACCATTCATCTAATTTAAACTGCACACTATATGCTAATGACATCATAGTACCCAGCCAACATTATACCATTCATCTAATTTAAGCTACACACTATATGCTGATGACATCATAGCACCCAGCCAACATTACACCATTCATCTAATTTAAACTACAGACTATAAGCTGATAACATCATAGTACTCAACAAAGACTACTCATTACAAAAACTCCAAAATAGCCTGCAACAAAATGTAAATAGTGTTGGGCACTGGCTAACTAAGATGGAATTAATCATTAACTGTAATAAAAAATGACTATGGTATTTGGAAATCTTCAGAAAAAAAGCTTACTTACCATAACCATTATTGCCCCCCCCCCCCCCCCAGGAACATCTTTACCTGCAGGGTGACAACAAACATACCTTAGGATTCTGTTTGAGCAAAACCTTATTATATCATTATCAAAACCTTTAATCAGCTAAGGCTTGCATATAAGTATTCTAGCAAGGAAAGCCATAGCAAGGCAAATGATAATGCCCAAAACTGAATGCTGTTTATCATAATTTGCACTTAACTCTGTGCAGAACATCTATAGTCTTTAGATGACAGCAAATAAAATATGCAGATTCACATCATTAGATAATATTAGTAGCCAATAATGGCCAGAGCAACCTTGTGTCTTAACTGATTTATTTTAGACTACTACCTTGCTTGTTGTCCTCTTGGAGCTAGAAAACTTCACCACAGAAACTCTAATAATTCCTTCCTTTCACGTTCAGATAAAGCTATGTCACTAGTAAGGCCTTATTTTACAAAATCTATAAAAGAAAGAGCTTTCTCAAAAATGGTGCCAGCTGCCTGTAATTCATTCTTCCCTCAATGAATCCATAAAAGGGCTATCCCCCAGCAATGTGTACATTGGCTCTAGGTGATGGTCTCTGCTGATGTGACACCTAGACCCCATGTACAAAATGGGAAAAAAGAGGTTGATGCTAACACCAATGTCCAATTCATTCATAAACTAAATAATTTTAAAACATTTAAAAATACGTCTTTGCAACAACTCATTAAAGTGTTCTTGTTTTGATACAGGCTAACTATGCAACCCAAAACAGCATATATACCTACACGCAAGTTTAAATAAATACAGCATTTATACATACAGCTATAAACTATTTGTATGACCTGTATCCTATATACATAAAGCTAATAAATGTTCATGGACAAGGATTCAGTTGTCTAATATTGTTCTCTTGATGTACTGTCACATTTGAATTGCAAGTACCATGTTTTATTCAATGTTTAAATAAAGTTCTGATTGGTTAGAGGTGCCGGGTCATGGCTGAAAATGGTCTGTTGCCCAGCCAACCAACCCAGTTCACAAAGTAAATAAACACATTGATGCACAAATAAATAGATAAGAATATTGTTGTAATTCTAGACTTTAGATCTAAATGCTGCTTGTAAAGATCTGGTTACTTGTATGGTAAATGTCCTGGTTAAATCAATAAAGATGGCAGTAGTTTGTTGTCCCTTTTCTGCCTCTTCACAGGTTTCAGTAAATGGAACAGTTATACTAGCTCAGGTTCTCTTACCAGCATTGAAACCGTACTGTACAGTTTGTTGTAGGGACACAACCAAATTCTATCCCCCACTCAGCATGGCTAAAGGCCAGGCCACAGTACCAGAACTGCCCTCATATCCTTCATGGATACAGTTAACCAGGCTCGAGATGCAGGAAAATTTGTTTACTCACTATTTCTTGACCTCTGTAAGGCCTTCAATACTATTTCTCACCCTATGTTCCTCACAAAACTCTCTAACCTAGGCATCTCACCCCTAACCTAAGTTGGTTTACAAGTTACCTCACAAATAGACAACAATCAACCAAATGGCAGCACTCTCTCTCTCCATTCCTTAACACAACCACAGGTGTCCCCCAAGGCTCCATATTAGGGCCCCTTCTTTTCAACATCTTTATCAACAACTTTCATACCACCCTTACTCAACGTTCTATAATCCAATATGCAGATGACTCAACCATCATCTGCACTGCTAATGCCACATCTGAAATACAACAAATCACCCAAAGTGTCTTCACAACCACCGAAACTTGGATGGCCAACAACCATCTTGCCCTAAACATTAACAAAACTAAACTCATGCTATTCACCCGTAAGAAGACTACTTCTATAAACAAGAATGAATTATCTGTACAGGCCCACAATAAAACTAATACAGGGATTGTTTCACATACTAAATTACTAGGCATAATCTAGATGGAAACCTAGCATTCGGCCTGCACATACACAACAGAATCAAAGAAACAAACCAAAAACTTGGCATGCACTATAGGCACAAATAATTCCTCAACCGTTCTACTAAACAAACGCTTGCATCTACCTTTCTACTACCCTCTCTCTTATACAGTGCCCCTCTTCTTACCAATATTCAGTCCTCTCTGAAATCCAAGCTTGAGATGTGCTACAATAAAATTACTAAGGTCGCTACCAATGCAAAATACTCTTCTCACTACTGTTCCTCGCTACAGCTTCTAGACTGGCTTGAACTTCCACTCTGTCTTTCATACCTATAGTTAATCAGAGTGCACAAAACTATCTTCACTCCATCAGACTGCCCTGCCCCTACTACTCTACTTACCCACTACCATCCGAACAGACTTCTGAGATCTGAAAACCAACTACTCCAGAAAGTAGAAAAAACAAACTTATCAGATGGCCAGATGCTATACTCCTTTACAATTGCTAAACTGTGGAACACTCTCCCACCATCTATCAGGACCACTAGCAATCCAATTGGCTTAAAAAAAACCCTGATGCAGCATCTTTCCTCTTTATGGCAATGTACATGGACCAGTACTACACCTCTCAAAACCTGACTCCATCTTCCTCCACTCTTCTCACCTTTATTAACTACTCCTAACCTTCAACCTACAACTTTCATTTTTGTTTCTCACAACAACCTCCTTAAGCCCTCTATTGTGGAATACCGACTGAACAAAAGTATTGAAGGTACATGCTTTAAATGTCTGACCTCATAACCTGTTAATATTCATACTATGTTAGTAGAACCTAAGCTACTGACATGCTAATTTAGTTTGCTTAACTGAGACATATTACCTATGTATAAGTCCATACCTGTTACACTTAGTATCTTATATTGCACTGTAATTCATTTGTTGTTGCTATATCTAATTTCTTACCTTTGCTGATGTAATGTTCCAAAGATTTTGTGTTGCTCTACTGCTCTTACTATTCTAGTGTAAGTCATTATTCATGTGGAGTTTTCTCCCTGGGATCAACTGAATATGGGCTCAACTTGGCCCACTGGCTCTTCCCAGTAAACAAATGCAAATACATAAATATCAATAAATAAATTAACTATAGGAAATTCTCTTTGGTATTTCAACAAAGCTAACATGTGACTGATTGCTGGATACATGCTGCAGAGCCTTTTTTTTGCATTTTAAAAGCAACACCCAAGTGGTATTAAAAGCTTTCTGGATGTTTGCCACAATAATGCAGCAACATAAAGCCTGCACTGGATATTTCACTAGGGCAGCTCTTCAGACACTACACTAAAATGCTGACCCCCCCAAGGAAATGCATATAAAACCTTTAGACTTCTTACAGTCTGAGGCTGGCAATTCTTTATACAACATACTGAATTTAGAGGACACCCTTTTCCAGTAATGATTCAAACTGTGGACCACAAAGCAATAATTTGTCTATTTTGTAAAAATGAACTCTTTCCAGAAGAGTAGTAGTCTTGTTAAAGACACAGAAAGAAATTGATTTATATGTTATACTATATGAAAATGTAACAATCAGCTTCTTAGCATTATCTAAATGTGTATAAATATTATTCTTTATTTATTTCACCTGAATGGTGAAGAGATTACAGTGACATGAAGTAAGCACCACTATGTGTGTGTATGTGTGTGTGTGTGTGTGTGTGTGTGTGTGTGTGTGTGTGTGTGTGTGTGTGTGTGTAAGAATGGGTAGGGAATGGATAAGAGTGCTGGAAACGAGGTTGGGCGTATCTGTCATCTTGTAGTAAGCCAGATGGCATACATATTGTCATGCAGATACACACTTGTTTATCCAGTATTGCATTGTGAATGCTAGCCTTTTATCTGCCACTTTCTATCTTTAGCATTAAGAAGCGTTTTTTAGAGGCAGCAGTTTTGAATAAATGCATTTTTCTTGGAGAAGTACTTTTAGGATGGCTGCATCATAGGCATGTGAATTCGAGCTGATTCATATGTATGCATCACTGTATTGACCTCACTACAGCTGATTATTAGGTCATGATTAACAAGTAATAGGAGGAAGGGAACTGGATTGAACCATGGGATATTCCCAAACTGCTATCCCCATGAGGGAGATAGTGACTCACAGCTTGAAAAAAAAAGTAAGATAGATTTGCTGTGAAACTTTTAGTATATGATCCTGACGAGTGGAGTATGGGGCATTATGACTAGGCCTACTGCTCCAAAGACACTAGCAGTACTTTTTTTATTTCATCTTGTGCTGCAGTTCTGCAAAGCTAAACCTTTTCTAAAAAAAGAAAAAAACAGGCTCTTTCTAACACAGGAAATAAAAATGCAACTAGTCAATGCTTTGGTAGCACATAAATGCAGCATAACATGTTCTTTTTCTAGTTTTTCACATCAGGACAACTTGCTTCCCCGGGTGGCCACATACTCTATTAGTGTGCCTTCACTGTTTGCAAGCAGTAAAGACAGCATTAGCAGGACAAAGGAATATGTGCTGGAATGAAGTTAGGGAGGAAGGAAGGATGTAGAACACACCACTACACTGTTCATGTAATCTGGTAAATGGGAAAACAATTTTCTAGTTTCTGCTGTGTGTAATGAAAGCTGTCAGCAAAACATTATATGTTAGCCATCATTGATTCTTCATTTATTAGTTTATTTATTATATTTTGCTTGCTGGGTAAATCTCTGTGGACCTGAAATCCTATTTCAGTGGACACGTAAGGAAAGGTCTTCCAGAATTACACTGTAACAGAATAATAATATAAACCAGAGAGCTAATATATATATATACATCATGAAGGGTATAGTTACCACACACAATTATCTGTAATTCATGTAGTTATCTAAAAATGGCAACACGTGTATGGCAGTAAACCACACAACATTATTTGACCCATGCCTTATTGTTTACAGGAATAGTGACATTTATGCATAAAGAGAAATTATGTAGACTAAGAAAAAATGCACAAACTAATCCCGTTATGTTTATTTAAAATCACTTTCCCAAAAATGAAAAATTATTGCAAATTTATTTTTTCTTTTGGTCTTTTTTGTGGGGGTATTCCCAGTGTACACCACCATTAACTGGAATGAGTCTTGCTCATTGGAGCAGCAATCAGCTATGATCAGCTGGTGCAAATAGGACTCAGTGGTCCAGTCCATAGACTGCTATCATACCTTGGGGGAGAGGGAGAGAAAGGTGAGAGATAGCTAAACATTCACATTGTAATGGAAATCATGTAGTAACATCTCAGCAGAAAGCAGTGGGTTGGGTAATAGACATTTGTCATCTCAGACAGGCATGCACAAGATGTAATAATAATTCATTATACTTACAACAATACAGAGAAGGAGTAAAGGTGATTACCTACCGCAAGCTGTAAACCATACACAGCAGTGCCGTCACACATGCTAAGATGGTTCAATAGAAATCAATCTAATGAGAGACATTTCAGGGTAATAGCTGCTCCAGTACCCATTTCATTTTTAGTGTGCCATCTAGAAAAGAGCATGTAGGCTAAAATCCCCAACATGAGTTAAAATGAATGCTGGAACACTCATGGGGAATCATGACAAAGCATGACTCAGGAAGCTAGTGTGTATGACGGGGAATCATGACAAAGCATGACTCAGGCAGCTAGTGTGTATCATGGGGAATCATGACAAAGTATGACTCAGGCAGCTAGTGTGTGTCACGAGGAATCATGACAAAGCATGACTCAAGCAGCTAGTGTGTATCATGGGGAATCATGACAAAGCATGACTCAGGCAGCTTGTGTGTATCACGGGGAATCATGACAAAGCATCACAGGGAGCCATGATAAAGCCTGACACAGGCAGCTAGTATGTATCATGAGGAATCATGACAAAGCATGACTCAGGCAGTATCATGGGTTATCACAACAAAGCATGACTCAGGCAGCTATTGTGTGTCACGGGAATCATGACAAAGCATGACTCAGGCAGCTAGTGTGTATCATGGGGAGTCATGACAAAGCATGACTCAGGCAGCTAGTGTGCGTGACGGGGAATCATGACAAAGCATGACTCAGGCATCTAGTGTGTATCATGGGGGAGATATGACAAAGCATGACTCAGGCAGCTAGTGTGTATGACAGGGAATCATGACAAAGCATGACTCAGGTAGCTAGTGTGTATCACGGGGAGTCATGGCAAAGCATGACTCAGGCAGCTAGTTTGTATGACGGGGAATCATGACAAAGCATGACTCAGGCAGCTAGTGTGTATCATGGGGAGTCATGACAAAGTATGACTCAGGCAGCTAGTGTGTATGATGGGGACTCATGACAAAGCATGACTCAGGTAGCTAGTGTGTATCATGGGGAATCATGACAAAGCATGACTCAGGCAGCTAGTGTGTATCATGGGGAATCATGACAAAGCATGACTCAAGCAGCTTGTGTGTATCACTGGGAATCATGACAAAGCATGACTCAGGTAGCTAGTGTGTATCACGGGGAATAATGACAAAGCATCATGGGGGACCATGATAAAGCCTGACACAGGCAGCTAGTATGTATCATGAGGAATCATGACAAAGCATGACTCAGGCAGTATCACGGGGAATCACAACAAAGCATGACTCAGACAGCTAGTGTGTGTCACGGGAATCATGACAAAGCATGACTCAGGCAGCTAGTACATAAACAGTAAAACATTTCTTTCACTCTCCTCTGCGGTGCAGTCTATAAAAAAAAAGGATGCAGGGTAAAGTCTAGAAAAGGCTAGTTAAGATAAATCCTGTAAAGCTCATGGGAAATCATGACTACTCCTGACATTTCTTTTACTCTCCTCTGTGGCAGTAATACATCTGGTCAAAAGGTATGTGTGTGAGTTACAGTGCTCTAGGGTGACCGAGTGAACGTATATGTCCATATGCAGTATTCACTGAAATGAGATGCATTCACAAAGAAGACAAACATTTGTATGGATAACAGAGCTTCCTCTGCATTTCATGCAGGGGGCCATGCTTCCTGCATGCCAGCTACATATTTAGCCAAGTCCAGGTTGACCATGTTTTATGGATAAGGAGTAATCCTTTCCTTTTGCAGTGATCTTTTGTTGGAAAGAATGATTTGAGCAGATGGTCATAAACATCTCTCACATACTTTTCTCATCCAACTGACCAACTTCCAAAAAATAAATAAAAAAAAGGAGTTGAGATTGCAACAGCTGTGAAAACTTTTGGTTTCTGGAGTGGCAAAGAAATCCTCTGAAAAAATCAAAATAAAGAAATAGAAGATTGAAAAAAAATTCTGACAGGTCATTTTCAAGATTAATATATTTTGGAAGGGGAAAATTATTACGGAAGTGGCAGGGATATTCAAGATGATGTCAAAGATGGTATAATTGCATTGGGAGAAGGAGATGGACAGAGATGAATGGCACCAAGAGAAAAGTAAAATAGCATAACAGCACCAGACAATAGAAAGATAAGTTAAATTGGGCTACTTTAATAGGCAATGAGCTTACTGATATTCAGAGAAGAATGTATGATTTAAAATTGAATTCATTCCAGTAAATTTCAGCAATGTCTTGGTGTATTTAATACATGCCTTGCTGGTTTTAATGTTGCTAATCAAAAATGAAAAACTTTCAGAGCCAGTAGATGATAAAACAAAACCTGCAATCACCTCCGTGCCAAACAATCAAGAATTAACTCACTGAATCAGTGGGAAAAACACTTAAAACAAATTTTTTATAGGAAATAAGCCTTTGTACACTCTTTGTATGGGAGACTTTGCCCCGGTACTCTATTAACTAAGTATAAAAAGTATAATAATTTCATGGGGATTAGAGAAATACATCACAAGGGCAAAAGCAGTATTCACATGTACTGTACTCTCACAGCACAGCCAAACAAAATGAAATGCAGTTAGTGACTAGTCATCTTGGGAATCTGGACCAAGAAGACAAAATCACTGATGACGTTATCAAAAAATAGATCTCCCAAAATGTTCCCATGATTTTCCAAAAAAAAAAAAATATATAGCCCACAGGCATGCAGATCATTGACATTAGAGGTGGCAGTTTTGTTTGTTTATTTGATTAAATTGGTTCTGTTGAGTTAGATGAATTAGTGCAACAAAATGGGAGTAATCAAATTTAACTAAATTTGCTGCTTAACAAAAGTGAATACTAAGGGGACATCAGTATTATCCTGAGTTTACAAAACAAGACTTTCTAGGCAGGGTTTTCAAAAATTAATAATAACAGCAGTTCAGTATACAACATCTAAAATTGATAACACATACATAATTTAAATAAATAAAAAATGCGAAGTCCTGATTAGTCAGGACTGCCCCATAAACAAACAAAAAACAAACAAATACATAAATAAGTTAGCATTTTAAGATGCAGTGCCTAAAATGTGTATCCTGCATATAATTAAAAAAAAAGTAATAGGAAGCCCTGATGGATGTAGAAAATTTAAAATAAATGATATTTAAAAGTTCAGTTAACAGCAGCAAATATGATAGCCTAAGGAAAATATCACTTTTAACTCTGTATGGGGTTGTTGAATGATAATGTTTTAAAAACTGAAAATGAATCTAAGACAGCAATTCATGACTGAATTAAATGAAGTGCTATAGAACAACCTTCCTAGAGGACATGGTGTTTGAATAAAAGCATGTAGGCAGGACATGATTACAAAGAATGCAATAGTTTATGAATTTCCAGTCACCCCAGATATGCCTATAGTTTCTAGAAAACAAGATGTGCTGGAAAAATATTGTTATTCATATACATTCATGCATTAATTCATTCATTCCTTCATGTTCGGATCCTTATTTTATCCTATTTAGAGTCTAGGAAAGAACAGAACCTGTCCCACCAAACAAGACCACAGGACAGAGAATCAGTTCCCAGATGGACACAGGTCCATTACAGGGTGTACACACACACACACACACACACACACACACACACACACACACACACACACACACACACACACACACCTCTATAGGCAGTGTATTGCATCATTAATTAATTTAACAGCATGTATACCAGAGCATCCTCTAGAAATTTACATGGACAAAGGGAAGGTATGCAGCCAGTACACTGAAGACATCAAAGAACCAAGTGACGATTCATGGGAAAGTGTCCTAAACCTAGCTATATTTATTAAATGCTGGGAATTTAATCACTGAGCTATAAGAAGAATGGTATCAGCACTAGTGTCTTTTAGTTATGGATATAACATTTTCTGCTGTTGTAGTTTGCGCAGACTTGAATGCATATCCCTTATCTCTAAATATACTTAGAGAGAGAGAGAGATTGGGGATGTGGGCAGACCCGACCCTGCAACATTCAGTATGAAAATACTGTTTTTTGCTTGGCTTAGAAGAAGGTACATTATTGAACAAGCTGTAGTGAGTAGATAAGACCTCAGCAAATGTTATTGTGGCTCATAAATTAGACCCAAAATCTACACATATATTTTAATCACAAGACCAGAATTCAGATTATTGGCAAAATAATACTTTGTGGACTATTGGGAAAAACATTCTTTGGCAAAAAATAAAAATTAAACTTTGTTCTCATATAAACACACACACACACACACACACACACACACACACACACACACACACACACACACACACACACACACATATATATATATATATATAAAATATTAAATGTTTTAATAAAGCAGTCCTCTCCCTATTACATTTAAATCACTGAAATATGTATGGATAAATATAGAATTTCTATGGGAGTAATGTATGTCACAAATAAAAACTACCACAATGGTAAACTGCAAGGTAAATCACCCAAGGTGTGATACAGGTAAGCAAACCTCTAATTTTAAAAACCTTAGCTGTATTCAGCAAACTAAAATGTTTAGTTTTCATAATGTGAACACAATAAACACAGCGGCAACAAAGCAAACAGCACCAAAAAGCACAATTCAAATTTCTTTCTCTCTGACTAAACTTAAGCCAAGAAAAATGTTGTTTTAAAGACTTACCTTTTCTATACTGAAATTTACATCTGGTGTTCACTTTTCCTTCAAAAGGAATCAATCAATATCAATAATAGCCCAATGTTTTTAAATAACTTGTTTAATTTTAAATGTATTGTATCCATAGGTTAAATACATTTACCCATAGCCTTTCTATGTCTCAAACATTTCTCTTTGTACTTCAAAACATTTTCTCTTGGAACTAAATTAACCAGTTCCTTAATTTTCAGATCTTTTTTTGGAATGAATACTCTGTTTGACTAAAGCTATTTACTAAACAATTTGATTTTGATTCTATATATTTTCATTGCTACAATGATTTTTAGTCTAAAAAATGAGATTTAGGGATATTTTCCACCATATGTTTGGGGTGGCAACTTATTACCTGTAGCAAATAATTTCTGTAGTAAGGTTTGCTATGTACTGTTGTAGTTAATATCGCATTAGTTGACTTCCTAACTAATACCTCCAAAAATTCATAATCACATCATATTGGCTGTCAAATTAAATCCCAAACCAATTGCTATTTGAAAAAAAAAAAACAGAAACTCATTAAGTTGATCTACATGCCAATCTCAAACCATCCAATAGTCAGCTTAAAACCCAAATCAGGGGGCGATTATCTCAAGAAATCTATTATTGGTAAAATTTCAAATGCATTCCTCCTCAGAAAAACTCATAATTATTTCCAGATAAATAGGTAGAAAATTAGCATACATAGTGGTACCACTCAATTAAATATAGCAATCATCATGAAAATAAAGCATTTTTTGTCATGACTTAATATAATACATCCAATGGAAACCTCATTAAATATGCCATCATACTTGCCATATTTATTCAAAAAAACCAACTGCTTCCATACCTCCTGTATGAGATCTACTTATATAAATGGAAATAATTAATGTAACCAAGTATGAAGAACTCTTTAACAACTGTTCTTACTAAGCTTTAAAAAATGTGAAGTATCTTTCAACTTAAATGAAATAAAATGAATAATAATTTCAAATAATGTACTAAAAATGCAGAAGTTGGTTCAGTAAAAGAGTCTCTACTTCGCAAAAGAGGTCTTCCAGAAGGAATTATTTTTTTTTAAACTTTAGGCAAAAAGTGCAAAGCTTTTTGTTGAGGATCATCCACCACAAGTTGTACCTTTTCATGATCTTACCTTGAGTCAATGATATCTTTAAAAATTCTTCCAATTATTTTTTAAACAAAGTTGTAGCATCACTATACATGGGAAGCTATACATTTCTATATGACAATTATAGGTTCATAGGTTCATAGATTAGTACTAAGCTACCTGCCCTTGTGAGCCATTTTAAGCCTAGCCAATTATCCCTTGTGAGACTCAAACCCTGCACCTTGTGTTTGTAAGGCAAACACCTTAACCATTAGGCCACCCTCTTGCCTCTGTGCTTCCATTAAGTAATCATGCTTTCCTCATATCACCTCAGCTCCAACTCATCAGCATTTGTTATTATAGCATCTTTAATTCCTCTGAAACTCTTTCAAAGTTTCTTTTCTTTTGATAATAAATAATAAGAATAATTTCTGAAAAGCAAAGATTCATTTTGTGTAAGCCCTTTTATTATCAAATTTTCCAAAATTCATATTAATGGGTGGTAAAGGGGTCAAAGCCCAATTTACGGAATATAATCCCTTCAACATCAGCTACCCTTTTTGGTTTCAAACCAATGCATAAGACTAAGATTTCTACAAAAAGACTTCAACTGACACATCATATCCAGGGGGAAATCGAAAATGAGGAAATACAATTTAACCCTTTTTTCAAAACTGCAAGACATTACAAATTAAAGTTGACACTGCTAAGATTATCAAATGAATTTAAATATATATATATATATATATATATATATATATATATATATATATATATATATATATATACACACACACAAGAGAAAGAGAGAGACACTCATACACAAACACACACGAGATAGTCAGACACCATTCATAAGGGATGCCAGCAACAACCTGCTCATCAGTCCACAGGGCTTCAAAAGCAGATGGAATGAGCATTTCCAGCAGCTTCTGAATGAAGAAAAACCCACAGAAGCTGTACTGCCCCAGATACGGCCTACAATTAGAGAAGAAGAGGAGCCCACCCAAGAAGAAGTAAGAATAGCACTAAGGAAAATAAAGCCAGGGAAAGCAGCAGCTCAGATGAGGTCACAGCAGGTATGATTAAGATGCTGGGTGAGATAGGGGAGAAATGGCTCCTGAGGGTACTCATAGCCATGTAGAGAGAAAGTCATATCACAGATGAATGGAGAGTAAGCATACTCATGCCAGTGTATAAGAACAAAGTGGACATCCACAACTGTGGGCAGTACAGAGTATCAAACTCCTGTCACATTGCATGAAAGTTCTGGAGAGGGTGATCGATAAATGGATACATAGAGTAGTACAAAGTAAGATGGGAGATAAGCAGTTCAGATTCAGATCAGGATGCAGCACAGCTGACCCAATGTTTGCAATAAGACAGATAATTGGAAAGAAGTTAGAGATGAGGAAAGAGTCCAACTGGGCATTCCTAGAGTTGGAGAAAGCATGGACTACATTAGCAAACAGATCAGAGGGGACAGATCAACAAAGTTGCTGCATGCAGATAATGTGGCACTACAGGCAGACTCTGATCAAGAACTTCAGTGAAGCACAGAGGAATGGAAAGCAAAACTGAAGGCACATAGGATAAAACTAAGTACAGATAAGACAGTGATAATGGCAGCAAATTGGGGAAATCAGAAGAAGCTGATAACTGAGATAAAAGGGAAGCTAGTGGAAGAGGTTAATATCTTCAAGTATCAGGGAGGGTTGGTTGAGGAGAATGGAAGTCTGAATGAAGAGATCAAAGCTAGAATTAGAGGGGCTGCAGCCAACTGGCATACCATGTCAGGTGTAGTGTATGACAGAAGAATGCCAAAGAAGCTGAAAAGTAAGGTGTACAAAACAGTGGTACAACCAGTACTACTGTATGGTACAGAAAATTGGGCAGTAAAGGCAGAACAGATAAGAAAGCTAGAGGTGATGGAAATGAAGTACCTGAGAAGGGTGGTAGGATGCACACTGTGGGATGGATGAAGAAATGAAGACATAAGAGCAGAAGCCAGTGTAGCTCCAATTAAAGAAAAGATCAAAGAGAACAGATAATGGCAGTTCAGGCACATGTACAGAAAAGTAGAAGACAAACTAGTGAAGAAGATCTGGGACAGACAGGAAGAAGATAATAGGAAACAGGGGCATCCAGCAAATAGATGGATGGATTGTGTGAGAAAAGATCCGTGACAGTTAGGCATGGGTGTCGAAGAAGGCAGTGTGGCATAGAATTGAGAAAGATGGTGACAGTTAACACAACACCCTGACCTCATGTAGAAAATGGGAAAAAGGAGGTTGTTGATGATGATGATGATGACATATATATATATATATATATATATATATATATATATATATATATATATATATAAAATATATATAGGTTCATAGGTTCATAGGTTCATACTAGGCTATCTGCCCAAGGGCATTTATAAGCCTAGCCCATAGTTATTTGGCTTTCGCCACCCCTTTAGTTTGAATAAAACTATGCCTATTATTTTGCTGTGCCTCTGTCAAGCAGTGACACTGAAGTAATCCCTGGGGTATATCTGCGATCCCCATCCATTGGTCAAGATTCCTCTTGAACAAGGCCAGCGAGGTGCTCTGCCTCACATGTACCGGGATTTTGTTCCACAGCATAGGGAGTCTCTGGGTGATGAATCTGTCCCTCCAGCATGTTCTATTAATAACCGTGTCAAGGTTTAAGTCTCCCACCCTTGTGGTTCTGAGGGATCTAGATTTTTTTGAGGTGAAGCATATTCATCAAATCAGGGTTTGACATGGCCTTATATGTCAGGCACAGGTCACCTCTGAGCAAGCGGTATGAGACTGAATAGAGCTGGAGTTCTTTCAGTCGGGCAGCATAAGACATATTTTTGAGACCCTTTATCCTTTTGGTGAGGAACTTTTGGGGCCTTTCCAGCTGCTGCAGGTGTCTGGTCAGATACATTCCGAATGGGGCATTGTACTCAATCATAGGTCTAATGAGTGATGAGTACAGGGGGGCGATGACCTCCCTTGATCTAGATGTGAATCCCTTCATGATCAGGTGGGCAATGTAGAAGGTTTTCCTAACTACTTTAGTAACATGAGTGTCAAACGAAAGGCTACTGTCAACCTGGGTCCCCAGATCCCTGATGACTTCTATTGCCACCTATATGGTAGCTAGGGGTAACCTTGTTTTTCCCGAAGGGTATGACTATGCATTTCTTGGCATTTAACTTTAGGCCATGGCTCTGGCACCAGTTATCCGTTTCTGTGAGGCCCTTCTGAAGGATATCTGTGTCAGATGTGTTTTCGACTATGGCGCCCAGTTTGCAGTCATCTGCAAACTTTGTCAGCCATAACCCTCCTGTGTTTGCTTGTACTTCAGAAAAGTAGATGCCGAACAAGAGTGGACCCAGGACTGAGCCCTGTGGGACACCACTTGTGACAGGCTTTGAGTCTGACATGGCTCCAGCAACTCTGACCCTGTGGGTTCTGTCACTTAGCCAGTTTGCAACCCATCTTGTGATGTATGGGTTTACATTCAAGCTAATGAGTTTTTTGATGATACCTGAGTGGGGTATTGTGTCGAAGGCCTTTGCCAGGTCAAGGTAGGCTGTATGGACTGCCTTTCCCTCATCAATGGCCTTGGTGACTGTCTCAAAAAGTCAACCAAGTTTAAAAGGCATGATCTGCCTTTGACAAAGCCAAACTGGGTTGGATCCAAAGTCTGCAAGTTCCCTATGTCTTTATTTATGAGTTCCATTATGATCCTCTCCATGGCTTTGCAGATAAGGCTTGTCAAGCTAATGGGACGGTAATTTCCAGGGTCGGTGGAGGCACCACCCTTGTGAAGTGGGACCACAGTCGCCGTGCGCCACTCCTTGGGTACGTATCCTGAGGTGAGGCTAAGATTAAACAGCTGTCCTAACTGCGGGTTTAATTCCTCATTGAGTTCATGGAGCACACAGCCGGGGACACCATCCGGTCCCATGGATGCTGTGTTTTTTTGCTTTGGAGAGAGCAGTTCTCACCTGGGCGTTGGAGATGTTTGGGAGGCTACAATCCTCTGGTATAGGTATCTCTGCGTTTGGGGGGGGGGAGAAGTTTGCACTGAACCTGTCAGCCAGTATGTTGGCAATGTGTGTAGGTTCAGTAATCTTCACATCATTTTGAACTAATTCTGAGCATATCTGGGAGTTTCCTCCTAGGTTTCTAACATAGCTAAAGAAGGCCTTATGATTGTCTTTTGAATCCTTGGCGATTTTTCTCTCAAAATTTGCCTTGGATGATTTTATGAGAGCTCTTAGTTTTTTACTTATAATGATCAAAGGTGTCTTACCTTTCAAGGATTTTGCTCTATCTTGTATCTCTATCTATATATATATATATATGTATATATAGGTTTACTATTGGAAGGTTGATTAGTGTTAGGTCAATGTTATGGCAGAAAAATAATGTTGTTTTTGAAAAGCATGAAAGAGCAGAATGTCGAAGATGGTTTGCACGATTAAGTGTATTCGATATTTTGACATTCCCCTCTTCCAGCCATGACAGTTAGCTCACCTCTACTATTTTGCAGGGGGGCTTCACCCCCATACCACCTGCACATTAAATATACCAACTCTGAGATCGCACTACAATGAGGAAATGGGCTACTGCCCTGTTAATCACAGAAGCACGACCTCCCTCCACAGTCTTGGCACATTGCTTGTGAAAAGACTGAGTGCACCATGCAACTTGACTAACCTCGGTTGACTGCTTTTGGTTCGAATTCTTACCTCTTGGAAATCGTGATTTTGCACATCAAACGTTCAACTTCCTGCAGTTCGGGTAAGTCATAGTAAACTGTATATATATATATATATATATATATATATATATATATATATATATATATATATATATATATATATATATATATATATCTATATATGGGTTCCGGACATTTGCTCAAATGAGCAAACGTCCGAAACCCAAATGGCCAGGCATACTTACGTGAATGTGCTTTTCACCGAAGAAGTGCTTTCACGTAAGTATGCCTGTTGCTGAGGCTGTACTACAGTGTGGGTAAGGGAAAATTCCCTTTTCCCCACTGTAGTCCGGTCTCCGAGAGAGAATATTAAAGTGGGGGGTGTGGGGATCAGAGCCCCCCACATGGGGGGGTGCAGGTGGGCTAAAATGTTAATTCAGTGGTTTTTTTTTTGTAACAAGCTTTAACGAAAGTGCTTTTTAGATAAAAGCGCTTTTGTTAAAGTGTGTTCGGTTGCTATGGAGTCGGACGTTTGTTTACTCGAGCAAACTTCCTAGATCCATAGATATATATATATATATATATATATATGTATATATCTGTATATAAACTCATATAGGTTTAATGAGCAGCTATTTACAAAAAAGATTAACCATGATGACGTCTTTTTTTCACTCTCCACTGCTCAACTCCATTTAAGTTTGAAGAACAATATATGTTTGTAACAAAAATGTCTACAAAAATGTAGTAGACAATATTTTCCATTTTTGGTGATTATAATGGTTAGGGCATTAAAGCCTGTGTTTGTTTACTGTCTTACTGACAATAATGAGAGGCTTTAAATGGTTCCATTATAAGATATGCAGTGAGTGAAATATCTGGATATAGAAATCAGGGAAAAGAACAGCAAACTATCAGAAATCACATAAAAACAGCAATGGCAACTTTTAAATGCTAAATGTTAACAATCCCTTTTCTTGAATAAAAGGATTTTCAAGGTGTAAATTATTATGAAAGTGAAGGAATTATTTTGTGAGAAGTGTCTATTTACAAATGGGGGAAAATTGATATGGTATCTGTTGAAATAGGAGTAAAATGAGATTTTTAGGGCATAGGATAAAAAACAACAGTAGAATATTTTCTCAGAGTGATTGCGTTATACAAAGATGTAGTAGATAGCTGAACAAATCAAGTGGCAAATAAGAAAAGATTATCTTCTTTTTTTGTCTGTGTATTGTAAATATGAGTTTTAGTACATTATTAGAACTGTGGCATTTTTTTCATTGTGTGTGTATTTAAAAATGTCATCTACAGCATGCCTAAAGCTGTGTTTAGGAGGAAGAGAAATGTTAGTGACTTTATAAGTTCTTAGTTACTTTATATCAAAATAGCAAAGGAAGGAATAAAGCACTGTGGGAAATACAAATCTTGCTGCGAAAAACAGATCTAATAAGTTTGATACAAATAATATGAATTCATAAAAATCAGTGACTGCATTATGTGTGATTCTACTTATGTAGTGCAGGATTTCACATGTGAAGTTAAATTACTCCATGAACAAATACTAGAACACAGGAAGATATTGTATATAAAACCAAGATATGTCAATAGCAAGACATTTTCTGGAGGAACATATTTCTAGCTTAGTATGCTTAAAAGATAAAGATTTAAAACAGTTATTTGGGTTTGGGATAGAAACAGATTTTTGAATATGGAATATATGGAAAGTAAATAAAAACTGAAAATGATTTGATGGTTTTGTAAAGAAGATGAATATCATGTTTAATGATTACGTTTCTGATAGGATGGCATTACCACAGAATGAAGCTGATTTAGTTGAGCATTATTTTTGCAAAGAATACTGTCTGAAGAAGCACTCCGTAAATTTCAAACAAAACTGTAAACACATACCTACTCCTGTTTGTACAAACATTTGTGCAATAGACTCTCTGCATATCCCATAGTTTATGTTGCCACTTCTTGAAGGAAAAGGCCATCAATGTACTGAGCTCTAGTTAGCATTAGGGAAACCACTTTATAATAGTCTGTTGCACTGCATTATGCTACCAAGGATTTATTATTTATTTATTTATTGACATTTGTTTACTGGGAAAGTCTGACTGGATAATTTTATCCATTTTCAGCAGATGTTCAGGAAGAAAAGCTCCACAAATATAAGAACAGAAGATATTATACATAGGTGAAAATTGGCATTATATTACAATATACGGTAAATACACAAGATTAATATAAATATTAATACACGCGGCTTGTAGAACCATACACATATAAAATCAGTAAAACACGATAAATACAATATCATATAACCTGAAACATGTTGGCATGTTATAAGACAGTGAGTTTATATACTCACCTGTAAAGCTAATAGGTTCATAGGTTTATAGGTAGGTACTAGGCTATCTGCCCAAAGGCATTTATAAGCCTAGCCGGAATGTGTTGGCTTTCGCCACCCCCTTAGATTAGTACCCTGTGCCTCTGTCCAGCAGAGCTATTGAAGTGATCCCTGTGATAAACTTTCTGTTTCCCATCCACTCTTCAAGGTTTCTCTTGAAGAGGGTTAGTGAGGAGCTCTGCCTAATGTAGATTGGAATCTTGTTCCAGAGCATGGGAAGTCTCTGGGACAGGAATCTATCCCTCCAATAAATAGCACGTCCTATTTATTGTTGTGGTGAGGTTTAGATCCCTGGAGTGTGTGGCTCAAGGGGATATGGTTTTCTTTAGGTGGAGCGTGTCCATCAATTCTGGGTTGGACATGGCTTTGTATATCAGGCAGAGATCACCTCTGAGTAGGTGGTATGCAAATGAGTACAGCTGGAGTTTCTTCAGTCGAGCTGCATAGGGCATCTGCTTGAGGCCAGTGATCCTCTTGGTGAGGAACTTCTATGGTCTTTCCAATTGTTGCAGGTGTCTTGTAAGGTACATCCCAAATGGGGCATTGTACTCTATGATGGGTCTGATGAGTGATGCGTAGAGGGGCCCAATGACCTCTTTCGATCTGGATGCAAACCCTTTTGTGATTAGGTGGGCCACATAGAAGGATTTTCTAACCACTTTGGCAATGTGATTATCAAAGGAGAGGTTACTATCCCTTATTATGTCTTCCATATTTAGGGGGCTACCACCTATGTGGTAGTTTGTGGGTACTTTGTTTTTTCCAAAGGGGATGACTATGCACTTTTTGGCATTTAGCCTGAGGCCATGGTTTTGACACCTGGTATCTGTCTCAGTGAGACCCTTTTGGAGGATGTCTGTGTCAGCTGGAGAGTCAATTATAGCCCCTAGTTTGCAGTTGTAAGCGAACTTGGTGAGCCATAGTCCTCCTGTGCTTGCCTGTACCTCGGAGAAGTATATGCCAAACAGGAGGGGTCCTAGGACTGAGCCCTGGGGAATGCCACTTGTAACCGGTTTAAAGTCAGACCTAGCTCCCGCAACTCTTACCATGTGGGTTCTGTCTGTGAGCCAGTTGGCAACCCATTGCGTGACATAGGGGTTTATGTTCAGGCTGGTGAGCTTGTCTATAATACCTGAGTGGGGAATGGTGTTGAAGGCCTTTGCAAGGTCTAGGTAGATTGTGTGGACCACCTTTCCCTTGTCTATAGCCTTGGTAACTGTCTCAAAAAAGTCCGCCAGGTTTAGGAGGCATGATCTGCCCTTAACAAAGCCGAACTGGGTAGGGTCCAGTGTTTTTAGTTTTCCAATGTCTCTGTTAATGACATCCATGATGATGCGCGCCATAGATTTGCAGACCAAGGTAGTCAGGCTTATAGGGCGATAGTTCCTGGGGTCCGTTGTCTGGAAGTGTCATTTAATACATCCTAAAAAAACTCAGAATCATTTGTAAAAAACTTCCTGCTGTCAGAATCTGACACACTCACCCATTGCATCAAAACAGCCCTTCTAATCTAGCCCCATATTCCCTAAATATGACAGTATTTGGTACATTTGTCTCACTGCCACAGGTATCCCATTTTTCAATGTTAGTCTAGCATTCCAAGTTTCCTGTTAAAGGGTTTTGTTTAGATGAATTTTAGTTATTTGAATATACAATTCATATTTAGTGAAAATAACTAAAATATATAAATACTCCCACAGTTAGCCATACATACGTGCATTGTGCATATCCACAGAATTCTATCCCAAAGGTCAGTGGTTCAAGAAGATTTAAACCAGAAATAAGATTAAAATCATTGCAGCCACTTCAATTCAGTTAATAAACATACAAAAAGAACTTCATAATCTAATCAGTCTAATAAAGTTTGCATGACTGAAAAAAAGCAATTTGGGATACATTTTCATAATTTTTAGAAGAGGGAACAGTAATTTTTATCTTATTTGACTTAGTCAAAAACTAACTAAACTCTCCATTTTAAGAAAAATAGATATTATGTATGCATAATCACTTATGGTATGGGAGTATTCCTCTGTTATCAGTTTTGTGATGGTGAAAACCGATGGGCTCATCAAAACACCAGTGAATTATTGACTTTTCTTCAGGGTTATACAAAGTATAGTGCAGAAACAGTTCAGGTTCCTAATTCTGTAATGGATGTAACATTGGCTAACAATGGACGCACACTGCACTTAGTGTTGAATTAACCAAACTGTATACAATATCAGGTAGAATGTGTGCAGAAGCAGTCAGACAATGACAGATCTGGTGATGCTAAAATATGAAATACTGATCATAATGCAGAAGAAACTCTATGTTAATTCATAGTGGTTGTTGCTACAAGAGTCCAGGCCTCTGCAACCTGTATGACTGTGAATTTACTGCCTTTGTGTCAGATGTCATTTATTTGTCCACAGACAGAGAAAGAGCATGGATGTGGGCTGATAAATTCATTGTTAGATGATGAAGTTCTGTCTGTATGATTGCTAACTAAACTGATGTGGCTGCAGGGATTTGAATGTTCTTTTTGGTTTTATCTGTTTGAACCACTTGTACCCTTGTCAGTCATAACCACAGGGGAAAGGTATATACAATTAAACATTTTATGTAAAAGAAAAATAAGAACCACTTTACAAAAGTGGAAAATAACATATATGATTTTTTTTATCAAAATAATCTCTCTCTCTCATTACTTAAATATAATATAGATAATTTAGTACACACATATGGGAAATGGAAGTAATATCAAAATATAGGATGCTAAAAGTCAAGTCATATTATGCAGAAGATTTGCATCTTACAAGTATCTCTTCCAGCACAATAAATTAGATGTTATAGCAAGAAATTAATAACTACCTCTATCCTGGGAAACCAGCCCAGAGGACTTTCAACTGCTATCTACATTCTTTAGGAGCTAGTATTAGCTAGGTGCTGGTCTGTGTTCATAAAGTGGTTTGCAAATGTAGTACAATTAACTGGATTTGCTCCTGCTCATGTAATAGTTTTATTCTTATAAAGGGTATAAGTGCATTATGCTACTTTGGCACTGCAATGTATCACAACAAGTTCTTGTGAAAATAGGATAAGTTGGAACTGTTTAGAAAACATTGTTTCTCACAACTATCAGGTTCTTTTGCAGCCAAAAATGAACCAACATGTTGCATAGGAACCCTGATGAAACCTGATCTCATACCTTTCAAACTGTGAGCTGAAATTAAAAATCATAATAGAGGAACACTTTCTTATTTATCACAACTGAAGGCCTTTATATACTAGATTGCGTTTACTTAGTGATAGAATATCTTTGTCTAACCTTAGTTTATTTATTTAATAAGATATGTGCTCATCAGGTCCAACTTCATAAAGAAAGCAGTAAATGTAGGAAGGTGAAGACTGAGGGCTAGCATCACAGCGCTGGCTCAAAATCATAGTAGGTTAGCTTGCTCTGAGGGCCACACTCACAGCACTGGCCCAAAAACATAGCAGGTATGCTTGATCTGAGGGCCAGATGCCTAGCTCTGGCCCAAAATCATAGTAGGTTAGTGTGGTCTGACGGCCAAAATGACAGTGCTGGTCCAAAATCATAGTAGGTTAACTTGCTCTGAGGGCCACACTCACAGCACTGGCCCCAAATCATAGCAGGTATGCTTGCTCTGAGGGCTAGACTCCTAGCTCTGGCCCCAAATCATAGTAGGTAAGCTTGTTCTGAGGGCCAGACTCATAGCACTGGCCCAAAATCATAGTAGATATACTGCTCTTAGGGCCAGACGCACAGTGCTGGTCCAAAATCATAGTAGGTTAGTTTGTTCTGAGGGCCACATTCACAGCACTGGCCCAAAATCATAGTTGGTATGCTTGCTCTGAGGGCCAGAATCACAGTGCTGGCCCAAAATCATAGCAGGTATGCTTGCTCTGAGGGCCAGACTCCTAGCTCTGGCCCAAAATCATAGTAGGTAAGCTTGCTCTGAGGGCCAGACTCCTAGCTCTGGCCCAAAATCATAGTAGGTATGCTTGATCATCATTGATAGAGTCAAACAAATTTATTTACTAGGATCAATTAAATCAAAGTAAAACACATTTTTCAGATTCAGAAATAAAATGAAGTAATGGAGTGTAACTTTGGTTTCAGATGGGTGTGTACAGGAATCTGTCACAAAAAGAACACTTGCACTACAGGGAACAGTACTGCATTCATATCAAAATACAGTGACCTATCCTAACTGCACACTTTGTAGCACCTAACTGAGCTGATCAAAAGGGGTTAGGTAAATGGGGTAGCAAGCTTCATGCATAAATAACTCCAGGATTTTAGACACTGCATTGATCTCCATATATTCCTCTTAAAATGAGAAGAGACGCAGGCCTCAAAATGCCCGAGGCTGCTTTATGGAAAACACATGCAGAATCAGTTTGGAGTAGAAGAAAATGACAATAGTGAGAGATGAAGGTGCAGCCCGAAGTAGAACAGAGCCATAAAAAGAAATGTGAAAATGCATGCCTTAAAGTCCTTGCTTCTATTACTTGATGAATGCTTTGTTTTTATGTGACCACTACCATGTCTATGACAGTTGATTAGCAGATAAATGCTTAGTGACAGATTTCTTTCTTCAGGATATAGCAGATTGTGCAATCTGTTGTGGCCCAGAAATGTCACAGCAGAGCTTATCTTGCAGCATTCAACAAGCACATCAGAATCATACAATTATACAGCAAGATTTGTTCATGCCCAAGGACAGAGCTGTGTAATTTTAATTACAAAACTGTGGGGAATGTTCTACTTTAAAATGTAGAAGGAGAAAAACCAAGATTGATGTGAGGCCTGTCAGAATCTTAGACATTGCTTGAAACAGTATGAACTCTGTGCCATCAGGGTCAAAGAGTTGAGCTCTTTTGAGCAGTTTAAATCTTAGTATGGAATGAAGGTACATGATTGAATAACTGAGAAATCAATAGATGGTCTTCCTTATGTGATACAGGTAAAAAAATATGGACTTAGAGATTCAAGGAATGAAAGAAGGCACCACTTTCTGTTGCTAGGCAGGTGTGAGCTACATAACACTGTATTGCTTTATATGCAGCCCTGACTACAGTATATGACTCATGTATGGATTTTTTATTTACATTTTGAAATATATTTGTATCCAGTATACATAGGCCATACCTTGCCACTCTGTTTTTGTACTACAAGACACATTTATTTTGAAGCACAGAACACTAAGGACACTTTGAATATCTAACACCAAGGCTCTATTATCTCATATTATAGCAATCTTAAGATAATAACTGAATGGGCATAATATTTGCCACATTGTAGTGTAAAGTGATTGTCAAACTTTCAAAACAGCAATATATTAATACTTTTTTGTCAACAATTTGATTCATTTAAGCAATTTTGTAAAAAATAATAAATAATAATAATAATAACAATAATAATAATACTATGGGACTTGTTTTTCTTCGGCTACTCTGGCAAACTGAAAACTCTGCAATGGTTTGCATTGATGTACTTGCTAGATGTATAAAAAGTCGTTCTTGGTATTAATTACTAGATCTTTGGCTATACATTTACTTTTTCCTTCCATATTAACTGCTAGTATTTCTCCAGGTGCCCTGGTTTCCTCCCACATCCCAAAGACATTCTGTAGGTGGATTGGACACTCTAAATTAGCCCTAGGCATGAGTTTGTGCATGTGTGTGCCTTCTGTGGAAGGTTGGGCACCGAGCTGGCAAAGCGACACCGTAAAACTCCACTGCCAATCATGAGCGAACAGGTGATCCGCTGTGGCAACCCCTAACCGGGAAAAGCTGAAAGAAGAAAAAGATAAACTGCCAGTATTGCCACCTATGTTATGAGGTGCATATATTCAATAATAATTTTCAAAACAAATATACATCTCAATAATTTTCTCACTCTTTAACACTGGAATGATTTGCTATATGGTGGCATGCTAGCATACTTATTAGCTTCACCATCAATGTCTGCATGCTGATTTCATTGCATTATTCTGAACCTTTTTTGCTATAGGTTTTGGAGCTTTAACACAGACTGACTCCATGCCATAGAAGCTGTGGCCCTGACTATGCCCCAGATGCCCAGGTCCAGTTAGAATCATAGATGTTAGAGAACAGTGAAAGGGGTGAATGGGATACAGCAGCCGAAGTCAGATTATACAACTCAGGGAGAGGAAACAATTCATGTCCTGATGCAGAAGCAATGCAAACTGGAATTCCAGGTACTGTGCTCCAAACCACATCCTCTCATGGGTGTGAACCTGCCCAAGATGTAAATGTACTTCAGATGTTCTGGAATAAGCCAGGCATAGGCAGGAGGGTTGAGAGCAGCATTTATATTTAAAAAAAAAAAAAAAAAAAATATATATATATATATATATATATATATATATATATATATATATATAAAACCTACTGTAAGATGACATATATGGTTAGCTATGTTCCCAAGTTCATGACTCTTTCTTCCACTTCTTCTGATTCCAAGACCGGGAAGGAATGACTGTGATGACAAAGGACAGATGGTTATCTGTGGTGGGTGGAAATGGTAGCCAAAATGATTTAAATAATTGGTACTTACGTATTATCGCAACCAGATTTTTGCGGTAACGAAAGTCAGATACTTCAAGTGAAACTACTGCATGTACGACTCACAACTGATCTTCCAAGTTTTTTCTAGTGTCACATTACAATGGTTAAGTATCAGGAGCACACTAAGCTGTATACATACACAGCTAGTTTCTATCAGCAATTACACACTGGAATCCTGCACGATGTAGCACTGATGAGATTACGTGTTCTCACAAGCAACTTCTAAAGTTGCTATCATTCTTCCCATTTGAAAAGAAATGAACGTCGTTATTTACTGACATTAAGACTCAATGATGAGTCATAAACCACACAACTTGCATGGAATAATTTAAAAATATGAGGCAGAAAGCTGGACACTGGAGAGGTATCAGTGCGCCCAAGTGCATTCAAGGTAATGCAGACACAGACATGTTTAAAAAAAATATAAAAGACCGGTAAACATGGAATCCAAGAAATAGTCGCTCATTGTAAAGTCATTCATCCCTTCTGCTCTGAGTTTTCCTAATACTAAATCACATTTCTGAATTCTGACCCACACAATATAGGGACATAATTTAAAGCTTGATCTTTTACCTTTTCGACAAACTGGAGAAATCGGTACTGACAGATTCCATTACGATACGATAGGTACGATAGCACCCATTACAATTCACCTATGCAGTTCTAATGCTCACAAATCTGGAAGACGACTTTTTAATTTGTTTCTCTTGGTGAAGCTAATCCAAACTTTTTTTGATAGCACTAAGGACTTTGATCAACATCTTGCTGTGTTTCACGGCCTCATTTCACTTGAACTAGGTGAATTTCACAACCGCGAAAATCTGGTTGTGATAAAACGCAAGTACCAAATAATTTTACTAATAAATCTTTCTGTTGTCTGCAGTACAACAGTGATAGCTTTTGCATCTGATGTTAGTTTTTTTTTTCTAATGGGCTGTTTTCATGTCATATGTTGATTAATTTCTTTGTTCCATTTTGTTTCATTTTATTTTCTGTGTTGCCTTCCTCTTTGAGAGCTATTTGGCTTTCAAGTCCTTTGTGTCCCAATTAGCTTCAAAACACAGAATAGTGCATCCTGTTTGCTGGCAGATGGTTCTCCTTACAGAATTCTTTCATTATCAAATCCTCTGCTCCTGAAGTTTTAAGATCTGTGTTAGCTATAATTTTGTTAGTGGTACTTAAATGTGGAGACATAGCTTTACTGGTGAATATACATAAAATTGGGCAGATTATTCAACACAGCATAGTAACTTACAAGAAACATTTTTTCAGACTGGAGAACTTAAGAGCTTTCCTAATATGGGATAGCTGTGAGAGATGATCATTGGAGTTCTGTGAGGTCTTCATTACATACATGATTCATTGATTATTACTAGGTTAACAGCCCTAGGGGACCTTTTTAAGTTTAGCTATGCTTCTGAGAGTAAGAATCAAACCCAGTGCCATGTGTCTGTGAGGTAAGTACTTTACCCATTACACCACCCAAATGATGGGTATAAACAAAAAGCAGCTACTGTGAAATCATTCTGAAGCAATAACTTAGATTTCAACATTATACATTTCATGAGGCATAAAAGGTGAAATGACTGTTCAGAAGGGGTATGTAGATCAATGTGTGTGTGTATGTACCTTTAAGAAGCTATCCAAGGGCTTGCACAAGTGTATAAGTACTGAGCATGTGTGAGCCTGACTGCCATTTTGTAGTAAGCTGTTGAGATGTAAACATGTATGTCTGTGTAGCAGTGGCGGCTGGTGACTTCAAATCACAGGGGGGCTGCAGGAGATGCTGAATGGGTGGGGTCAAAGGGAAGGGGTGTGGTCAACCATAAAGGGGAGGAGCTATGCACAAAACCACAAAAAACTAACTTTAATTAAATACGCTGCCCTGGGTGGCAAACCATCATTATGAAAGTCCAATCAAGACAAAAATAAGTGTAGAAGAATAAAAATATTTCAATGCATTGGCTGCATGACAGCTTACTTAATATCTAGATGGAAACAAAAGGTTGTGAGGCTTGAAAAAATAAATTACTTTTTAAATACATTACTGGAATGCCAGTCAAAATCAAGTATAAGAAAAACCAGAAGCACTCAACTCAAACCACTTCTCCTTGCACTGCAGTTCTAATTATAATATATTCAGCTTTATTAAAGTACCAAGCAACATGCTGAAAGTAGAAATCTATGTGATGCCCCCACTTGTAAAAATGTTTCTTATCCAAAAAGACCTGCTGCCTGACAACTTGTTTCATGGGGAAAACATGATAAAAGTAAAAATGAAAAGCAAACAAGAAACAAGCTCAAGATACATTGCTTAAAGGATTACTGTACAGGTTATGGACCACACATGATTGGCATTCTGTTTAGTTTATGGGTAAAGTCTGTAGAGATGACTGGAAGTCTCCAACAAGTGTAATGAGCTTTTTAAAATAATGGAATCCTGTCCTTTAATACCCAAGGCTTATACATTATCTAGTCAAGTATTCTCTGCATGGCAACAACAGAAAGGCTTTCAATGTTGGCAATTCTTTAACAGTATGCTTATTAAAGCTTACTTGCATCTTACGATGTCAGACAAGCTTACCTTATGGTCATTAAAGCATTGCTACTTAAACACAGAGCAACAGGCACTTTGAGTAATAAGCATAAATCTGAGTAATAAGCATAAATCAACAGTACAAAAATATGACAGAAACCAGACCATTCTGCAAAATCAAGGACAGATGAAAAGCCACTGTAGTACTTATGCAGTGTGTCCTCCCCATCCAAGGTAGATACAACTACTCCTTGCCTTGCTTGGACACATCCAGAGTCACTACATGGGGCAGTGGGGTGCAACAAGCATGTCACAATTTGAAATCTCTCTGGCTGACTGTGATGGCCCTGACACATTTGTCATACCTCTCAACCTCAAGAGCAAGAAATCTGGACAAAGCCATACACAGAAGTGGGACAAAGGCACAACAATAAGGACAATTTTTAAATATTGCTCTAATAAACTTAGAAAGATAATAGAATAGGTCTTGCATTAGTATGAATATTCTGAAGGGTATAAAATCTGAAACTCAAATGTCTGTCATTTTCTAACTTCAGTCTTTAGTGATTTGTCACTAATTTGCCAAAAAACACAATTTTATGAAAAATGGACCAAAAATGTGATGCAAACATATAAAATAGACACACAATACAGCTTCTAACTGTCAAAGAAGGGACACTTTAATATTAGTACTGCTACCTTGAGCAGCTGACAAAATAAAAGAATCTACATGCATTTCAAGTAATCTATAACTTAGATTATTACAGTTATTTCTTAATTGTAAACCCTCCATGTTTTCTTCCAAAATTGCTATTTTGCAGAGGGATTATTAGGGGGAAGAGCAACATTTTGAGCCAAAAATTGGGGACAGTTGAGAGGTTGGCTATGCCTAATTCTATAAAGCAATTTATTTGCATGTACCTCTCAACCTGTTAATGCAGTAAATCTGAACAAGGCCAAATATATTGGGGGCACATATAAACAGTACTAAAAATTGCTCTTGTATAAATTGAGACAGTTGATAGAACGGCTCTTACTTTAACATGCATTTTTATGAAGGTTATGAAGTCTGAAACTTATTATTTAGTGACTTCTGGCAAATCATTTAGGAATTAAAACTACAAATTTTATGAACAACAAACCAAAAATAAGAAGCAAAATCTATTCATTCTTTGAAAATCTGGACAGTTGGGAGGTATAGTTCAGCTGGGCCTGTCTGAGTTTGCTGCCCTTCCCCCCCCCGACAAAATAATGGTTGAACTGGAGCCTCTGCAGCCATTCCAATTAACCATTACTTGGCTATTTCACTCCATTTACCATAAACACTAATGTGCATACTGCTTTACTTCAATGATTGGACTTCATTTGAAAGTTTTATTTTGTATTTTACAGCACAAACATTAAGTCATCTGTTAAACAAAGCAATGCAGTCTCACAATGAAAACTTAGCATTAAAACTTCTCTGCCCTTGAAACTCACATTCATTGAAACAGCATTGAAACCCACATTCAAAGAAAATACATTTTGCCAGTGGCAGATAAAGATTAATTTTGGGCTGTTTTCGAATCATAGGCCCCATGCATATGAAACATACATGTGTTCTTTGATACACCTTCCTCATTGTACTAAAAAATATATTCCTTGTACAATACAGTACACTTGTTAGAGGGTGTTTTAAATTTGTTTTGAACATTTTTCCAGTAAGCAATGAAACAAAACATATGCACCCATAATGGCAAAACTGCCCAGTTGAGAACATTTATCATAAAAAAGTCTACTCAGACTTCCACAGTCCACCATTATTAGTAAATATACACAATTCTACAGTCCACCATTATTAGTAAATATGCACAATTCCACAGTCCACCATTATTAGTAAATACGCACAATTCTACAGTCCACCATTATCAGTAAATATGCACAATTCTACAGTGCACCTTTATCAGTAAATATGCACAATTCTACAGTCCATATTCAGTGAATTCAGTTCTTGCCATAGCTGTCAACCTTAGCACAAAAACCTGGACGAAGCCAATAATGGGGGAATACAGTCCCAAAAATAGGGACAAATTTAAAATATTCATCTTATAAACTTAGAAAATTGCTAGAAAAAAAGGTTGTGCTACTATGTATTCTGAAGAACATGAAGTTTGAAATTCAAATGCCGGTCAATTTTACTGCGGACAGAACAAAAACAATTTTCAGCAGAGACGCAGGAATTAATACTGCAGACACGTCTTTGTAAAATGGCAGGGCACCAGAGGAAATCCACACAAACACAGGAAGGAGATGCAGACTCCACACAGAAGCCACCCCAACCAAGAATCAAACCAGAAAACCTATAGCTGTGAGGCAACAATACTACCACTGCACCATCAAATCTGCAAGGAATTAAACATTCAGAAACCTGAAGTCTGAAATTCAAATGCCGGTCAATTTTACTGCGGACAGAACAAAAACAATTTTCAGCAGAGACGCAGGGATTAATACTGCAGACACGTCTTTGTAAAATGGCAGGGCACCAGAGCAAATCCACACAAACACAAGGAGGAGATGCAGACTCCACACAGAAGCCACCCCAACCAAGAATCAAACCAGAAAACCTATAGCTGTGAGGCAACAATACTACCACTGCACCATCAAATCTGCAAGGAATTAAACATTCAGAAACCTGAAGTCTGAAATTCAAATGCCGGTCAATTTTACTGTGGACAGAACAAAAACAATTTTCAGCAGAGACGCAGGAATTAATACTGCAGACACGTCTTTGTAAAATGGCAGGGCACCAGAGGAAATCCACACAAAAGCCACCCCAACCAAGAATCAAACCAGAAAACCTATAGCTGTGAGGCAACAATACTACCACTGCACCATCAAATCTGCAAGGAATTAAACATTCAGAAACCTGAAGTCTGAAATTCAAATGCCGGTCAATTTTATTTAACATTTGTTAATCAGGACAGTCTGACTTGGAACAAAAAAACAATTTTCAGCAGAGGCCCAGGAAGAAATAATGCAGACATGTCTTTGTAACATGGGAGGACACAAAAGCAAACCCACACAAACACAGGGAGAAGATACGGACCCCACAAAGAAGGAACCCCAGCCAAGAATCAAACCTGAGAACCTGCAGCTGTGAGGCAACAATGCTACTACTACACCATCAAATATCAAGCATTGCAACATTTACAAACCACAGATATTATGAGGAACAGCTCAGATCAAATATAAGGCAAAAATCTGCAATTTTTTTACAAATGGTGGTGGGTAGGGAACTCAAGTCTTTAACACCTGCATACAGGGTACAGGGTTCAAGCCTGAGGTATTCCCTACCACACCACCATGAGCTCCTGGGGCATTTTCACACACACACACACACACACACACACACACACACACACACACACACACACACACACACACACACACACACACACACACACACACACACACACACACACACACTCTCAAGTTCCAAGCACCAGCTAACACACACACCTCAAGTTCCAAGCACCAGCTAACACATACACACCTCAAGTTCCAAGCACCAGCTAACACATACACACCTCAAGTTCCAAGCACCAGCTAACACATACACACCTCAAGTTCCAAGCACCAGCTAACACATACACACCTCAAGTTCCAAGCACCAGCTAACACATACACACCTCAAGTTCCAAGCACCAGCTAACACATACACACCTCAAGTTCCAAGCACCAGCTAACACATACACACCTCAAGTTCCAAGCACCAGCTAACACATACACACCTCAAGTTCCAAGCACCAGCTAACACATACACACCTCAAGTTCCAAGCACCAGCTAACACATACACAACTCAAGTTCCAAAAGCACCAGCTAACACATACACAACTCAAGTTCCAAAAGCACCAGCTAACACATACACAACTCAAGTTCCAAAAGCACCAGCTAACACATACACAACTCAAGTTCCAAAGCACCAGCTAACACATACACAACTCAAGTTCCAAAAGCACCAGCTAACACATACACAACTCAAGTTCCAAAAGCACCAGCTAACACATACACAACTCAAGTTCCAAAAGCACCAGCTAACACATACACAACTCAAGTTCCAAAAGCACCAGCTAACACATACACAACTCAAGTTCCAAAAGCACCAGCTAACACATACACAACTCAAGTTCCAAAAGCACCAGCTAACACATACACAACTCAAGTTCCAAAAGCACCAGCTAACACATACACAACTCAAGTTCCAAAGCACCAGCTAACACATACACAACTCAAGTTCCAAAAGCACCAGCTAACACATACACAACTCAAGTTCCAAAAGCACCAGCTAACACATACACAACTCAAGTTCCAAAAGCACCAGCTAACACATACACAACTCAAGTTCCAAAAGCACCAGCTAACACATACACAACTCAAGTTCCAAAAGCACCAGCTAACACATACACAACTCAAGTTCCAAAAGCACCAGCTAACACATACACAACTCAAGTTCCAAAGCACCAGCTAACACATACACAACTCAAGTTCCAAAAGCACCAGCTAACACATACACAACTCAAGTTCCAAAAGCACCAGCTAACACATACACAACTCAAGTTCCAAAAGCACCAGCTAACACATACACAACTCAAGTTCCAAAAGCACCAGCTAACACATACACAACTCAAGTTCCAAAAGCACCAGCTAACACATACACAACTCAAGTTCCAAAAGCATACACAACTCAAGTTCCAAAAGCACCAGCTAACACATACACAACTCAAGTTCCAAAAGCACCAGCTAACACATACACAACTCAAGTTCCAAAAGCACCAGCTAACACATACACAACTCAAGTTCCAAAAGCACCAGCTAACACATACACAACTCAAGTTCCAAAAGCACCAGCTAACACATACACAACTCAAGTTCCAAAAGCACCAGCTAACACATACACAACTCAAGTTCCAAAAGCACCAGCTAACACATACACAACTCAAGTTCCAAAAGCACCAGCTAACACATACACAACTCAAGTTCCAAAAGCACCAGCTAACACATACACAACTCAAGTTCCAAGCACCAACACATAAAGTAATATGCACCATACACTTACCTGTCTGTTCTCCATACCATATCCTGCCCGCGCAATACTCACAAAGACCCGCGAGATCCCAGTAAAGCTCCTTCCCGACAACGAGATCCCAAGCTCCCTCCCGAGAGTGTTCTGGCTGTTGCTGCTGCAGTCCGGATGCGTTCTATCCTCTCAGCGTGTCTGTGCACTTTAAAAGTGCACAGACGTCTCCTTGCGTCCCTCTATGGGTCCTGCCGGACTGCCTTGAGCATGCGCATAGCCCGACGGTAGTCGGGACTACTGCGCATGCGCAAAGTCCGCGAAAATTTAAAAAAATAATTTTTTTTTGTTTTCTTTTTTAATTTGAGGGGGCTGCAGTCCGGCAGCCCGATGCCACGAGCCGCCCCTGCTGTGTAGTCTGTCATTTAATCAGTTTGTTTATATTTTGTACTGCTGCTATCCATCCTGATGTGTTTCTGTGTAATATAGCATCTTAACGAACTACCCTGCCTGTTTGTCATCTATGTTAGAGAGGGAAGAGTGACATAGTGTCAGAATGGGGTCCAGATACTTCAGTTTGAGACTGAGAGGCACTCAGTTAAGACTGGAGGAATATACAGAAGCGAATCATCCATACTGCATGAATAATTTGCAAAACAGGTCAGAAATGAATTTCAGATATTATCACTTGCTCAAATAATTGCTTATTCACAAAATATGAAACAAAACATACAGAATGCTCTAAACGATATTTAAATAAACTGAAATGTCCAATATTAATAAAAATATTTTAATTACTATGGGAAATGTTTGAAATAAAGTCCAAATTGCGTAAACTGAATGAAATAAGGGGAAACGACTGCATTTTCACTAAGCATGTATTTTTCGTATTAATTAAAGATATCCAAATTATCAGAAGTGTATAAAGTGTTTGCATGTTTGTGCAGTATTACAGTAAAGGTATTTTAAAAAGATACAGCCATTTCAGAACATATTTCCCAAAGTACAGTATTTCGAAGTTTGCTGTGCATTTGAATGTTATTATGAGCTCTCACAGCACAGCTTGTTCATACATAATTACAAGGGCCATATTTTCAGTGTGTTTGTGCATACTTTGTTGGCATAGCAGATGGATTTTGAAAACCCAGTGCACTTGTATTTGACATTAATATTGAAGAGAACTGTAGTGTGTTTGAGCAGGAGCATGACATTTTCATACAGGCTGCATTTTCTGATAAAGGTGACAATACAAAGTTAATTTAGCTGGGTCAGAAGACATTGAAAGAAAATGTTCATTTCTGTACGCACCTGCTATCTTTGCAGAAGAGGGGAAAAACCATCATATTGTTGTACTGGCTGAGTCAAGGGAGGACCCTAAGTGCTTAAAACATAACTTTAGAGAAATGCGTAACCCCCAGACAAACATTTCAATGGAAAGGCACTTATTTTATAGAAGGGATCAAAAGCTTGTGAAACTTCTGCAACATATATAACTGATTTGAGAAATAAGTGTAAAATGTGCAGATTTGGTGATTTAAGGGATGAGTCGATAAAATACAGACTTGTGTGTGGTATTAAAGATGATACTGTGAGAAATATTTTCTTTCATGACCGTGATTTAACTTTGAACAAGGCCATTAAGATTTGTCAGATATATGAGCTCACAAAAAAGCACACAAATATGCTTACAAATGAGAGATGCATGCTTCCAGTAACTTCTAGAGCTCATATTGATAGTATGTAGCACGTGGTTAAAAGAAGCAGGCCCAAGCACATGGCAGCAACTGTAGCCCCTGCAGCACTCACTGGTAAACCCCAGAACTTTCTAGCAAGTTCCAGAGTTTGCACAGTCTTCCTGAAGCATGAGTGAGTCAGCAAACTCAAAGCATGGGCCCCAACCTACTTTCATTGCCAACTGTCATAACTGTGGTGGAAATCATGAATCTAAAAAGGATAAATATTTAGCTTTAGGTCAGCAATGCCACAAATGCAATAAGTGGAATAATTTCAAGAGGTTTTGTAACTCAAAAGGCACACATTCTTTTACTAAAAGGGAACATTCAAGGAAACAAGTTGATAGTTAGAAAGCTGTGATGCTATGTCACATACTGTTTTTTGTTGATGGTGTGTCAGTGCTTAATAAAATGGTCAGTGCAGTAGATTTATGGGTAAAGAATGAAGCATTTTATTTGTACTGTTCAGATAAATGGAAAACCCATTGTGCTCAAAGTTGACACAGGTTCCAAGTGCAATGTTATTGTCAGCAGAAACATTTGCTAGAGTGTGTAATGGTGAAAGGCTTGATTTGGCAAAGTGTGCAAAGCTTGTTGCTTATGGTGGTGAAGAAATTCAGACTGAAGGCTTAGTAGTGCTTTCATGTTACTCTGCTGGGAGAAGTTATGACTTGTTATTTTATGTGGTCAAGAGGCATGTTCAGTCATTATTAGTGCTCAGAAACAGTTTCAAAATGGGACTGCTTTCATTTAATAAGGAAGTCCACCATGTTAGCTTGAAAGACCACTAATCTAATTTTGCCCAAATTATTTCTTCTACCTATGCTGATCTTTTCAAAGAAAAACTAAGCAAGCTTCCAGATGTCAGTCCAGTTATCAGGCCAACCCAGAAAGTTCCAATAGCTATGCGGGACAGAGTCAAAGCCGAGCCAGATAAAATGGTGTGACAAGGTGTGATTTGTCCAGTAGATGAACCAACTGAGTGGGTATCTTTCGTGGTGGTAGCTCATAAGAAAAGCTCAGATGACATCAGAATATGTATTGATCCACAAGATTTTAAGAGAGAGCTAAAAGGACCTCATTAGCTAATGTGCACAGTCAAAGAAGTTGTAGCTCTGATGCCAGATGCCACTGAAGTTTCCTGTCTTAGATGCAAAGAGTTCATTTTGGCAAATTTTGCTTGACAGGAAATCCTCATTGCTAACTACTTTCAGTATTCCATTTGTAACATACAGATTTTTGAGAATGCCATTTTCGATAAATTCTGCAAGTGAAGTCTTTCAATGTGCAATGAAGCATTTTTTTCTGGGTATCCTTGTGCTACTATAGTAGACAACATACTAGTAGGAGGTAATGGTGAAGATGAGCATAACAGAAATCGCAGAAAAGATCTGGAAAGAGCACGTCAAGTAAATCCTAAGCTCAATCCACAGAAATGAAAATTCAAGCTACAAGAAGTTACTTATGTTGGCCATTTATTTACCAGTTCAGGCCTATTAACAGACCCTTGTAAGCAAACAGCCATTCTCGAAATGCCAGCTCCAGACAATGTTCAAGCCCTGCAACGTTTTGTTGACATGGTTAGCTATCTAGGCAAGTTCATTCTGGACTTGAGTCAACTTTCAGCACCACTCAGAGAGCTGACACGTAAAGATGTGTCCTGAGCAGCAAGGAGCATTTGATATCCTAAAACAGAGAATTGCCAGTCCACCAACTCTCAGATCCTATGATGTTCACAAGACAGTTACTCTTTCATGTGATGCTTTGAGATTTGGTCTAGGTGCAGTAATTCTACAAGAGGATCAACCTGCATCGAGAACTCTTACCCAAACTGAAATGCAGTATGCACAGACTGAGAAAGAGCTTTTGGCAATTGTATTTGCCTGTTCAAAGTTCCATGATTATGTTTATGGTAGACCTATCCAGATCGAAAGAGACCACCAACCTCTAGTCACTATTTTGATAAAGCCTATGCATGCAGCTCCAGCTAGATTGCAACATATGATATTGAGACTGCAGAAGTATCATTTTACTCTTGTCTACAGGAAAGGCAAACTTCTTTATCCTGCTGATACATTGTCCAGATCACCCAGAAACACCACTGAACAGCATGAGAATGAGAAATGTGATTTTGAAGTCATGGAAGTGAGAAATTTTTCTTCCACACGTCTTGATGAGCTGAGAGATCATACAGCCACAGATCTAGTTTTACAGAGGCTCAACCACTTTATTCAACAAGGATGGCCATCAAAGTGATCTAGTTTACTTCAACAAGTTCAGCCTTATTTTCCATACAGAGATGAGATTTTGTCTGACAATGGTATCATTATAAAAGGTCCTAAAGTAATTGTTCCGAAGTCCTTACAACAAGAGTACATTACTGTCTTGCATCGTGGTCACCCAGGAGCAGACTCTACCAAAAGAAGGGCGAGAGGTCTAGTATTTTGGCCCTCTATGTCACAAGATATTGAGAGGGTGTTATTATCTTTTTCTGTGTGTAATAGTACTAAGTCACATCAACAGAAAGAACCACTTCAGCTAAACCAGATTCCTGAACTACCTTGGTCAACAGTAGCTACTGACATTTTTGAATGGAATGGTCAACATTATTTGGTGTTAGTAGACTCTTTTTCAAACTGGTTTGAGAATGACCTACTTCCTAATTTAGCATCCAGTACTGTCATCACTAAGACAAAGTGTCATGTTGGAGTCCATGGTAGGCCAAACAAACTTATTTCTGATAACGACACACAGTTTATAAGATAACGGTTCAAAGGATTTGCTGAAGAGTGGGACATTACTTATGTCATGAGTAGCCTAGATATCCGCAGTCAATTGGTTTGGCAGAACGTACAGTTCAAAGTGCAAAACAGTTACTAGAGAAGTCAAAACTAGACATTAGCAATGTTTTCCTGAATCTCTTGAATCTCAGAAATATTCCTCTTGATAAACATCTTGGTTCACCTGCCCAGAGAAAACCATGTTACCAATCAGTAGTCAATTGTTGGTTCCAAGAGTCAAGAACAGCAAGTGAGTGAAAACCAATCTGTTAAAGAAGCATTTAACCCAGATGTCCTACTACAATAAGACCAGCAAACGTCTCAATCAATTACAAGAAGGAGAAGTGGTAAGGATGCAAATGTCCAAAGGTTAGGATCAGATTGGAGTTGTGAAGAATAGTTGCTCAGGACTGAGATCATACATTGTGGAATCACAAGGAGTAGAGTTTGGGAGGAATCTGAAACATTTGATGCAGTGTCCGAGCCTATACCACAGCACATAGCCTGTGAGAAAGACTCCTTATCTCAGAGTGAATTATCCAGTGTTCCAGTTCCAGAGGAAGTTCCAGAGAATATTCCCATTCCTCTAATGAATCCAGAAGTTCCTGATATAAGTTGTTCACCGAAGACTGTCCCTGTTTCTAAACCCAGTCCAGATTGTTATGTTACCAGACTGGTCGCTTCTCCAGACCATGTTATAGATACAAGGCAACTTGGACATGAACATTGCACTTGTTGCTGATGTCTGTGTTATAGCATGCCTTATTCTAATGCCATTTCATTGAGGGCAATCTATTTAAGAGGGAGGATGTAGATCAATATGTATGTGTGCCTTTAAGAAGCTTTCTAGGGGCTTGCACAAGTGTATAAATACTGAGCACGTGCGAGCCTGACTGCCATTTTGTAGTAAGCTGTTGAGATGTAAGCATGTATTTATGTAAGGTCTGTCTGTTAATCGGTTTGTTAATATTTTGTAATGCTGCTGTCCATCCTGATGTGTTTCTATGTAATGCATATAAACGAACTACCCTGCCTGTTCATCATTTATATTAGAGAGGGAGGAGCAACAGGGTAAGACTCGTTATCTTGGGAAAGAAAATTTGGATGCTGATGCAAGATGTCTAATTGATAAAAAAGTATCAGATTATTTTTTGTTAGTGAATGCCAAGAGATTTAAAAAGTGATGTTTGTTGCAAATTATGGGCTGTGTCTTGTTCTGGGTCATGGGTCTAAAGTAAGACAAAAAGTGTCCTGATAAAGGAAGAAAAGAATGTCTTTCATCCAGCATAAATTTTATACAGTTTGAATTGCATATGGCGGTATAAACTGAGAAGGAAATACAACGCTGAGCATTTACATAGTATGCAGGCAGGGTTCCAAGTTTTAAACCAAGGGATATTTCTGTCTATTGAACTAATTTCTAAACACTTAAATGAATATTTTGAAGTTATATGCCGAGCATAGCATTTCCAGTCATTCTTCTCCCATCAGTAGAACATAAAAGGCTTTGATTTTCTTGTTAATTTAATGTGCATGTACGGGGAAGTTATAGACAAAGCATTAGGGTCCAGGAGAGGATTTGGCATTTCTGTAAAGCATGCTTTCATTTTTTTATTAAGGCCAAATCAAGCAGAACTGATACAAATGTTGATTTCTTTGAAGTAGTCATTAAGAGTTAAGATGATTTTTTTTAGTAATGCATCAAAGACTCATATTACTAAATTATTAGAACAGAAAAGTACATGTGTGCTAGGAAGTGTAATGCTGAAGACATTTATGAAAACAATGAAAAATAATGGGCTTAATATTGGAACACTGAGGAAGCAAACAGTATTGATTTTTATTCATTTGATAGATGTTTGGTGTGACTGTTGAAATTGTTGAGTGAAAACATTTCTTCTTTCTTCATAAGCAGAGAGGAAATCAACATTATGTCTCATTTTTGGAAAGGTGAAGCCTTGACTTTGCTTAGAAAAATAATTTCTAAAACCTTTCTGAATTATTGAAAAGCCTAGACTAATAAGCTTGAAGTCAGGGACCTTGATTTGTTGAGCTTTTTTTACACAAGTTTCTGAATGAGCAAAAATTCGTCCAGCTAACACTAGAGTTAAGACTTTTAAAGAACTTTCAAGATTCTTTTTTAGCCAGAACGGCTTTCTTAACTTCTACATTCATCCAAGGGGTGGGAATTGTATTTGACACATCTCGTCTCATAGCTAGAATGAAATATGTGTCCTGAAAGGGTAGAAAATGCTGAGTAAAATTCTAAGGCAGTGTTTCAGTGTTTGTGATCTATCAAACATGCCCAGTCAGTGCAGTGTATGTTAAATCACATAATAGTGTGGACTCAGTTTAGGTCTACAGGATCAGAAAGTGAATACAGAACCTGAGTGTATCACAGGGGAAAATGTTCAGTCAAACAGGGTACCCTTACTGAGTCTAGAGGAAGAATTTAACTATTTGATGTACTGAGTGTTGACCCAGTGTATTCTGTGATAATTTTATTATGTGAAGATTCCAATTAAAGTTACAGTCACCAGCTATAATAATATTTTGCCCTTTCTTGTTGTTTGCTGTTGTATCTAGTATGTTTCTAATGGCATTAGTAGGAATGACAGGTGGATTACAAGCAACTCAAATGCTTAACTTTAGGTGGCCTCCTAAGCAGGTACAAGCGATCCAGTTTGGCTCATGGTTGTTGTTATTAGATGAGTGAGACACTTACATGAACTACATATGGATTGTATTGTTTTGTAATAAGTACACCTCCCCTACCTGTGGTTCTTGATCTGCAGCTGTTAGAGGATTGGTAAATTAGGTCTGTAATGATAGTTTACTGACATGAATATTCTTAGTTTATGATTTGTGCACTGTCACACATCATTTGTGCTATATACAGTCTTCCAACATACTGGACAGAAAGCAGGTAGACAGACAGACGCACACACACACACACACACACACACACACACACACACACACACACACACACACACACACACACACACACACACACACACACCAAATGGAATTTGTTGTGAGCAGTTATAGTTTTAGATCTGATCATGGTAGTTTTTTGTCACATTGCCTGCAAAGGTCTTTAAACTCGCTGTTTTGGAGTTTTTCAAAGAAGCATTAACATTTGTCAAAAAAAAAAAATCAACTTTCTAAACTAAAAATATTTTTCAGCAGATGCTGTTTCAGGATTCTAAGATGCATTGTTGTGAAACAGGTGATACCACAGGCTGAGCATGAAGCTAATGAAGAAACACATTCAATGTAGGACAGGTGCACAGTATGCACTAAGGGGTGCTAACTAATAAACGCATGGGTATCCTTTAAAAGGTGGGATCTACCATCAATATAAACCAAAGATTTATGTGTTATAAAAATATATTCTGCTTAATGTGGAACAGAAAGTAGATAATGAACAGAAATATATGGAGTGTAGTGTAACGTTCTAAAATCGTGTAACCCACTGGTCAAATCATGACACAACTATGGTAAATCTTTCAGAATTCAGCCACTTCATTTATGGAAAAATATCAATAGCAACGCCATGATTCAGCAGGCTGAACATATCAGAAGGTTGTATGTTTTATCTCCACATCAAGTGCTTGGCTTCATATCCAGTTCTGATAATGCAGCATGGGGGTATTGATGTAGGGGATGTCCCATAGCTGAGGTATTAGACAGAAGGCTCCATTTCACTGAGTTTATCACCAAAGAATAAAGCATTGTTCTCCACTCTTCTGGACAAATTTATCCTAAGCAGTACAAACACAACGCAGAATATCTGCTGAAAAGGAGTCATACATTCAACATGATCTACCTAGTAAGTGAAACACACACAATAGTGTGTAATAATGTTTTAATGAACGTTGTACAATAGGGTCTTATATAATGATTAGAGCAAGCAGGTAAGATGGAGATGTATGCACTTCTCGCATAACCATCATTTAGCTGTACCTTATGGCAATGCCACGAGGCGTGACTAAATTACTAATAAAACTGGGAATTCTTCTCAGTACATTTATGTAGCGTAATGTCTGTAGACCTGCTAAACTGCATGAATAAACTTAGTAATTACACAAGTTTCTCATTGTGATCTTCCTTTATAATAGCCAAACACTTCAGTAGTAGCTACTTGTGCAAGTCAGTATTTTCAGTGAGTTTGTGGAAATGCCACTTCCTCTGAATACATAATTTCAAGGGGCATTTCTTCTTGCCTCTATCTGTCAGTGACTTTGGAGCTGATTGTAACAGTAGCACTGAAAGAATGGATCTAATTTTCTGCATGGGCGATGCTGGGGCTGTCCATTTTTCCCAGAGAAAGCTAATTCATTAAAAACTATTTGCTGACTTTGTATTTGATCAAATCTTCATTCTATGACCTGGATTTCACTATTATATATATATATATATATATATATATATATATATATATGGGTCTACTTCAGTAGACCGACCACTCACTTACCCGACACCCAGTTGCCGAGGACGACAAGACCAACACCTTCAGAAGACTGACATCCAGAAGACAAATGTTTCATGTGAGGTAAGTAACCGCTTGGCCATCCTGTTGAATTTTGCCCCCTTACCCCACGATAGTGCATTCTCGGAGTTGGCATATTTAGTTGGGGGTGTGTGTGGGGAGAAGCCTCCATATAGTAGGGTGTAGGGGGTGAGGCCCCCCACATCAGTGGGTTTAGTTTTACTTACTTTAGTTAATTTTATCGGGATGGCCAAGCAGTTACTTACCTCACGTGAAATGTCGGTCTTCCAGATATTGGTCTTCTGAAGGTGTCAGTCTTGTCGTCTCGGGCAACTGGGTGTCGGGTAAGCGAGCGGTTGGTCTACTGAAGTAGACCCATATACAGACACACACACAAATATATATATATATATATATATACACACACACACACACACACACACACACACACACACACACACACACACACACACACACACACACACACACTCTGAGTAAACAAGTTGTGCGTTTGCCCTTGAATTGACCTTATTTTTCACATATTCATAATACTCTGCAGTGCACATTTCTATATATTCCAGTATGTAATGATATGTGCATAAAAGAGAAGTTGAAGGGGAAGTGTAAATGCACTCTTGTCTTATGTAGGACAGATGAACAGTTTCTTTGTTGAGCTAAAGGACTATAATTCTAGTGTAGTCCAGATATGAAGAAAGGACACAAACACAAAATAAAAATGATGTATGTAAATACTTACTAGGTAACAAGACTGAAATGAGGGGACTTCGGTTAGTACAATAGCAGTCTCTTGTAATGTGGGTCAGGTAATGAGAATTTCCACAGGTTTTGAAATTAGCAGCATAATGGATCTACTATGGAAGAGATGGTACATGAATGAAAAGTCTGAGGCCTTTAATATAACGCATTCTGGGCAGATGAGCAAAACAAATGGTTTCAGTAAAATTAAACCAACCAAGCAGGTACTTAGCCTTTAACTAACTCTCCTAGAAGATTCTTGGGATTATCGCATTCTTCTTTCACGCAGTCTCGGTATTAACCCATACACAGTGACAACCTTGAGTTGCAGTGTATGTCATGCTGTGAAGCTTCAGAATTCATTGCAAAGATGACTTGTAAAATAACACACACAAGTAAAACTGCTGAACAGGATACTGCAAAATAAAAATGAAAGGCAGCATGCATTCACGCCCTCAAATTATACCAGCTAACTTTATGACTATAAAAAACTATAGGTGAAGCACAGAAATCCAGCTTGTCAAAACATCTGTCTACAAACCCCAGCACTGTCATCTTAGCCATCTAAAGAACTAAAGAAAAAAATGTCGGTAATGCTTTCTGTACAGTGTAAAACTGCAGCAAAGATGCAGTGAAGTAAAACAAGTGGAATACAGCACAGTGTTCTGTTTCCATATCTGATAAGGTAAAACTATATAATATACAACATGTATCACATAACCAAACAGCACAATTTGGCAACAGACTCAGATGAATTCCTGTAATAAAGTACTATTGAACACAAAGAAAACCATTAGATAGTTACAGAGATTTATTATAGCAGATTAGGAGATTAAGAAGTAGGTCATCACTACTTGTTCATTTTATTACCTGCTGAATAACTTGCATATTTGTATTTAATCAGAGATTATTTTTCATTTCTTTTTTTCTACTTATATTTTTGCATTTTTGAATAGTATTTTTTTCATATGCTGAACTTTGTGCGCTGCTAACTCCTTCATTCAGTGTTGCATCCTTTAGGACTGTTAATCCTGCTGTTTCTTATTGTATATGTGCTGGGTAGAGGACCTACCTCCAGGGTAAGGCTTAGAGCATCATGGCTTAGTAACCATGTGGCCGCCATTCATCATATTCAGGCCCCACTGATTTTTCTTATGCTTGCTCTAGTGCCTGCTGTTGGTCAGTCATAGGTGTGCATCGCAACCTGTGGCAAAAGAATAAGAACTGGTTTCTGGGCTTTGAATGTCAAATGAGTCAAGCTGCATTCTTTAACCGCCCATTGTTGGTCCCTTGGCTTCACCAGAGGGTAGTCCATCAATGACAGATCTAAATTCCATTTGTATAGTCCATGGGAGAAATGTCAACGTTTGTCTAGTCAAATTAATAAATTCGCTCAGCAGTTTGCAGTATTTTCTATCTGCAAAATCATATACCTGAGGAAGTTGATATAGTTTTCTTTTAGGATGTGTGACCTCACTTAGTTTAATTTAGTAGGATAATATAAGGCCATATCAACTCAAATGGTATGGTAGGATAGTATAGGGCCAAATCAACTCAAACGGTTTGTGTGGTGGGGTAGGGGGTCTTGCCCAGCCTGCAAAAAAGTTGGTTTTATATTTTTGAGTAGACATTTATTGACCTGTTCATCAACAATTATATGAAAACAGCTCAAACATCTGCACTACTAAGAGAGCTGGTTATCACATCTTCTGTAAACCAGCTATCTTGCATCTGCAGACTGTGTCTGCTTGGTCTCGTACATCTAGCTTTCCAGGTGTAGTGACTTTCACTCTGTGGATGTCCTTAAGTTACTTACAATGTGTGCTTTCTTTCTTCAGCATTATACATATTAAGCTTTTATGATGTGACTGTATGTGGTTTCACGTGCAGACTGTACAGCAGTTCTGAATTCCTTTTATGCTACTATTTCCTTTGAAAGACAGGATCTCCAGAACTCTGGACCTCAACAAATGTCCATAGAGAGGTGGAGAGAAACATTTTATTTTTTTCGGGCTTTGCTCTTTCCTCTGTATCACAGTACTCTAATAATCTTCTTTGTTGCTCTTTTAATATCATTTTAATTTATTTTTATGGGAGGTAAAATGGTCAGTCTTGGATCCATTTCAGACACATCTCAGGCCACAAGTACAAAGAGTAAATGTAATGTAGATGGACAATTTAGTTTAGCAAATCAATTTTTTGGGGGGTGGGGGGTAGGGGAGAATAGAATCCCTCTCAACTTTTTAACATTAAAAAATTCCTTTAAAAATCATAGCAGATGATTAGACTGAAGTGCACTCCTTTTCAGAATAGACTTTCAGTTACTAGAAGTCACATATTGATAAGGATTTTTTTTGTGTTGGCTTTCTTTATGTTGGCTTAATTCAGATATGTCATTAATGTATGTACCCTTAAATAGGTATAACTTTTTGAATAAAATCAGTAAATCTAGGAGGAGGAAGACTACAACTAAGGGTAAAAATCATAGTGCTACGCTGAAATCATAGCAGTTGATGTATGCACTTGGAGAAAACCCATGCAGACATGGGTAGAATACATAAACTTCAGAGAGGCAGTAACATGAGGTCAGGACTGAATCTTGTTTCCTGGATCTGTGAGGCAGAGATCTTAATGACTCGTCCACTATGCTGCTCTCTGGCACTGGTTATTTAAATTTAGGACATCTGATATACCAGATGTTATTGTCTATTTATTTATTTGATAACTCAGTGGGTGGGTTGGTCCAATGATCCACTTCAGTCCTGATCCAGTCCACAAGGCAGAGAAACAGTTTATACCAGTCTTAGTAATAGACAGCAAATATTTTTAAATGTTTATAGTTGTGACAATAGGAGTTATTAACATTTACATTAGCAGTGGGATATTTTTATGTGGAATACTTACACATAATGTGTCTTCAGATTTTATTAGTCTAATATAAACGTCCTATACATTTGCAGGTAGACTATGTACAGATAATATTGTCATAATGTTAGGTAGCAGAACACTCAGCCTGTTCAGCCAGCATTTACAAGCATGGATAGGTACCTTGTTAAGGAGAGCATCACATCCAGTGGTTTTAGACATAGTACACTGATTGTGAATTTTCTAACACATATTACAGTTACTAGTATTTCAGAGACTATTTGGCAAAAGGAATGCAGTGGTGATTTATCTTGATTTGGTTTTACCCATTATCTCTGAAGTACCAAAATGCATAAGAATATATAAATTGGTCTGTTAGCTTAGACCTGAAATGTGGATAGCTGGTTTCATTGCAAATTTCCACTAGGAGGTGATTCTAGCCACATTGTAATTGTTTCAGAGTTTAAGTGAAGATGAGAAGATCCTATGGATATAATTTTTATGTTTAGTCCTTGCCAAAGATGGGGGGGGGGGGTGTCTGTTGATAAATATTTTAAAGCTGAGTGTATATAACACAATTGAGGTAAAGGTTGCCAGATGGCCTTCTGTAGCACAATGCAGGCATGTACTTGTTGTGGTGTTAAGGTTACAAATCTGCAGATTTTATTAGTGGCAGTTTATATAAGATGAGCAGTTTGGCTAGAGTTTAGATCAGTGACTACTACATCATATTCAAGGTGATGAAGTAGAATTTTTTTGGCTATTGCTTTTCTTGATTCAGTTGTCATGACAGGAGCTATGCAGATGGATGCTTTCACCAATGTAGTGACCCTATCAACCACTTACTCAGTATGGTCCTTAATAAGAAAGCTGGGTCAAACCACATTTCTGAATATTTAGATGTCTGGAACTTTTCACTTTTGTTATTATCTGAAGTAACTATATTAATAGACCTAGCTAGGGTTATCTTTTCTGCTGGTTCTTATGTTACAGATGCAAGTCTACGACATTATGTAATTATAATTGCAGTTAATTTCTTGTTTATATTTTACTGTAATAGCTGTTTATGTACCTTGGCTACATTTGTCTTAATGCCCAAGTAATGTCTGAAAACAGTTAGCAAACAAACATTTTTGTTGGAGTTTATAGACAGGTTATTAGAAGCAACACATTGCCACTGTGAATGAATCATTTTGGATCAATTGTTCTATATTATTAAAATCCGTTTATTCATTTGTTGTTGTTTTTGCTTGCCCACGGCAATGTGTTTATGACAGGCCCTAGTTTCTGCTTCCCTGCAGCTTTTTGTATTTTGCACTTTTTTAACTGTTGAGTTTTAGACATATTCTCCTGTTTTTGCAAAGCCTCTTCTTAGCTTTTCAGCACCTTCTTGTGTATAGGTTCATATGTCTGATTGTGAGACGTCTAGGTTCATAGGTTCATAGGTAGGTACTAGGCTTTCGGCCCTAGGGCCCATACAAGCCTAGCCAAAAAATGTACCCTGGCTTTCGCCACCCAAGAAAATTATTTTCCTGTGCCCCTGTCGAGCAGAGCCACAGAAGTGATCCCTGGGGTGAATTTTCCATTTCCCATCCAATCATCAAGATTTTTCTTGAAGAGTGCTAATGAGGAGCTCTGTTTGACATAGATAGGTATTCTGTTCCAGAGTATGGGAAGTCTCTGGGACAGGAATCTATCCCTCCAGCATGCTCTGTTTATTGTGGTGACAAGGTTTATGTCCCTAGAGCATGTAGCTCGGAGGGATTGGGATTTCTTTAAGTGGAGCATGTCCAACAGCTCTGGGTTTGACATAGCTTTGTATGTTAGGCAGAGATCGCCCCTGAGTAGGCGATATGCGATGGAGTAAAGCTGCAGTTTTTTGAGATGGTCTGCATAGGGCATCTGTTTGAGGCCAGTAATCCTCTTTGTGAGGTATTTCTGTGGTCTTTCCAGTTGTTGTAGATGTCTTGTGAGGTACATACCAAAAGGGGCATTGTACTCTATAATGGGTCTAATGAGTGATGAGTAGAGGGGAACAATTACCTCTTTTTTTCTGGATGAGAATCCTTTTGTGATGAGATGAGCCATGTAGAAGGATTTCCTGACCACTGTGGTGATGTGATTATCAAAGGAGAGACTACTGTCCACCTGTGTCCCAAGGTCTCATCACATTTTCGGCATTAAGCAGACTACCAGCTATGTGGTAGTTCATGGGTACAGAGTTTTTACCAAAGGGGATGACAATGCACTTTTTGGCATTAAGCTTCAGGCCATGGCTTTGACACCAGGTATCTGTCTCAGTGAGGCCCTTTTGTAGTTTGTCCACATCGTTATGAGTTTCGATTATGGCTCCTAGTTTGCAGTCATCTGCAAACATTGTTAGCCAAAGACCTTCTGTGTTGGCCTGCACTTCAGAGAAGTAGATACCAAACAGGAGAGGACCCAGCACTGAACCCTGTGGTACTCCACTTGTCACTGGTCTGATGTCGGATTTGGAATCCGCTACTTTCACAGTGTGGTTTCTGTCCATGAGCCAGTTGGCAACCCATCTTGTGACATAGGGATTTATACCTAGTTTAGTGAGCTTATCTATAATTCCAGAGTGGGGGATGGTGTTGAAAGCCTTGGTGAGATCTAGATAAGCTGTGTGAACCATTTTACCCTCATCTATGGCTTTGGTGACTGCTTCAAAGAAGTCAATCAGGTTTAGGAGACATGATCTGCCTTTTACAAATCCAAACTGGGTAGGGTCCAGAGTTTGGAGATTACCAATGTCTTTGTTTATGAGTTCCATGATGATACGTTCCATGGCCTTGCAGACCAGGCTCGTCAGGCTAATGGGGCGGAAGTTCCTGGGGTCCGTTGTGGCTCCCCTTTTGTGGAGTGGGATAACGGTCGCGGTGCGCCATTCAGTGGGTTCAAAGCCTGAGTTGAGGCTATGACTGAACATGATACTTAGGTAGGGTGCCATTTCATTCTGTAGTTCGTGTAGAATGCAGCCTGGGATATTGTCAGGTCCCATGGATGCTGTGTTCTTGGCTTTGGAGAGTGTGCTTTTTACCTGTGCAGCCGTGATTATAGGAACTTTGCAGTCCTCCGGTATAGAGATGGGCCCTCTAGGGGGTGAGGGGGGGGGGGTAAAGTTAGCACTGAACCTATCTGCTAGGATGTTGGCAATATCAGTTGGTTCTGTATATTTAGTGCCATTGTGCTGTAACTCAGAGCAGATCTGAGTGTTCCCATTTAGATTCTTGACATAGCTATAGAATGCTTTGTGGTTGTCTTTAGAGTCAGTGGCAATTTTGTTTTCATAACTAGCTTTGGAGGATTTTATGAGGGATCTCAGCTTCTTACTAAGGTTGACCAGGGAGTTCCTCCAGTCATGGGATTTTACTCTTTTTTGCAACAGTTTCTTTCTTCTGTTGTAGAGTTTGTTTATGGCAGAGGACCACCAGATTGGCTTCCTTTTTATGGAGGATAACATCTTGGTTCTATTAGGGATAGCATGATCCATGCACTCGTGTAAGTGCTTATAAAGTGAATTTGTGTAGGATTCAGCAGTCATACCTCTATTGTCCATCTGCATGGGTGTCATGAAGTTTGCCACTTCTGTCTTAAGAAATGTGAAGTTGGCTTTGGAGAAGTATTTTACGATGGTTTCCCTAATTGGGGTGGGGGTGGGATGTGGATGTCTAGGCCGATTAGCTTGTGGTCGGATCTGACCAACGAGGAATTGACCTCTGGTGTGGAACACCGGTTTTCCATGTTGGTAATGACCAGGTCTAGGATATTGCTGCCCCTGGTGGGGGTGTGAATAAGTTGATCCAAGGCATTGGAATTTATGAGTTCTAGAAAACGTTGAGCAAAAGAGTTGGTACATGAGTAGTGTTCCCAGTTAATGGTGGGGTAGTTGAAATTGCCAATTATTAGGGTGTTGGGTTGTACCCTAATACTTTCCAGTGTATCAAGAAATGAGGAGTGTGAATCCTGGGGCATGGTGGGGGGTCTGTAGCAAGCTACAATTTGGATTGCGGTCTTGCCCAGAGTTAGTTGCACTTGAATAATCTCGGATGCATTATGCTGTGCAACTAGCCTGGAGGTGTGGATATCCTTAATGAATATGGACACGCCTCCACCTTTAGTGCATCATTCTGGGTTAGGTGGCTGAAAGGTGTGGTATGAATTGTAGCCTGGTAATGCAGGGGTGCTCTCTGGAGCTTTGAACCAGGTCTCTGTCACTGCACAGATGTCAATGTTCTCCATTTTAAGGAGTGCCTCGAGTGAGTGCATTTTGAGGTTTAGACTTCTAGCATTGAGTAGCATTACCCTCAGATTTTGCTTATTTGTACCTGTTACAGTGGTGAATTTGTCATTTGAACCTTGCCTAAAAAAGGCACTATAGGGGTGGCAAGAGCCTTAGCTAATATCCGGAATCCTAAGGGCGACAGGTGCAGGCCATCTCTGGCAAAGCATCATGGTCTGTTGATCATGTCGTCTCAGGCAGACAAATACTGGATCCCCTTAGAATGACACCCGAAGCTTAGCCAATTGTTGAAGTCAATCATTTTGTCCTTGTACTGTGGTATCATTCTGGGTGATGGCAGGATGCTACTCAGGGTTAGGGTCATACATGCCTGGGATGCAAGATCGGAGAGCTCCTCCATGTCTCTTTTCATGTAGTCCAGGGAGGTACGTCTCAGGTCATTCACACCAACATGGACAATGACAGTGTCATATTTGTACTTATTGTGGCGTGACCTGAGTGCATGTGTTATGTGGCAGAAGGATCCTGGCACCTGACAGGCAGCTGACAGTAACTTTCTCCTTGTTTAGTCTAGTGAGTGGAACATCAGTGTGCCTGACTATAGAGTCACCTATGACTAGAGTCTTGGGTATGTTGTTATGCCTTATGGGCTGTGGTTGAGTGGCACACTGAGTTTGTGGGCTATGTGTCATTTGGGTTGTGTTGGGGGGTGGAGTTTGCTTGCGTTTATGCTTTGGATGTCCCTGATGCTTGGGCAGGTTTTTATTGAGAGCCTTCGCGAATGTAGGTGTGTGTTTTGTGTTTCTATGTGTGTGTTTTGGTGGTGTAGGTTTTGAGGGACTATGTGATGAGTGTGGTGTGGTGCAAGTGTTTACCTTCTCCTCTTGACTGTCTAGTCCAGTCTTGGGTGAAGAGAGCTTTGCTTCCAGTTTGGCTATATAAGTGCATCTCTCACAGGTTGTAGTTTTGGGTGGTAGGAGGAGAGGGTTGTCTGTGTACATGAGGCAATTGCTGCATTGCCCCAAGATGCCCAGATTCATCAGGTAGACAGGAGAAATAACTGGGAGCTGACCCTTAGACATGCCTGGATAAGTGCTTATTTATTAAGTACTAAAAACTGCTTTCCACTAGACAAGTGAGGAAAGTTGAGTGCTGTAGTAATTTGCAGCTTATGTAGTGCTTACAATGAGTTCTGAACAAGTGCTGTGTTCAAAGAAACAGATTTGAGTGCTGAAACAAGAAAACTGGCTAGTTAGAAGAAACAAAATTAAGCTAGAAGGCTTCCCTCCAACCCAGAAGGCTTGGAGGCTCAGAAGCCTACAAACAGTCTAGACCACTTAACAGGAAAGGCAGGAAACAAGCTTAAAATTTTTTTTGTTCTCTTTCCCAGATGCTCTCTTTGTACACAGTAGGAGTGCCTGAAATCAGAATATGATCTCACTGCACTCAGTTAAGTGAGCAAACAAGATGGGCTCAAAAGGAGTATCCAAACACAAATTTACAAGAGGACCGGGCAGTTTCAAACAACTGAAGAACAGAGTCAAAATTTCAGTTCAGTTAATATTCATGCAACACAGTTAAATCAATTTAAATACTGTATTATTTGAAAAAAGTGCAGATGAAGGTACTTAAATTCTCTTATACGTCCAGTTGAATACAGCTAGATATTAGCCGGCCAAAGCTGAGGTTTTTAAGCAGAAAATATTTCAAACTTTACCACTTAAATAGGCAATGACAGGAAATCAAAGAATGTGGCTACCCTCCACACCTGCAATTAATAATAGATAATAAAATTCAAGCAAGCACTAACTGAAGAACAGAGTCAAAACTTCCAGTTCAGTTAATATTCATGCAACACAGTTAAATCAATTTAAATACTGTATTATTTGAAAAAAGTGCAGTTAAAGGTACTAGAATTCTCTTATATGTCCAGTTGAATACAGCTAGATCTTAGCTGGCCAAAGCTGAGGTTTTTAAGCAGAAAATATTTCAAACTGTACCACTTAAATAGGCAGGGACAGGAAATCAAAGAATGTAGCTACCCCCACACCTGCAATTACTAACAGATAATAAAATTCAAGCAAGCACTAACTGAAGAACAGAGTCAAAACTTCCAGTTCAGTTAATATTCATGCAACACAGTTAAATCAATTTAAATACTGTATTATTTGAAAAAAAGTGTATGACCCAGTGGCCCTCATAAATGTTGACTGACATAACCCATGGTGATATTCTCTTCTGCCAAAGTATGTAACAAGATTATTTTTAGCTGATGTTAACAACTGACTTGTTCTGACTGAAAGGCGAAGATTATTCCATGATCTTGAGAGGCATTGCATAATGTCTTTGTCATGTTTGTCTGTTACTGAAGCTGATATTTATTTTTAATATTATATTCATTGATCTGGTTTTATGTCCTAAAGCAGCATGTTCCAGTCATAGACTTTCATGCTAAATTAGCTCAAACATGGCCTTGTAAAGGAGAAGATCACTGCTAAACAAACTAAGAAACCAAATATAACGACTGTTCTGGAAGTCCTTCCTGATACTTGTAGTTTTCTGTTCCTATGATTTTAGTAATAGTTCATTGTACCTTTTCAGATAGGTTGTTGAAAGATTATAAAATGCAATGTTACTTTCAGAAATATGTCATATTAGTGAGGAAAATAGCTGTGCAATGATCTATTGGGTGTGCCTTATGAATTAGCTGCATAGACAATATACTTTTTTGAATTATATACACTGTCTCTAGAACTTACATACTTGAGTAATTATTTCATGATTTCTTTATTTATTTTGTAGTCATGATTGATGTCCCCTGCACAAACTCTCATAATGCTACATTTACTACCAAACCAGGTATATACATTCTGTAGACATCTTGGAAAATGTTAGTATCTTTTATTGAAGTAGTACATCTCTCATTTTGTAGTCATCAATGTATTTAGTTGTGCAGAGCCTATTTTCCAGTTTTATACATGAGAACAGCACAACTACATCAACAAATATTAAGTAAATTAAAACAAGGACAAGAATTCTAGAAAAAAACACATTTATTCCCCTGGCACTTCAGCAATACAATTAAAGGAATTAACATATATTTTCTGAAGTTTTGTCATTGTTTTAATTTCTACATAAGTAAGTACAAAGCGCTATGGGACATCAGTGGTAACCATCAGGATGAACAGGTAACCTTCCAACTTATCTTTTCCCTAACCAGTGATTTACCTGTTGAACTGCATATGGATTATTATTTAATGCTTTTAAATGGTCAATTACTCCCTTCTGTGGAATATTGTTGAATGCCTTAGCAAGGCCAGGTGATGCAGCATATCACTCCTTTGTCATGTGATGTTGTAGCTTATTCAGACAGTGCCATGAGATTTAACAGGTAAACTTACGCCATAACATGCAGAGCTATAAAAGGATCTCACAGGAGTGACAAGATATGTCCTTTATAATTATTTGGATTACAGCACATTTATTAGCATTGCAGGCTCAGTTATTATGGCAATACCATCCTTTTAAGTTCATCAGGTACATTTTAAAGGTAGGTTCTCTGTATCATTTAGGCTAGGTTCCAATATCGTTCTTCCTCCATGATCTTACAGTGAATATTAGTCAGGCTGATGGGTTCAAAACTGACTTGGTCTAATGTACTCCCCATGGAATGGTGTGAGTACAGTCTGTCATTATACTAAAATGTTGTTTAAAATGGCTGAGAGATATTTAGTTAAGTTTTGTTTGTTTCTGTAAATATATATATATATATATATATATATATATATATATATATATATATATATATATATATATATATTTATGTCTGGTTTCCAGGGAACTTGGGTTTAAATTTCATTGGTTGTAGCATGAGTCATATCTTTTAACTATATAAGGTATATTTTCCCTCATTGCAGAAACTGTACATATTTTAAAACACAACACACTGAAAAACTAAATCGAAACTTTGAACAACAAACCACTGCCAGAGCACACAAGAAACTATAATAGTCGTTACATCTCTGGAAAGGTTGTCTATTTATGATCCAGAGATCTACTGTACATATTTTCTTCTGTATATACATTTGCAATGTCCTATATCTGAGTGAGCACTTTATTATTTATTGACAATGTTCATCTTTAGTTTTTGATGTAATTATAGAAGACCTTTTATTGCTTTCAACATTTGACAGCAAGATGTGCTCATAACAAGATCTGAATTTTTTCTACTTTAAAATTTTTATATGCTTGGGATAACTCCTGAAAGCTTTTTAGTAACTTTGTTTTCTTTTTAACATCTCATCAATTTTGTGAATCAACTGCAGGATCTTTTGCTGAATTTACTTTTATGTTTAATACTTCCCAATATGTATGCAAAAATGCAAAAGTTAATAATATCACAGAGTTTGTTTCTAGTATTTGAATATTTATTTGGGTCAGTAAAACAATATCGCAGTCCGTCTTCATATGCATATGCATATAATTTATTTCATCATTCTTTATGTTGGCAATGTCTAGGGATGATGATTTATTTATGACTTGAGTTCGATTTTATGCTTAAGTTAAAGATAATAGTACCTTAATCTCTGATAATTATGAGGCTATAACCATGGGAGAGGAGCAGAAAGACCTCATGTTTTTGAGTAAGATGTCTAAAATATTTCCAACCCGAGTGTAATTCATGCTATTTATTTAAATGATTTTGATTAGCAATCAATTGATATTTAGGTGTATTTATTTGATGTGTAGTAGCTGATAGTGGGCGGCTGTTCATGGGTCATTGTAGGAGTTGAGAGTGACTCCATAACATATGGATGGGTGAGTGGATGGATTTATAGACGGAAGGAAAATGAAAGTATACAGAGTGAACATTAGCTCTAGGTGATGGTCACTTTTGATATGAGAAGACCCTGTCCCCATATACAAACTGGAAAAAAGAGGGTTGATACAAGTGCTGATGCCGTGTGGATGAGATTACCCAATAAATGTTTGTATCATTAATTTGCTTAAAAAGCTTTGCATTTTCGTTAGTTTTTATATCCTTTTTCAGGAACTCTTCATGCTCTGTAAGGGACATATTTGATATACAGTAAGATACAATGGTATTATTTTTACTGGCTACTGGCTGCTGTCTTGGCTACTGGCCTTCAGATGTTCTTTTTATAAGTGCTCAGGTAGCACCATTCAGTCTACTGGATCTGCAACAATTAATGGAGGACGGCCCTGGAATTTGGGTATTTATATAGTTGCAAAATTTTGTGTCATTAGGAAAAAGCTATCTTTTCTTCAAGAGTTTGCAATGTTGGCTGTGAAAGGCATTAAAATGAGCAACTCTATCTAGTCTCTCTCTCTTTCTCTTACTCACTTGCTCACTCTTTAATTGAATTAGGTGTTTTCTTAAATAATTATATTATATGATTAATCTCAGTGAAGTTGAATAGAGGAAAAGTTACATCAAGCTTAAGAAAATTTCAATATATTTTTAGAACCTCAACAGATACCTTATGGTCACAGTTTAGGTTTGTGTAAATCAAAGTTCTCAAATAATTTTCGTGCTCACTGTTTATTAATCTGAATACTAATCATGCATGTATTATAAGTACATGCATTAGGACTGAAGGCTTAGTTATTATAACAGTACCATCTGTTTAAGCCAGTCAGATATTTTTTCAGAAAGACTGAATCTGAATATAGTGAGACCATGGATATTATTATGTCACAGTCATCAACTATCCAAATCCAATCCCCTGACTTTTCCCCAAGTAATGCAGTTACCCGATAGTGTCTCTAGCACAGACTGCTACATGCCCCTTCTGATGGGCGCATGTTATTTTAAGTGGATCCCATCAAAAAGTACACGCTAGCCACAGTAATAAGATCAGCATTAACAGCTTTAAAGTTGTTCTGCTTTCCACCAGGTGGACTGACCTTGGACTTCGCTATACTAATATAAGGATAGAGGAGGCACAACTCCATGCATAGTGTGTGTGTGTGTGTGTGTGTGTGTGTGTGTGTGTGTGTGTGTGTGTGTGTGTGTGTGGGACAAAATGATTTTACACATTTTTCTGTTGGTTGTGTTTGCTAGCCAGTTGACTTTAACTCCTTGTGATATCTGATTCCTTTTAAACCTTCTGTCATATTATGAACCATGAACTTTCTTCACAGAGTTCTTTATATGGAATACCAGAAAATTGTATTTTGTTGAAAATCTTTATTATGTACAAGTATACTGTGTGAATGTTTAACCCTTTTGAGACCTGTTCCTAAAATTCAACAAGATTCATAAAACATAATTTCTCTTTTAAAAAGATGTACTATTCTTGGATCAAGTTAGATCATTTACCCATTTATTTCATTTTATGTAAAAACTGAGTTGAACTTCCAAGAACCTTGGCTTAAGTACATGTTAAGCTTCATATCTAATGTTTGTTGAGTCTAATGTACTTCAGTCCCCTTTGCTAGAAACTACTAAAGCCTATTTATACAGTCTAAGTATAGCTTCTGGTTTGAAGTAATTCAGTGAACAGTAGTTTATGTGTCTCTATCATGCCATGTCTCCCCTTTTTAGAAATCCTGGGATATTATTATTCCTTACAGCTTGTCCAGTGAATTTTAGAATAAAGCATGGTAATGTTTTCTTTCTTTCTCTTGGGCTTCTGTGACCTCATTATTTAGCTACATTTCGTCTTTGACAATCTGACTTGTTTGAGAAGATATCAGATATTTCATCTGTTTTTGTGATCAGTGGACTGTCCTTGATTGAAATGCTACAGTTCTGGCCTCAGTGTTACTTTATAAATGTTAAATAATTATTCTTTTTAAATTTTCTGAATTTTGAGGTGTTATTTATGCTTCTAGTGTAATAATCCTAAATGTGAATTAATTCATTTCTAATTTCAGAAGAGATGAATCGAGTATTGGCTTAGTATATTTCTTAACCATATTTGTTATGATTAGCTTAGGAACATTTTTTTCAAAACGGGAATTTTAAATAGCTGATCCAGGATGCAATGAGTAAGAAAATGACAGAAATATTTGTGCATGCAAATTATTACTATGATGCAGCTCCCAGTCTGTATTTGGATAATTGGTGTCATTAATTATAATGCTATCAGGTGCAATGTATAATTTACATGCATTAACTGAAATTTAAAATGCTTACATTTACAAAGCAATGCTGAGCTGTACAGCTGAAAGAATTATGCATCGTCATAAATGTTAATGATAATGTGCAGATCGTCAGTATTATCCATGTCTTGCTGTGAGTATGAAAAAAGATAACCTGTCTTCTCTGCCTCTTTAATGATTTTGAATAAAATGAAATACATAATTATTCTGCATATGCAATTCTGATTATCAAACCATGTTTGGTGATGGGCTGCACTACAATACTTAAGAAAATAAATCCAGACTTTTCGCAGGAAGGCATGACAGTAAAGCTCAAAGTCAAATATTTTGCTAAGTAATGCAGATCGAAGATTCCCTAGAGAAGACTCTCATACTGCGAAGAATTGAAGGCAAAATAGGAAGAGGTGGTGGTAGAGGCTAAGATGGATGAACAGCATTACTGAAGTAATGCATTTGCAAGAACGTAAAGAATCAGAGGATGTGGTGCGAAAGTCCTTGAGGTCATCAAGAGTTGCATTTGACTAAATGACTAAATGGTAATAACAAACGCACATCACTATGTTCCTAGATGCCAACATTATGCTTTTAGTCAAAATAAGATAGCCAAAGTTGAAACATGAAAAGGGGGGGGGGTTCTCTTTCCCCTGAGGGGCAATGGCCTCTGAGTCGATTATATTATATATTGACTAATAGAAGCAAAGCTCTATACATGGGAATGTGCTTCCTCCATAGGAAAAAAAATACTTTTCATCTTTAGCTGTTTTGTTTCAGATAAAATGATCCCTTAGATAGCTGTATTTTACCAGATATTGCAGAAATTGCAAGGATACCTTCTGTTCCAAAAAATCTTCTTTTGGAGCCAGTGTTATTTAAAATCTTCTTACCCATCTTTTCCTTTATCTTAGATATTTGTTATAGAAAGTATATAGATGACTTGAAACTTGGTGGCATTCACTACTGTATGTACAGAATCATCAATGTGAAACGATAATATTATCGCTAATTTGGAACCTGAACCCAAGACCTCCAGTATACCGTTCTAGTCTCACTGCTACTGGACCACGAAAAGCCTCTAGATAGATTTGAGTTTTGCCTTGAACGTTTTATATAGATATATATACACACACACTAATACATTTGTATTTTATGTGTACATTTTCAGTTTCTGTAATCCTGTTCATAACATTCTATCTTATATACTACAGGCATGTATACATACATGTATACATACAGTACTGACAGGTTACAAATACAGTTTTCCATAATAATAATAATAATATAATTTATTGATCCCCGTATATTTACTGAAATGCTACTTGAAAACTTTTACAGAATAAGACTTTCAACAAAGGAAATTTATTCTAAAAGAGGGGCACTGTATTAGGAAACAGATTGGATCCCTTGTTATTTATAGATTGATGTTGCTGTAATTAATAACCCCCTTTCTACTTATTTAAGTTTGTTAACCTGGTAGCTGAATTAGTCTAAAGACTCTTTTAAGTCAGGAACTGGGCCATAAGGCATCAACACAAACACATTAGAAATATTACACTTTGGAACAGTTTTGCCATTTCATAATTTGACTTATATAAGTTAAAGGTCTAACAAATACAATTTTGGAGATGACAGCTTAACAGAAAAAAAAAAGAAATTAGCACAATAAACTTTTACTGTAATGTATAACACAATTTCTATAGATTAATGTGTACACAAACCAGATTTACAAAAAGTATAGCTTGTTTACGTAGCTGTAGTATAAGAAGATGGTCATAACTGTAGATTGTATTTAATGATTGCGATACTGTTCTGAATTATGTAGATTAATTACTCACATGTTGAATAGGACTATCAACATATTTAACCATTGTCCCTGAACTGTGTATACATCGAGAAAATTGGAGTTATTTCAGTTTCTTTTAAAAGTCAGAGAGAGAGAGAGAGCGAGAGTGTTTATTTTAAATTATAAGCATGTGTATAAAATTGTAGGCCTAAACCCCCTGTTGAGGATTCATCAGATTTAGAATGATAAATCAGAAATTAGGTGAGCACAAAGTTTTCTGTATCTCAATGAAATTACATTTAGCAATGTTTGTCTTAAAATTTGAGAAGGGTTGACAAACTTAACTCAATGCTTGAATTTTCCCCTAATTTGGTGTTTTTTTTAAGAAAAGGACAAGAATGAAGCTTCATACTCAAGAAATTGTATATTGCTAACTGTCATTGTTAACCAAATATCTAGATTTCTGGTAGAAAGAAAAAATAAAGGCCTGATCCAAACTGTTGTTACTTTTAGCGTGATGAAAACAATATGTTCATTTAACTTGAGTTTATTATCTACTACAACTTGGGCTAGGCTATTTTAATAATCTGGGCCTAAACAATCCTTACATTAACAAATATTATGACCAAAATAAAAAATGAATTATATCACTTTTACAGTTATTAAATGGTACACATTTCTTATTGTCTGCCATCTACAATATTTCATGTTACAGATTCTCTTCTATTAGATTGAGTATATATTCTTCCATAACTTTTTCTATGCTTTTTAAATAGCTTGTATCAATTGCCCTCTGTTATGTTGGAGTTACCTTTCCCTTGAATACAATATAACATGACTTTTGAGAGATATAATTGTGACCTAGTTCATTGTCAAAAGACTCAATAGGCATGTTATATAACCATTAAATAAGTCCATAAATTTAGTATGTCTTTGTTTAAAGTATCATCTGCTCATGATGCTTTATTAACTTTTAGTTTACTGATATGATAGAAAATCCTACCTTTACTAATAATAAGGGCATGAGAAGAGACGTAAATATACTCAACGATGATTTTAGCTATTGCTTCCATAGGCTGTTTATAGCACAGTGTTTTGGCCAAATTTACATATATTTTCAAACTATAATGATGGCTGTCTTTCATAAGTAAGCACTGCAGTTGATTGACTCCTTCTGTGATTTGCATACTTTATTTAAATAATAAGGATTTATCATTTGTGGCAGTCTACTAAATAACCTATCACACTTAATAACAATGGAGTTCAATATGACAAACATGCTATTCTGAAGGCATACTGCTCTTAAGTATTGATTGTAGATCACTACTGAATCCTTTACAAATGAAAAAAGATTGTTAGCACCATTGTCATCAGAAGGCAACATCAAAAATGCCCCCTTCTCAAATCTCTTAGTTTATTTTTATGTGCATTCTAAACTAAGTATTTGCTGAATTAAATCTTAGCCTTTTCCCGTGGAGTATTATTTATACATATGATCAGCCACAGTTTGTCATATGAGATCTCATTTGAAATCACTGCAGTTGCAGACGTATTAAATGTGTCCATCCTCACTAAAGCTTCATCTTCCCTGCCTGCATTGATTGCTCCTAGATTAACCTCTAGAGATCAGCATATTTATACTGTTCACTCTGAATACCATTAGTGGATACTGGTGCATATCACATAGTTGGTAAACTACTGGATACAACTGTTCTCAGCCTGATTGACAAAACTATAATCACTAATAATCTCCTTCATGATTTCTGAGGTCTGGTAAACATGCTGCAGGGGGGAAGATGGGAAATCTGACATATTAATCAGTTAAGAGAAATTTCTGAATTATGTAACTCTCCAATGTTATGACCCCCCCCCCCCCAAACAAGCCTGCATTCTGAGACACAGTTAAATTACAATTAACCATGAATCACATTTATATCACGTTATCAAAAGATGAAAATAGCAAACGCTATTTCATCGGCCCCAAAACATCTAAACATGAAAATATCAAACATTCAGAACAGCAAATTTTTTCCCATGGAAAAAATTTGCTGCTCTGAAACACATACACACAACACATGCACATCAAACAAACAGCAACCACACACATACACTTAAATTCCTACATCTAATGTTACACTAAACTAAACATACAATACTATCTACCCACTTACTTTAACCCAAACCCTAACCCTAAGGTCCATCACTATCGCACACTCACCTAACCCGAGCCCTAACACTAACTCACTTAAACCGCCCCAACCCTAAAGTCTGTCACTATCGCACACACTCCTAACCTGCACCCTAACCCTAACTCACTTAACCCGCCCCTAACCCTAACGTACAAACAATTGCACACTTACCTGAACCCAACCCGTAACTTTCCACCACAGCGCTAAGAATAGCGAAGCCACAGAAACGACCAACCAAATTCTTTCCCGAGGAAAGAATTCACTGTTCTGCAGCTTCGCTATTCTTAGCATTTGCTGAATAGTGTTCGATATGAGAACATTCTAAGTTTTAATACTTCAATGTTCTGATATAGACCCAATTGCTCAGCTATTTTTATAGTTAATTGACATGATTTTATTTGAATTTGCTTACCAGGATAGTACAATGGTGAGTTTAGACCAATTTCAGGTTCAGTCTTGGAAAATATGTAAAAGTAATGCAATGATTATAAAGTAATAATAATAATAATATAAGTAAAGGTAGTACAAATAAGCACCTGTCATTTACCATCCAGCAAGTAGTTTTCTGATGTGGCTTCTTGTTGCAAAGCAAATAAACAAACAAACAAAAAAAAAAAACAAAAAACAAAACAAACAAACAAAAAAAAAAAAAACAGTAAATCAGCACAAACACTTCTCTGGAAATCATTACTTGCTTTTTTAATTTTTTCTATCCAAGCTCATCGTTTATTCTTTCTAATGCTTAATCTTTAAGAATCTTAATGAAATCTTCTAGGCAAACAGCCAAGGATTGACTTACAAAATATGACTCCTGAGTGAATCTAAGGATAACATATTACATTTGAAATCACTGTTCATGGTAATTTCAGTGGTGCAGCTTTGTACATTTTAATCCATGACCTATGCGTTAAACAGATATTTAATTATATTTTGGCATGATCTCAAACTAAAATCAGATGTTTATGGTAAAGCAGAGGAACAATCAAAAGATAGTAGTAAAAAAAAAAAAAGAAAACTGCAAGAAGAAATGGAATGCTATGTTTGCTTACTGTATATGATTTTCCATGATATTTCTGCCTTCCACTACCCTAAAGTACATTTTGTGTCCACATATTGTAAAATTGCAAGGATAAATCCTGAGCTCAGGCTGGGTTAACATGCATGAGTAAGGCAAACCATGCTCCCTGGATCTGGGTCAGGGTTAAAATTAGCAAGCATGAGTTAGGTGGGCGGGGGGGGGGGTTTGGCTTATCTTACGCAAGCATACTAACCCTAACCTAACTGCCCTTAACCCTATTGGCTAGAATAATGGTATTATAGCAGTGCAACATCATGGTATTACCTCCAAGGAGGACAAATACACACACACACACACACACACACACACACACACACACTGACGTGCACATATACATAATCAGTCTTTCAGACTTACTATATAATATAATTGTATTGATGACTTCCGTATGCATTAATATAAACACATTTTATGTCAAAATCTGCACATAGAAGCAAAACTTATTGTACATTACTCTTCTGACTGGGGAAAAACATACCACAAACCTTTAGATGTAATTTGTCTGAACAATGATACTTTCAGGGAAAGGGCTTTTCAAAAAATTAATGTGTAGGGTCAGGGTTAGGGTTAGCACACATAAGTAAGGTAAGCCATGCTTCCTAGATCAGAGTATGAAGATAGAGCACATGAGTAAGGTGGGAGGGGGCTTGCCTCATCTTACTCATGCATACTAACCCTAACGCTGCTCGTAACAATAAGATTAACCCTGGACAATAATTTGCAAACAAAATAAATAAATAAACTTTTCCAAAAGTTAGCACTACACAAGACACAGACATATGCAATATCAAACAAACACACTAAATCTATCCCCTTACGTAGCTGTATTTTTAAGCATAACCCACAGGCACTTGGTGACATGCTGTCATACATACAACTGCAAACATTCACAGCACTAAATCTACCCCCTTGTTTAGTCCTTACTGTAACACTGGCCTGCAAACACTAGCATGCACACTCTTATCCCTGCTCACCTCTACCACACAAGCATTTCTTTAGTAAAATAAATGTATGACATTACTTTTTAAAAAAAACAGCTGTCACCATTCTGCGCATTCAGACAAAAGCATATATACCATATAAATGCATTTATGCTACACCCCTCCACACACACATATATATATCCAGGTCCAGGGAAGTGAATAGTGTGGGAAGAAATAGCCAAGAATTGTTATGGATAGGCCTAGTACCAACCTATGAATCTATGAACCTATATATATATATATATATATAGTCAGTGATCTCAAGTCCAATCATTGATCAGTACTATTTTTCTATTTGCTTTCTGAGTTGGAGATACTGCAGTCACAGGGAAGAGAACAAGAGACAGCATTACGTCTAAAGTGGCACATTGTCAGTATACCTCATTGTTCAACTGCTTACCTGTACTTATTTAATGCATATTGGTGCAGGGTCTTCTAAACTCACCACTCTTTCATGTAATTGTCACTTGTTTGGGTTCTATCACATAACATTTTTCTTTTATATTTCATTATCTGTAATAGAAAGTGTGATTCATAAATAAAGTTATTGTCGGTGCACACGAGTTACTGCTCTGTAATTCATCTTTATAAAGCAGCATTACATCGCAGTATCCTACGTACAACGAGAATAAGCCTTTATTAATCTCACCCACATGCTGAAAATATTTTGTATTTATTCTGACTGCTGTGCTTACAAATTTCTAAAAATGTTCTCCTTTCTGTTTTCTTATTCAAAGGTGCCTGATGGAATTACTTGTTTATTTATTGTGTTCATTGACTAGAATTTGTCACTTAGCCAAAGGCCATTTTACAGGGGGGCCCAGGGTGACAACAGCAAGATAGACGTTACAGCAATTACAAGTTAAAGCATGCACTTAATTTGCAAGCAGTGTCATATGCACCAGTTACAAAGCATGATACATGTATGTTATAAAGAGAATGTTGTTTACTAGTTACAACGCAGAAGAATTTAGACCTACACAAAGACAGTTAAAAAATGTGAAAAGCAATACATAATAAACCTTAAAAGACCACTATGGGAAACTGAATATATATATATATATATATATATATATATATATATATATATATATATATAGATAGATATTATCATACCATGAACTTTTAAATAACAAAAACCCCTGCCACATACCCGCACCACAATTACTATTAATTTTAACTTTTGCCTAACCTTAAAAGCCCTCCTGGGGGAAGACATGCTGGTGTCATTTTGTATTTTTGGAAAGTTATTTCTTGCACATAATGCTATGTGAGAGTGCAGCTGATGAGATTACAATGCCCTACTCTCTCTCTCTCTCTCACATCAGATTGCAGTCCCATTCACTTAGAAGTAGTGAGAAATACAGGCAAGTTTGAGAATCGTCAGTTAGAAATGCCACTGACTTTTTGCAGTGACTTTTTACATATGTGTTTCTTGAAAAAATTATAAAGAAATGAGACAACTTAACCTTTTTATGTAAGTGATATTTTGTGAGTTCCTGTTCTGTATTCTTACCCTGAGTCAACCAGAGTGTTACGTTTCTTGGCTTACAAATCTCAACTAATTAGTGAAGCTGCTGTCAGTGATTTTGAAATGTTTTCTTCTTCAGACTTTAAACTGTTTAACAGGAAAGGGAAAGAAAGCAGTTTTTTAAGTCTGAGCCTGAATATTTGACCTTATTGGGGGTGAAAAACAAAAAAAAGGGACTAAAGGTACCTTGCTTTTTTTGTTTTCCTTAGAAAAATGCTTTCAAGTAAGATAGGAACTGTGACAAGGTAGATGGATTAGTAATGAAAGCATCATGAGATTTTATTCAGTGTCAGCATGTGTGAACTGAGAAATCAGACTAGGACAGAAATGGAACAGAGTGGAATAAAGTGCTAAGTCATGTCTTTTTAATATGTAAAAGTATGAAGATAATCTTCTAGGGATGTAAGTACACTGACAAAAGGACATTTTACACTTAGGGTGTTGTCCTTTAAGGCAGACCCACGGTCAGTTCTCTCAGTCTCTTCTGATATGCTTTACAGTGCAACCCCTTTCTTTTGCTTTTCTTGAGTTTATTTTAATGATTTTGGAAGGTACAGTTTGTAAAACTTGCCACAGTATTCTCCACATTTTCAATGACTTAGTATGTGAGCTAGTTAATTCATGTATTCAAAATCAGATGCCCAAATTCAAAAACACAATTCTGGGATATCTGAGGTACAGGAAAAACAAACATTCAAACATATGTCAGTAAGGAATATGTCAGGTTTGTATAATATTACATTTTCCTAATGAACATGTTTATTCATTGTAATTTAATAGTGTATTGTATTACTTTACCTGCTTACAAGGCATTGCCAAAACGTTCAGATACAGTATATCTTTAATGTTATAGTCTGTAACATACTAGTGTAGTTCTGCCAAGTGAACTAAGAATGAGCCATTTTCCTAGTTATGTATGAGATCCTTGTATCATCTGAAGATTTACATAAGATGGGGACATAACCTCAGGTGCAGACTGGATACACTGGGTGAAGATGATGTTCTCTGCCCTGAATGAAGTGTGTTTAATTACAGAGATCAAATACCGTAATTAATAAACAGTGAGGTGACAAATAAAAATGTATGTCCAGCTGCGGCATAATTTAGAGAAAAAGCCAGGTAGGGTTCATAAGATAAGGGAGTAAAACCTGCAGGAAATACATAATGATGACTAATATTCTATTCTGTTACAGAACGTAAGCCTGTTCTCCCAATAATTATCCATCTTTTAGTTTCTACTGATAAAGTTTGTTGCTTGGCAGTGAACCCAACTGCTACTTCTGTGCCTGTTTGAAGACCTGTTCAGGAACACTTGCATGTTAGTTCTTCTGTTCTTGAAGGTACCTCCAAATTTATTGTAATTTGCAAACAGAGGAGTTTTATTTCTGAGTAAGTGTAGGCTCTCATGCATAAAGGAATTGAACAACATTGATCCTAGAACTGACCCGTGCAGTGCTTCTCTAATCAGTGGCTTATCAGATGACATGACTATTAGCCCAGCATGGTGAACAAACGAGAAGTGGAATTACAATATGCTGATTGCTGTTTTTCACAAAGAATCGTTGCCAGTACAGTTTTTATCACAGATCTGACAACCACTCATTGTTTTTGAGCATTGGCTTTTCTATGTAACTGTGGAGATAGCATATATACTTAATGGGAGTGGTTGTGGTGCAAGGGTATAGGGACCAAAACCCCTGCAAGAAATGTTTTTTTTTCTGTTCAAGGCTTGATGAACAGCTTTTGTAATGTTAGAGGAGAAAGTCATATTTCTGAATTATGTTTAAAATGTCCTAGTTAAAAGTGTATGTAGTCTATACTATTATGTTTTTGAGAAGCGCAGAAGGCTGAGAGCAGTGCACGTCACTCTGTATATCAAATGGATATATTTATAAATTTCTGTTACATTAATCCTGACCCATATAACTTCAGGCATGTAGATGTCCAGACAGATGTGGCCAGAAAGAGGCTTTGAACTTTTTTTCTGTCTCTCACATGCGTGTTCTTTTCTTCCTGAATCTGGGTCAGCTTGATGTAGTTACTAGTAGCAAGGCCTGCTCCAATACAGAAATGGAGCGTAAAGAATGTGATATTAACTACCAAATGAATGAAACCCAAACTTTTCTACACAGATCTGTGAATGCATTATAAACAATTTAGTACTCACAGATGTAGGAAATGTACATTATCAAAACTTCATAAAGCAAGGACCATGTAAGCAGTAAGTGGCAAAACAGGCAAATGCACAATTATGTTTTTCTGCTTCTTATTAAATTGTAATAAAACCTAATTTGAGTTCTGTAAGTTTATGTTGATTATATTATAGGAAACCTTTGCAAACTGTTTGCTGGGCAAAAGTCTCTAGATTTTCAGCTTGCTCGTGAGTGTATCTTAATTCAGAAACATTTGCAAAACATTGTCTGTTTTTTTTTAGTGCCATGATTTATTAAAAAGAGATGATAGATTTAATTAGGTTCATAGGTTCATAGGTTCATACTAGCTATCTGCCCTGGGGCATTTATAAGCCTAGCCCGATTGTGTTTGGCTTATGCCACCCCTTGATTTGAGTATACTGTGCCCTTTTTAAAGTTTAGTTTACTGTGCCTCTGTCTAATAGTGACACGGAAGTAATCCCCGGGACAAACCTACGATCCCCCATCCACTCATCAAGATTCTTCTTGAAGAGAGTCAGTGAGGTGCTCTGCCTAACATGAATTGGGATTCTATTCCAGAGCAAAGGGAGCCTCTGGGTTATGAATCTGTCCCTCCAGCATGTTCTATTTATTTCTGTGCTGAGGTTCAAGTCCCTCCAGCACGTGGCTCTAAGGGATTTAGATTTACTGAGGTGGAGCATGCCCATTAATTCTGGGTTGGACATAGCTTTATATGTCAGGCATAGATCACCTCGAAATAGGTGGTATGCAACTGAGTAGAGCTGGAGTTTTTTTAACCGAGCAGCATATGGCATCTGTTTGAGTCCCTTGATCCTCCTGGTGAGGTACTTTTGGGGTCATTCTAATTGCTGCAGGTGTCGGGTAAGGTACATCCCAAAGGGGGCATTGTAATCTATGATGGGCCTGATAAGGGATGAATAAAGGAGCATGATTACCTCTCTTGATCTAGATGTGAATCCTTTCATGATGAGGTGGGCTATGTAGAAGGTCTTTCTAACCACTTTGGCAATGTGGTTGTCAAAGGAGAGATTGCTATCAACTTGGGTCCCCAGATCCCTAATTACTTTCTCTGTACTTAATGGGTTACCACCTATGTGGTAATTTGTGGGCACATTGTTTCTGCCAAAGGGTATGACTATACACTTTTTGGCATTTAGCTTTAGACCATGGCTTTGGCACCAGTTATCCGTCTCTGCGAGACCTTTTTGAAGGATGTTTGTGTCAGCTGGAGAGTCAATTATGGCGCCCAGTTTGCAGTCATCTGAGAACTTGGTGAGCCATAGTCCTCCCATGTTGGCCTGTACCTCAGAAAAGTAAATACCGAACAAGAGAGGTCCCAGGACAGAACCTTGTGGGACGCCACTTGTGACCGGTTTTGAGTCTGACATGGCCCCAGCAACTCTGACTCTGTGGGTTCTGTCTTTGTGCCAGTTTGCGACCCATCTTGTGACATAGGGGTTTATATTTAGGCTGGATAGCTTATCTATGATGCCTGAGTGGGGTATTGTATCAAATGCCTTTGCGAGGTCGAGATAGGCTGTGTGGACTACCTTCCCTTCATCTATGGCCTTGGTGACTGTTTCGAAGAAGTTGACCAGGTTCAAAAGGCAGGATCTACCCTTGACGAAGCCAAATTGGGTAGGATCTAGTGTCTGTAGGTCCCCAATGTCTTTGTTTATGAGTTCCATGATGATCCTCTCCATAGCCTTGCATACTAGGCTAGTCAGGCTTATGGGGCGTTAGTTTCCAGGGTCCACAGAGGCGCCACCTTTGTGGAGTGGGACCACTGTTGCTGTACGCCATTCTTTGGGCACATATCCTGTAGTGAGGCTGAGATTGTACAGCAGTTTTACTTGAGGGATTAGTTCTTCTTGGAGTTCATGTAGGACACAACCCGGGACACCATCTGGTCCCATGGAAGCAGTGTTTTTTGCTTTGGAGAGGGCGGCCTTCACCTGAGCATCAGAGATGTTTGGGAGGCTGCACTCTGCCGGGATAGATACTTGCTCTTTTGGGGGGGAGGGGGTGGAGAAGTTTGCACTGAACCTGTCTGCCAGGATATTGGTGATGACTGTGGGTTCAGTGTATTTTTTGTCATTTAGAATCAACTCAGAACAAGTCTGGGAGTTGCATCCCAGGTTCCCAACATAACTGAAAAAAGCCTTATGATTGTCTTTAGTGTCCTGTGCAATTTTTCTCTCGAAGCTGGCCTTGGAGGATTTTATGAGGGATCGTAATTTTTTGCTAGTACTGATCAGAGATGCCTTCCTTTTTAGGGATTTTGCTCTATCATGTAGTAGCTTCCTCCTTCTGTTGTACAGTTTATTTATGGCTGGTGTCCACCAGACTGGATGCCTGCCTTTGGATGATTGGGTCTTGATTTTGTTTGGGATAGCATGATCCATGCATTCCTGGAGATGTCCGTAGAATGCGTTTATATAGGATTCTGCAGTTTGGGCCGTAGTTTCCACTGGCTTTGGGGCCTTGAAGGATTCCACTTCGGTTTTGAGAAGTGTGAAGTTTGCTTTTGAGAAGTTTTTCACTGTGGTTTTCTGGGCTGGGGGTGGGGTCGGGATGTGGATATCCAGTGAAATTAATTTATGGTCTGATCTTACCAATGAGGGATATACTTCTGGTATGGAGCATAAAGTCCCCATGTTGGTAATTATCAGGTCTAGTATGTTTTCCCCTCTTGTGGGAGTGGTGACTAGTTGTTCCATAGCATTTGAGTTTATAAATTCCAGGAACCTTTGGGCTAAGGTGCTGGGGCTTGAGTAATGCTCCCAGTCTATGTTTGGGTAGTTGAAGTTGCCCAATATAATTGTGTTCGGAGAGATCTTCATGTTCTCCAATGTTTTCAGGAAAGCAGAGTGGGATTCCTGACTTTGAGAGGGTGGTCTGCAGGATGCTATAAACTGAAAAGCAGTCTTGCCCACTGTCAGTTGCACATGGATGGTCTCCGATACTTTGTGCAATGCCACTAACCTGGAGGTGTGGATATCCTTGATAAATATGGAAACTCCCTCTCCTTTTGTGGTTCGGTCTGGGTTTTGGGGTCGAAAAGCATGATATGAGGTATAACCTGGTAGTGCTGGGGTGCTCTCTGGAGCCTTGAACCAGGTTTCTGTCACTGCACATATATCAATGTTCTCCATACTGAGGAGAGCTTCGAGTGCATGCATCTTGAGGTTAAGACTTCTGGCATTTAGCAGCATTACCCTTAGTTTCTTGTTCCTTGTGCTGTCTATGGAGGTGAGTTTGACTTTTGAGCCTTGCCTAAAAAAGGCACTATGGGGGTGGCAAGAGCTTTTGCCAATATCCAAAATCCCAGGGGTGACAGGTGCAAGCTGTCCCTAGCGAAGCAGCGTGGCTTGTCGAGCATGTCATCCCAGGCTGACAGACACTGGATCCCCTTTTGTTAGAATTCCATACTCATTCTGTGAATGGTCATATACTGACTGCAGTAGGGTGGCACTTCAGTATGTTTCTGTTTGTACATTTTATGTCAAAATCTGCACATAGAAACAAGACTTATTGTACATTACTCTTCTGACTGGGGAAAAACATACCACAAACCTTTAGATGTAATTTGTCTGAACAATGATAATTTCAGTGAAAGGGCTTTTCAAAAAATTTATGTGCAGGATTATGGGTAAGGTCAGGGTTAGGGTTAGCACATATAAGTTAGGTAAGCCATGCTTCCTAAATCAGAGTAGGAGGATAGAGCACATGAGTAAGGTGGGAGGGGGCTTGCCTCATCTTACTCATGCATACTAACCCTAACGCTGCTCGTAACAATAAGATTAACCCTGGACAATAATTTGCAAAAAAAATAAATAAATAAACTTTTCCAAAAGTTACCACTACACAATAGACACAGACATATGCAATATCAAACAAGCACACTAAATCTATCCCCTTACATAACCATAACCCACTGGCACTTGATGACATGCTGTCATACATACAACTGCAAACATTCACAGCACTAAATCTGCCCCCTTGTTTAGTCCTTACTCTAACACTGGTCTGCAAACACTAGCATGCACACTCTTATCCCTGCTCACCTCTACCACACAAGCATTTCTTTAGTAAAATACATGTTTGACATTGATTTTTAAACATGGTAAAGGACTAACATTCATTTTTCTGTAAGGGGTAGAGCTGAAAGAACATGAAGACTTGGTCTCAGTAAATGAATCACTGAATGTGTGTTATTGCTCATTTGCTGGTTTCATATAGTTAAGGTAGTTGAACTGTACAGAATATGTGGGTTTTTCTTGACTGTGATTGCTAAGTAATATTCCTGTTTCTATGTTTAGTGATTCATTTAACATTGCATTTGTGGTTTTTGTGATACTCAAGGGGAAAAGCATGCCGAGACTACGAAAGAAAGAATATCCTCAGGAAAGCTATACATCAAAAGTAAAACAGCCATTTAAAATGACTTCTTGATGTTTTAAAGAGCCAACATTATCGGAAGGTTCTTTTAATATAAAAGGATGTGATGTTGTGATTTTTTTATTACAGCGGCTTGGATTTCTTAGTAATTAGCTACAAATCTGAGTTAGCATGCTAAGTATCAGGAATTGCAAGTCATTCTTAGCCTGGATCTGTGGCATACAGGAATAAAGTCCCAGGTGACCCAAGTTCTAGTAAAGTCTCAGATGCTGGACAGGCCAGGCAGGAGAAAGTAATTGGTCAACACCCATATACCCAACCTGGAGGGAGGAGGTTGTCTGGCTACTGCAATGCTGATAACCATAGGAGCATGGAGGTGTAGCAGGAAGCATGGTCAGCTAGGCTGATGAAAATGTAGGTTGTAGGTTCATAGTAGGTTCATAGATTAGTACCAGGCTAACTGCCCTTGCGAGCCATTTTAAGCCTAGCCAATTATCCCCTGTGAGATTCAAACCCTGTACCTTGTGTTTGTAAGGCAAACACTTTAACCATTAGGCCACCCTCCCATTGTGCATTAAGCCTGGTCATATGTATGACGCATGCTTGCATCTCCCTAAAATGGCAGCAGTTATGGAAGTACTAGCAACCACAAGAAAGGGTTACATTTTGCATGGGTGTCCCACATGACCATAAATGACCTCCTTTCAACACCCATCTCTCACCTCCTAGGACAACCAATGGACTCATAAGGCTTCAGCCTTGAGTTGAGAAAGAAAGAGAGAGTTTTGCTTTATTCAGGCAAGATTGGGCTTGGTTATTGCCCCTTTGGGAAAAGATATGGTTACACTGGATGTTGGCAAGGGTGCCCAATGTGATTATGTGGAAGGAGTGAACCCCCCCCCCAGAAGTCTAAGTTCCTCATAATGGAATCTGCATAAATAATCAGGGCTGAGTCATCAGCATCTTGCTTAAGGTGTGGTGAACATATCATGTTACCTTTACTTTTTAAGTATTTTTTTTTTATTCAGGACAGCTTTAATTGTCCTTCTTAGGTCCACTCTTATGCAAAGGAATTTACTGATATATTTCCACACAGAAGAAGCTACACCTTCTCAGATACCCTTTTGATAAGGAAGCATACATGTAAAGAGAAGGCTTCAGATACAACTCTGATGAACTGTAAGGACCTGATTCTAGAAAGATATGACTACATCCATTGAGTCAGATCTATAGGAGCCCTGACTACTACCCAGGCAACCTGATTATGGTACATGGCCAGGAAAACTAGTGTAGGGAGAGAAATTACAAGTCTAAACCTCTTTGCTCCTTTCAGGAGATAGGGTTGGGGCATCCTAAAATGCATGTTCTGTCTCTGAAGAACCCTGCAAAAAGCATGAAGCCCATAGGTAACATGAAGGCATCTACCTGGAAATGAATGGGGGTTACTGGAGGACAGTGTAATTTGCAGAAGTGGGTAACAAAGTCCATGAAGCACCCTACTGCATGCTCACCCATTGGGCTGTTTCGGGCACAGACAATGGAATGCTAGAACTTAAAAAAAGATACCTTATGGTTACTCAATGGTCAATTAGCAGAGGAGAAAACATTATACCGATTTTTTTCATGCACCTTTACTGACCTGTGTAATGTGTAAGTGTGGTAAAGTACATAATGAATCATTATGTGATGGAGAAAGCAAACCTGATACAGAAGCAGTAGCTAGGTCCTGAATCTTAATGCTATAATCAACAAGAGGAAATCACAATAAGAAGGCTACTGAAACTGCCCAGCCATAGATTTGTTTGGTGTATGAATTTTTTTTTGTGTCTGTGCCTACCTACTGTCAAGCCTCCCCTTGATCAGACATTATGCTGTCCAAGGGAGGTAGTCATCCAGGAAGTCATGAAGTTACTTTGTGCATCCTAACAATGACAACATTTTCAGCAAAAAATAAATAGTAAAAAGTAATAGGAAAACACCAGGCACATGATTTTCAAGCACTCCAAAAGCCACAGCAGTCCACTCAGTGTATTAAAACAGTCTTTTATTCACATCAAGAACTCCATAACATTTAGCGCTTTCATCTACTGTGCCATAGACTTCATCAGAATCAATTAATAAACACCATTCACTGATGTTTATACCATTTTCAAGCTAATGAATTCATTAATTAACAGCAACTACTTCATTATCTTAAAGCAACAGTAACAAACTACCATATATGAGTCCCAGTTCTAAGAGTTATGAAACCTGATAAAGGTGGAGGGGTGGTATTATATGACCAAAGTGAATATGTAAACAAATTATATGGTATCTTTAACAATACAGGTACCTATGAGGTTATATCTATTAATGAGATGAATATAGCTCATAGACGCATAGATTTATACTTAGAAGAATTCATGTTAGACGATCGAATATTACAGGATACCTAGAACTTCTTGCGAGTGGAGTACCCCACTTTAGCTACCATAGTAGGAGTTCCTAAAATACATAAGAACATATTAGAACCCCCATTTCATCCCATTATATCTGGAAGCAAATTCAAGACAATTCCATTTGGTGTGGTGATAGATAGATCCTTAAATCATATTTATGATAAAGTTCAGCATCTAGTCAAAGAGTCATGGGACATTTTAATTAGACTGAAAGCTGAAATATGGGACAAGGATCTAATATTTTTAACCATAGATGCAGGAGACTTGTTTTCATATATTCCTAAGGATGAAGGGTTAGAAAGTTATACCAACAGTATGAGAAAATATTCAGGTTTGGAATGGGACAGGATCAAGCTATTGGTAGAATTCATGACATTAGTCTTGGAGAACAATATTATATATTTTGAAGGAGGAATATATAAACACACTAAGGGAAGTAGCTATGGGGGCAGCATCAGGCTCCATATATGCTAATTTGGTACTATTGGATTGGGAGGATGAATGCATTTTTAAGAGTCAGTATTTAGATAAGAGTATTAGCTATGTTCGTTTCCTGGACATTATTTTTGTTCTATGGAGAGGTACTATCAAAGAAATCAAAGAATTTGTAGGATATCTGAATCATACTAGTACCTGTTTAGGGTGTACACATTCTTACAACAGTCAAATGATAGCTTATTTAGATATATTCATCTCTCACACTGACAAGGAGTTTGAATATGTAGGAAAAGCACCTTTAGTAATTCTTATTTAGAATATACTAGTTGTCATCCCTGGAAATATAATCCAACAGCAGAAATAGTAAAAAATATTGTTACACAAAACTGGACACACCTAAAAGGTGATGCTGAGGTTTATAGAATCTTGCCCAATTTTGTGTACAAAACTGCCCCGAATTTGAAAAGTAAATTTGAAAATAATAGAGGTATACAAGCACAAGGAAGAACTAATGACGGTACTAGGAAATGTGGCAGGTGTAATCAGTGCTTTGCTGTCATAGAGGACAACTATATTATACTGGAGAATGTAAATACACCAAAGATTGTTTTTTAAGAAAGGGAACTGTAATACTAAACAGGTGATATATTTAGCTAAGTGCAATACCTGTGCTGCATTCTATATAGGGAAACCTACAGAGCTTTTAAAAGCAGGATATGCGAAAATCTTTACAATATAAGGTGAAAGGATAAAAACAGTGCCCTATATAGACATATAGAAGCTAATCCTACTTGCTCTGCGTTCAGGTTTGGAATTGTAGGAATAGTGATTTCACAGCCCAGGGGGGAAATGTAAAAGCTATTTTGAAAGATAGAGAGGTGAGATGGCAGTTGCTGCTAAATGCAACATGTACCCCTGTTATTAATGATAATATTACTATTACACCTGTGCTCATCATCTTGCTTCGGCTGTTCCCATTAGGGGTCACTACAGCGGATCATCAGTTTCCATTTCTTCCTGTCCTCTGCATCATGCTCTTTCACACCAACCGCCTGCATGTCCTCTCTTACCACATCCATAAACCTTATCTTAGGCCTTCCTCTTTTCCTCTTACCTGGCAGCTCCATCCTTACCATCCTTTTCCCAATATACCCGGCATCCCTCCTCAGCACATGTCCAAACCAACGCAATCTCGCCTCTCTTGCTTTGTCTCCAAACTGTCCAACCTGAGCTGACCCTCTAATATACTGATTCCTAATCCTGTCCATCCTAGTCACACCCAGTGCAAATCTTAACATCTGGAATTGAGACAATATTAGATATAATAATATGCATATAAGTATTTTATTATCATAAATATGTCACACTTTTATTTGTGTATAGGTAAAGTTTCAGCTTGTCATTTGAACATTTTATAAGTATGTTTAACACATAAATACATATTTTTTTAGTATTAGGTTTTTAACATATTTTATGAATAACAACAGGTATTTATCCAGTTTATTTCTTTCAGTGTTTTATATCAGTAGATCCGCGGTGGTGGTGCTGCAGTAGCGTTGTCGCCTCCCAGTAAGACGCTGTCCGGTTCGACTCTCACCTAGAGTGTCTTCTGCGTGGAGACATGTGTGAATGGGCGTACCTTCATTGAAGGCTGTGCATCAGGGCTGGCAACTCGGTATGTAAAAATCAACTGCCAATCATTAGTGGACCGGTGTTCCGCTGTGGTGACCCCTAACCGGGAAAAGCTGAAAGACACAACAACAACAACAACAAGTTTCATAGTATTGGGGCTTACATATGGTAGTTTGATACTGTTGCTTTAAGATAATGAAGTAGCTGCTGTTAATTAATGAATTTATTAGCTTGAAATTGGTATAAATATCAGTGAAGGGAGTTTAGTTGATTCTGGTTGAGTCGATGGCACAGTACACAAAAGTGCTAAATCTTATGGAGTTCTTGCTGTGAATACACTGACTGGACTGCTGTGGCTTTTCCCTATTACTTTTTACTGTTTATTTTTTGCTGGTTGTAAGGGACACTTTTGGTTTAATGAGCAAATTTTAATTTTTTGTGGCCTAACACCACCCATATCAAAATGAGTACCCCTAACACCTGTGTGAGAAGCAAGTGCTCTGCAGTCCCTAAGTTATATATATCTATTCCACAGTCACAAAACAATGAAAAAAAGAGAATGCCTGAAAACAGGGCATAGTGGCCCCACACAAATAACAGCCCAGCAGTGACTGCAGGTCAGGGAAACAACGTGTGATTAAAAGGTAATGTGAACAGCTTTTCTTGGGCATTTAGAATTTGATCAATTGGCTAGTGATCACATGTATCAATGCCTACTCCTGTCTAGCAAGGTATTGAGCTGGGACAATTTTTTCATGATCATGAGGCTCCAAATATTTGACTTTATAATACCTATAATTCCAAAAGTGGAAGAAACAAACTGGAAGCTGAAAAAACACTTATTTATTGATAATAAATCCACATAAGCACTTTCGTTCTGAAAAGAACGTCATCAGAATGTACAAAAAATCAATTAATCTGAAATATATAGGCTAACTCAACCACCTGACTGATTATCTTCCATATTACTCTTTAAAGTTACAGTTCGGACGTAATAAATTAAAAACATCCAACATATATGTGTAAAACTCCAAGTTAAAACATTACAAAATGTAACACTTTCCCAATAAAATGTACATATATAAAAAACAACATAAATAAAATTGACAATAAACCTATAATCAAACAGGGAACTTTAAAAAGAAAACTTATTAGTGTGGGTGTATGAAACCCAAGTCTCTGCCAGAGAACTAAATGGCCCACATAGCTTTTAACCTCAGAACACTTCTTATGGGCACAACATCATTCAGGCCTGGAAATAAAGTGGCATGATACCAGAGCTACTATTTCAATTCCTTTAGTTCTAAGAATTCATCTACTGCCCCCCCCCCTTCCGGGTCCCAGATCAACATGATCAATAATAATGAATTTGAAAACATGAGTGGGATTATTGTTGATATGCTTGAATAAAGCATTCTTATTGTCCCTTTTGCTGATACAATATTGATGTTGGTAAATACCGTCCCTAAAGGCTCTTTTGGTCTTACCTATATAAAATGCCTCACAGCCCTGGCACTTGGCAATGGAAATGACCCCCTTACTGTCACAGTAATATTTGTGTGACAGTATAATGTTCTCATGGCCTTGTAAACACACACTAGTGCTACTACAATGTGTTTGCATTGTCTACAGTGCCCACACTTCACCATCCCACCATTATTACCCATTATGGTGGGTGTCTCCAATATTGTATTGAGGCTAATGTCTTTTTTTGTATACAGTATTTGGCTCTTCTCCCACCTTATTAATGTTGACTTCATAAATACAAAAAAAGTTCCAATTCCTGACAATGATGGACCTAATTTGGTCAAAATGATAACTGAAAGGCAACACCAGGGTCTTACTAAATGATTGTTGACTGTCATTATTAACGTTGCCAGCATTGGGCCCCTCAAGTGTACTAGCACTGCTTGATATACCCAGCGATGGGGTATAAATACCCCTTTCCCTCTTTTGGTTTACTTCATCAAAAATACCATTTAAGAACCCCACAGGGTAACCTGTCTTACCCAGCATTTCCCAGAGTTTCCAACATTTAGTATCACACATGGCCTCGTCACTCACCATCCGGGCTAACCTGACACACTGACCCTTCACCAGTGATTTCTTCTGGTGAATGGGGTACCAACTGTTGAAGTGCAACAGTGTGTTGGAATAAGTTGGCTTTCTAAACAAGGTGGAGATGAACTGCTTAGTTGTCCTATTCTTGATGATACCGACATCTAAATAGTTAATGCTTTCAGTTTGAACATTCAAGGTAAATTCCAAAAAGCTAGTGTCTTCTTCTTCTTTCGGCTTTTTCCCGGTTAGGGGTCGCCACAGCGGATCATCTTGTCCGCACATTGAATGGCAGTGGAGTTTTACGGTGTCGAGTTGCCAGCCCGGCGCCCAACCTTCCACAGAAGGCATACTCACACGCACACCTAGGGCCAATTTAGAGTGTCCAATTCACCTGCAGCATGTCTTTGGGATGTGGGAGGAAACCGGAGCACCCGGAGGAAACCCACGCGACCACAGGGAGGACATGCAGACTCCGCACAGAAGGCACCCCAGCCGAGGATCGAACCGGAGAACCTCTTGCTGTGAGGCATCCAAAAAGCTAGTGTAACTATTCAAAAAATGAAAAAAAAATTCCTCTAACCTTTCTCTGGTGTCATGCCAAAAGATAATAATGTCATCCAAGAATCGGCATTTAAAATTTTAGCTAATTCTCATGTGCTAAACGTTGGCCAGCAGCCACTAAATAAGTCTGGTAGCATACCAGCCAATTTAGTACTGGAGGCATCATAGGAAAGAACCCAGAGTAGGATTATTTCCTGAAGAACAGCAAGCACAGTATCCAGTATAGGTTATTCTCTGAAGAATTGCCCTTTTTTGTCTGCTATAGCATCAGCGGGTGTATTCAAATATTCAGGTCTTCAGTCCAGTATATGTTTATATATGTATATCTCCCAAATATGCAGACAGGGAGAATTAAGTTCAGGTCCCATAACAATGATCATCGACTTAACAGTGTCATTGCTGACAGCTTTCGGGTAGGATGTTGAGTGGAACAGGCACCTGATGGCTCCTGTGCAACAATATAATTACAACTCTCAGCATTTGTGTCCTTTGTGTCATGTGCACACAAAATGTACATATAGCATAATTACATAAAAACACTCACAAAATATACATATTGTATAACTAAAATATAGTACATTAAGTATCAGTATACTACAGTGATATTGTTGAGGATGACTAATATGTAATTCTGCTGTAATGAATGCAGCACAATAATTACACTCCAAACCTTGGGAAATATGCTTGTTAAGCACCTTTCTGACATCAGAGAGGTAATTAACACACCATTGTTAAGAATCTCTCAGCACTATTAATCTCTAGTCTTACTCTAGAAAATTAGCTGCAGTCAGTGGCCAGCACAGGAGAATGTCAGGAAACACAGAGACATTTAAGGAACTGTTAAGCACTTCATTTAAACAGCTAAATTATTGTTTAACAGCTTTTTAAACCTCTTTGCACTTTCTGATGCTCTTCTGTGGGGGATGCTCTCAGTGAGGAAATACACTTAACACTTCTACAATTTTCTATCTATTGTAATACATGGGAACAGGTAAAGTTCCATGCACTACAAAGAATTACGCTAGACTTTCTTTTATTATAACCCAGCTCGTTGTGCGTTTGTGACAAAGATGCCAAGATTCACCTCTTGAGCTTCGCTGTCATGGTGAATTTCTTGACATTCATTTCTTTTTTTTTTCTCTAAACATTTTTATTAAATTGTTACATATGACAAAGGCAATCTTACATTTACATAAATGAAAAGCATACAAAATTATATCACTTTAGTTGCAAACAGTTTACATCACAGACACCATTGAAACAACTGTAGTTGCAACATTACACATCACTTTTAAACCATCCAGTCATTGTCAGTTAATTATTATATGTCTCATTCAAATTCTGCCTCTTAAACCTTGTTCCTGGTCTGCATATATTGTTCCAACAATTCCCATTTTTTCCTATGTAGTTTGGTCCTTCCGTTTTCTTAAGATCCCAGTTCCAGGAGTTTTATCTGTTACTATATTCACTACTTCTAATAAAGTTGGTCCAGACTTTGATTTCCATTTTCTAGTAATTGATTTTTTGGCAGCCACCATACTTAGACTCAGCAAGACCTTACTATATCTAGCCAATGCTGATTCTATTGCATAACTCAAAACAAATAATCTAACCAGTCAATCCAATCTGCACACCCAGCATCTCCAACAGAGCAGTCTACAGGGAATCCCTAAAGTCTGCTTGCTAATTACTCTTCCAAAAAATATGTTCCCAGCAACCTCTTTCTTGCCAGTCATACCTCCAACATCTGCTATCCACCCGAGGAAAAAATCTTTGGAGTATACTTGGGGTGTAAAAAAATGCTTTTGTAAACCCTTCCAGGCAAAGATCCTAAATCTTCTAGACTTTGTTGCATATTTGGGAGATATACATATATCCCCCCATTGTCTCTTTGTGAATTGCTTATCCAATCTCTCTTCCCAATCCTTTCTAAGCTCCTCTGATTGATATAATTATCTTGCAATATTTTATATGCTTTACTAATTATTCCTTTTTTAACGGCAGCTTCTGTTCTAGATTCTATTGAAAACACTACTAGTGCTGGTCTTCCATTTAGAAGCCCCCTAGTTCTTTCTCTTTGCCTATACCCTAATATCAATCCTTGATAAGGAAGGCAATCTCTAACCTGCAGTCAAAACAAATTCTTGGCCTTCTCCCATTCTGTTACCTTTCCCTTTCTAGTTATTTGCTTCCAGTATCTTGGTTTCCTTGCCAGTGTTCTCCAATAAATTCCAGCCCCCTCTTGCCTATTATCTGTATCCCTGACCACATTCATCCCTATCGGCAAAATCTCTTTTCTCCATTATCATACTGGTTTGGTTCTTAGAAGACTTCCTGCTATTTTATGAATATAATACTCTATATGATTTTGGTTGTTCTCCTTAAGAGTCTGCATCCAAAATTCCAATCTCTCCTTATTTCTTGAGCTTCATACCTGTGTCAGCATCATTCCTTTCCACTTTGAATTATAGTTTTCTGCTTGTGCTATATATAAGCGCCTTATCTGTGTTGCTGTAAAATAGCCCCTCAAATTAGGTAATCCTAGTCCACCTTGTTCTGTTAGTAGAATCAACTTATCCCACTTGACCCTTGCTGTCTTCTCTTTCCAGATAAAATCCTCCAACTCTTTTTTCATTGCGATCCACATCTTCTCATCCAGTTGATAAAAGTATGCCTGACATGTGTATAAGACTAAAGGGACTAAAATATTTTAATGGCTTGTATCTTAATATCCATATCCATATAACAAAACTTTCAGTTTCTAAATTTTTGTATTATCTTCCGTTTAGTCTCTTTCCATATTTCCTTAGTTGCCACCACAGAGTCATTTCTAATCCATACTCCTAAATACTTAATTTGATTATGTCCCAATCTTGACATTCATATCTTGAACACATTACAGTTTGGTTATGTTTGGTGATCAGATCATAATTCTCTGTGTTATATAACTTCTGTGGGATGGACTATGTAATGCATCTCTTGATGTTATACTGTACATTCAGCAATAGATAGTTCTATAAATAAAACTTGTCATATTTGTTTTAATATTAGCCATGAGGCCTGAGCTATGACTGAAAAGGGTCCATAAACTAGATTACTTAATTGGTTAACGATAAATAAAAATAAATAACTTATTAAACACATGCATACATACATAAGTTAATCAATAATATGAATAAGCGCTTACAATGCTGACGCTGTAGAAACAAGTTTTTAGTATGATTTTGATATTGCCAGGATGTCAGGACAATGAGCTTTTAAAAACACACACTCAATATATGTATTGATGAGGAGCAATCTGAAATCATTACGCACCCCACACACACACACACACACACACACACACACACACACACACACACACACAATACCAAGTATGGTCAGTTGAGAATGAGTTGGGGGGTGGGTTTGGCATAATGCTTAAAATCTTCACTTTATAGACACAAGGTGCAAGGTTTGATTCTGACCTGGGATTATTGGCTAAGCTTAAAATGATCCTTTAGGGCAGTTAGCCTACTATTCACCTATGAACCTATGTGTAGAAGAAATTGTGAGGATGAGATGTGGGGCCTAGATTAAGGTGAATATCACTAAACTGTATTAGTTAGTCAAGAAGCAAAGTGATACTACACGCATTTCATGTCTTCAAGTATATCAATAAAGCAACAGCACGCTTTTCACTGTTATCTACAAAAAGTCTGCTGAAACCTTCATACTGCAAGATGTTATTATACAATTTCTTTCACACCAGGGTTCCATAGCTATATGCTTTTTATATATCCCAGTGAGTTAGTTGTGCTCAAACTTGCTTCTAAACATACTTTGGTTTTATTACATCTGTCATCAGTTTTTCTTCTGATTTTCTTGTAAATGTCTTTTTTTTTCTCAGAAAAATGTTGGATGCACATTGCATGTTGTATATTGACCATTGAGAAGTTATTGAATTAAGGCTTTACCAAACTTTTTGTACACAAAAAGCAACCCTGCTTCATTGTATTTTTAATGTGCTGATGAAGCTGTTTTGACAGCAAAACCAGTCCATTTGATTGTGACACAGTTCTGACTATGGAGGAACACAATTTCACTTAAGGCATTATAATGATGCCATCATATACTGATATATATATATATATATATATATATATATATATATATATATATATATATATATATATATATATATATCATATAGAGAGGTACCATTTGTGGCAGCTTTAAGGAAGTCTATAGAAATGTAATGCTATCAGTCTTATTCTTCTGGGAGATGTTTTGAATGCAGTGAAGATAACACATAATATACAGCAGCTGTCTATTCCTATTGATGACTACAGTAGCTGTCTATTCCTATTGATGACTACAATAGCTGTCTATTCCCATTGACGACTACAGTAGGTATCTATTCCTATTGATGACTACAGCAGCTGTCTATTCCTATTGATGACTACAGTAGCTGTCTATTCCTATTGACGACTACAGTAGCTGTCTATTCCTATTGATGACTACAATAGCTGTCTATTCCCATTGACGACTACAGTAGCTATCTATTCCTATTGACGACTACAGTAGCTGTCTATTCCTATTGATGACTACAATAGCTGTCTATTCCCATTGACGACTACAGTAGCTATCTATTCCTATTGATGACTACAGCAGCTGTCTATTCCTATTGATGACTACAGTAGCTGTCTATTCCTATTGACGACTACAGTAGCTGTCTATTCCTATTGACGACTACAGTAGCTATCTATTCCTATTGACGACTACCATTTTATACCTTTCCTTTCTTTGAACCGTAGCAATCCCAAAGAGACAATAATGTATTATGCAAGACACGAGTGAAAAGGAGCTGTTTGGAAGGTAAAAATTGACATAAAGCTACAAGTTCTATTATGCATTATTAAGCATCAAAACAGGGTTAACAGTTTGAAAATCAGCAGGGAAACCTCAGTTTTCTAGTTATAAATGGGGGGGGGGGCAAACAAATTCAAGCATACAGAAGAAAAGAGAACTGGTGGGTGTGAATTGTAACATTAACTGACATCTGATTTTACTTCTCACCAGCATTGGTTCTATGTGTGTTGGTCATTCACTGACTCTACTTTAAGAAAATAGTACAGTATTTTACTTATTCCATTTACTTATTCTGTTAGCATAAGGTCTGACCATAACCTCGATGAATTGTAAGAATTGTATAAAGTCAATTTTACCTTTATGTCTTTTCTTTTTCCTAAGGCTTTAGTAGTGAACATTTGTTTTACCTCTACCAATAAACATTACAAATTTTCACTTGTTGTGAATTTATGAACTGCTCTTAGCTACTACCATCTACAACTTTGTATTGAAGTATTAAATTAACATGAATCCTTTTACCTGCTCTTGCACACCATACTGTTTTCCCTTCATCAGGTACCTACAGATTCAGCATGTACATTTATCTTCATACACTACCAGACACTTACCTTAAGCAACATGATAACCTTTTCACCTGCATACATGCCAGTAATTCATAGACTGCTATGCGTGGGTATAATTCTTCATATTCCATCTATCCATCAACATCTTCCTTTTCCCATTTTTGTACATTGGAGCAGGATGTCACTTCAACAGTGACAATCATCTAGAGCCATGTTTGACAAGTCTGGGAGGCTTTGCCGTGCCACTGTTGTTCTTCTATAGCACACACTTGCACACTCACCCCTATCACTTTAGAGTGTCCAGTCCACCTACTGCCTGTCTTTTTGATATGGCAGGAATAATTCCTCACATTATTTTATGGAAGTTATTAATAAAGAAGCTCCCATATTCAAAACCATATGAGACAAAGGGAGCTATTGCCACCACAGCTATCTGGAATTTTGTAAATAATTATATGTCATTTGTGAATATGAACATGATCTACGTAAGATGCTTGTGTTACAAATGTATTAGAATTGTATGTCATATAAGTCGGTTTGTACAGACATGTGTGGTCAAGAGATATTTTGTAGAGTACTTGTGCTTAAAATGTAACCACAGTGTGCCTTACTGGAATAGAACAGAAATATAAATGTACTATTGTAACTGTTTAAATGTATTTATTTTAATAGTGGAAACCGGAACACAGGAGGTTAACTTCAGTCTAGCAAACTTTAGAAAAAATAGCTGAAATTAAATTACTTTATGGCAGCTAGAAACAGAATGTACTAGAGAACTTTCTGTATTGACTTTTTTATTGTTTTATGATTTCCAGCATCTGCCAAATATCTGAGGTCTATATATTTTCATAGGTAGATGCTAAATACAGCTAGCTTCCATCACTGGGGGTTTCACCTGGGCTAGATTAGATGACAAGAAATTTTCTCATTCTGCAAGCTATCCCATCAGTAATATTTGAAATATTAATTTAAGAAGACTCTTAGAGGGACACAGCATTCTGTATTCTGTCTTTGACCTGACAACAACTAGAAGATCCATTTACCACATTTGCCTTGCTCTGTAGTAAGTAACTTACTAGGGAATAGTATAATTCTCTTAGATATAGTCAGGAATATAGCAATGCTTAGTTTAGATATTTTTCTTTCTTTATTTGAGACTGTCCTGCAATGTTGTTTTAAATATTTCCCATGGTTTTGAACTATGATGTCACTGTGATTAAATACTGAGTATTTTCTTCTTCTTTTCTTACTTATTTTTAAATATATTTAAACATTTCATTGTGGCTGATCTGTCTAGAGATATTTAAGTTCTGAGAATATTTGCATATTTATTTGGTGACATTGTGTAGGCTACTCCTAATAACCTTGCTCTTGGTCAAACTACCATTTGTATTAATATTAATATTGCACAGTAATATTAGACACCCTTTGTTAAGGGCCTCAAAGTAGTTGCTAAGGAGTTGACTGATGGCAGTCATAACTACCTTATATTCTGGACAAATGGGGGCATAGCTAGTTAACCTGTGCCAGCCTTTCCCAGATGTGTATGTGTGCGTATAAATCAAATCTCAAAGAATGTGTGTGTCAGCTACTTGGGCAGCCAGTGCTTTTTGTCACTGGTTGGACTGGCTGTGATCTCTGTGTGCTCTTAAGGGAAATTGCACTTGTTGCAGAGAGCTGCATCTGGTAATACTGTGTATTATATACCACATCATTCTCTCAGTGTACGTCCCCCACTGCTGCCAGTGGTGAAGATTGAGGCTCCTTGATTACTGGTCCAGTGGTGGGTTGTCATACTATATTATTGTTAAGGATTGAATTCAGTATGCCCAGCTTGTTCCCTCTACAAGTCTGAACAGGCCCCGGTCATATTCCTGTACATTTTGAAGAGTTTGGATGCTTTCAGTCATGTGTATCACTTGCAGTTACTATGCTACAACCATGTAAAAAGCTGCATTACCAAACTCAGCACAAGAATTATTATTGTGTGAATTAAATCATTATGCAGTGTGGTTGTAGTGCATTTATTGTTAATAATACAGTGTCATACCTCTCAACAGTTCCTGATTTTTCAGAATGTCCCTCATTTTAACTGAGGATTACAGTTAGCAGTCAACAATGCCATGTATTATAGCGTCATACATGGCATCATAGCTCTCAACCAATCAAGGACAAATCTCATGAGAATCAGGGACAAATCCAGAAATTATTAAAGAAAATCAAGGAGACATTTAAAATATTAGTACTATTAACCTGCAGCATTGACAGAATAGGAGAATGTGAGTTAATAAACATTTTCTGATGTAAAAGAAGTCTATAATTATATTTTTTGATGGAAAAATAAGTCTATAACTCTAATTATTCTCATCCTTTATTAAGTGTAATTCACTACCTTTTTCCAAAAGTCATCAGTTTTTATGAGGGATTAAGAGGGACAGAGCTGAAATTGGAGTCGAAATCAGGGACCATTCAGAGGTATGCTTAGTATTATTCAGTAAATGTATGTTAATGCAAAACCTATTCATTTTTAAATGAATTTGAGTAATATATAAAAATTATCCCTGATTTGGGAACTTTGCCCCCATTAGTTTTGGCTTTATCAAGAATTATGAGTAAAGAAGCTGAGAGTTTCTCTTTTACTTTCTGTGAAAAAAAAAGATCCAGTTTTGTGTTTACTGGAGCTTTTCTCCCAGGGCCTCCACTGAAAAGGGGCCTTTGTGCCCAGAAGGACCTCTCCAGTCAACAAATGTAAAATAAATAAACAAATAAATATTTGTTAACTTTTCCTTCAAAGCTAGATCTAGTAGTAGTACTGATTTGTCACTGCATCATTTAGTCCTGGTGAGGAGGTATTGATTTTATACATAACTAGACATCTGATGATTTTTTTTAAATGCACGTATTTTGTTAACTGGATTGCCTGAATAGCCCCATTTTCAAAGGGTAAATGTTACTGATGTCTGGTGAAATGACTTGCTTAGTTATACAGCTGTAGGCAAATGAAAGCTGAGGGAATAAGAAACAGATTACAGACTGAATGTTATTAGCATATGAAAGTCTTAAACGCCTATCTTAAATTGGAGAATCAGATGTTCATTATTTTATTGACCATAAAAAGTCATCGACAGTTCAGTCCGTTAAAGGTAGTGGTTGTTTTCTTTCCCTTCTCTGTGAATAATTGATATAAACTGACTTTTTTTTCATAGCACTGTTCAGATTGCCACTTTTGTTCTGCTAGTGCTATGTCCTTCACTCCAGAACAGTGTCCCACCTCTGAGGAATTACTGATTTGTGAATTAAATCATTGTGCAGAGACCTGTACATACTATGTGGACAAGCTGATGTGTCACTTTATTAATTTCCCTTCAAGAACCAGCCCAGTAAAGATCTCTGTGTTAGTGACAGTGAAACAGCTTAAGTTAGCTCACTTTAAGAATTTCTAAGTTGTTATTCACTTCACTTCAGAATAATATGACACTCAAACAATGGGACACAAACAAGAAGTGAGCATAATAAAGCATCTCTCAGTTTGGTGGCAGTGACAATGGTTATATTAGTTAAAAATGAGTAGTCATTTAATGTTTCACACAGAATCAGGTGTGGATTATCATCTTTGCTTCATACAAGAACTATTTCTATTTATCAGCATCATGGTTGACTCCATTACTTTTTTCTGATGTGAATGGAACAGGTGGATTTCTTCTTATAAATATTCTTTCCAGTCATGTATCTACTTCAGAGTCAGGTTCACAGGTGTTGTAACCTTTGGTGTCAGGATAGCACTCTCCTTATTTCAAGGCACAATGTCTATCATGCATTTCAATCCAGCAGCAACTGTGGGAGAGTATCCATATTTATTTGTAATCCCACTGTTTCTCTCCAAGTTCCACATGGCATACATCTAGAACTGGCCAAAGTCCTAGTGACAGTCAACAAAATTAATAACCACATAGCCCATTACAGTAAACCATCTATGGCCCTTCACAGCACAGAGAATACTTAAACCAACTACAAAAATTAACCACTGAGCCAATACCCTTTCTTACTGGTGACTTCAACTATCAATGCATAAACTGGTAAATGTTTATGCCAGCAGCAAATTTTCCTAAATATTTCTGGATGTCATAAATACCAGTTTTGTCAGAAAAATTGTCCATTATCTCACAGGTGTCAGTCTTCTAGATTGCGGCCTTACTAACATGTCCCCCAATTGCACCGACCACTTGTTATCCTTTCCATAGTGAACTTTATCCAACTGTCATCTCCATGAAAACCTACTTCAAAGTCACTAATAACTCTTATACTTTCAGTGAATGCTCCAAACTCCAGTTATTTACTATTTATTGATCATATTGATAATCATGAATGCTATAGCTCCACAGCAAATCTTGTACAGGAAGCTGCTGTCAATATCTTTGAATTTTCCTCTCTTTCAGATAGATGTATTGAGGCATCCATAGCCACCCATGAAACCACAATGAGAAGTTTACAACTAAACCCATATGCTGGAACCCCAAGATCAATAAACTTTGTAACAAAAAGAAAAAGTTCATGGCCATCTATAAAACACCCCACTTCATCATTATAAAATGGATTTAAAACTGGTAGGTAAGTCCCTCAAGCTTATCAGTTGGAAATGCAAGGCCATCTACAAACTTAGGGCCACATCAAATTCAAAAGACGTCCAACAGGCCTTCTTTGCTATATTAGAAAGATTAGAAATAACTAGCAGTTTTGTACTGAAGTTATGTCTGATGCTACTTTCTTCTCTGATCACAAGGATATTGTGAATATTCATGTGGATAAATACTCTTCCAGCTTCACCCCATCCACTCTCCCCTCTGCATCTCATTCTCTCCTTATAGCTCCTGTCTTGAAATCTCTCTTGTCCCAGTCAGACACTTTCCAAAATTAAAAATAATAATTCCATGGGTCCTGATAATATCCCTGGAATTCTGCTAACAAGAACTAATCCAGCATAGTAAAACCCATCCATCAAATCTTCAACCCTAGTGTCCCTACTGATTACATCTCTGAAGTGTGGAAAATACTATTTTGTCTTTGCATAAAGGTGGTCTGTCTACTGACCCCAGAATTAAAGACCCATTAGTCTCACTAACATTTCTTGCAGGTGTATGGAATGTATTATAGCTAAACTAATAAACAATGATATAGCCAACCTTCTATCCCTTGGTGCATACTACTCTAACTTTGTAAAATGAAGACCATGTCTACTCAACCCAGCTGAGTTCTTTAGAAAGGTAACCAAGGCCATGAATAAAGGGCATAGACTCCATGCTACCTTCTTGGACCTTGCCAAGCCCTTTGACACTATCTCCCATGATTGAGTTATTGACAACTTCTCTCATCTCAGTGTTAATCCATAAGCAGCTGACTTTAGAGCTACCTGGCCATCTGATAGAAATACTGTTAAGGTCAGGGATATTCGCTCCAGATGGAAAAATGTCACAAAGTGGTGATCCAAAGGCTCTGTCCCAGGCCTGCTCTTCTTTGGCATTGCCTCTCTGACATAATAATTAATATTAAAGTACTATGATTAATCAGGCCTGATGATAACTGCTAATTCATAGAGGTTGTCAGTTCTCATGCTGATATTCAAATTCTGCATTGGAATAAATACTTCATTAGTGTGTTAATCACGGGCTCACTCTCAACACTAAGAAATGCAGTATAGTTCCCTTTCATTAAATTCATTATAACCATCATATACCATATTGACAAAATTCTATTAAAATCTGATCCAGCCATCACTGACCTGGGTAAAGAGGCTGATAGACTTCCACTGTGGCACATGTCATTAGTTATTGGATTTACATTTTTTGCTGTTCAGTTCCAGCAAAAGGCAACATTCCATGAAAGTACTGACATTATACAAACAACATTGCATGAAGTTATTATTTGCATCTTAAAATGCACAATTATACCCTTTGGGAAGATGACCTCTCTTGCAAATTATAACAGTGATAACACTCCCAAAATAGTAGACCCACTGGTAAGGGATTCAAGAACTCAGGTTTTCAGTAACCTGAACTTTGATCACCATGTGTTCCAGGTAGTGAGAATATCCTTCTACATGGTGTAACTTCTAAGTAAGGGCATGGCATCCAGATCTAAACAGATCATAGTCCCACTATACTCTGCCCTCCGTAGACCAATACTCAAGTATAATGTACTCTTTGCCATGTAACTGACCAGGCATTTGCAACAGCTGAGGAATCCATACAGGTTCCTCACTAAAGGAATTTAGGGAGTAAGTAATATGTCATATGCGGACCGTCTCAAAGGCCTGTCTTTGTAGTCAGTCTCCTATAGACTACTGAGAGGCGATTTATGCCAAACCTAAAAGGCATTCTCTGATCCAGCCCTGATGGATCTGCTACATATTCTTAAAATAAACAACACTAGAATTACTTGATCTAAGGATCGTCTGTGACATAAACAAAACATGTCAGAGGGGCAGGTATGTATCACAGACATTACCCCTTCTCTGGATCAGACTCACCATTCACTTGAAGCAGAACTCTTCTGTAAGCCTATTTAAAAGCAATTTGGACAAATGGATGGAAAATTGCAAATTCACCCCTGGCTTGTAGTTTGTGGTGCTTACATGGTCTAAGACAAAGCCATTCTAGCCATACTTCTCAACCTCTTAGCATAAGAAATCTGAACAAAAGGACAAAGGCCCAAAATCAGGGACATATTTTAAATATTTTTCTTACAAACATAGAAAGTAGACACAATGACACATTTGCATTCTTTTTAATTTCTCCATATCTTTTGGGTTTCTAATACCATGACAGGAATGGACCCCATTCCTAAGTCAAAGTACAATTAAAGTTCATGAAATTAGTATTGTTTCAGTCTTTGATGTCAGCCAGAAGTGCTCTTCTCAGCACCCGCCATATGTCCAGTAATGACTCCTTCTGCAATTCATATGGGGTTACATGTATTGGTAACATATCTAAATATGATTGTAGATTCTTTTTTATAAGACCCGTGACTCCTACTGTTATTGTAACTGTCTGGGTATCTTTCTTCCACATGTGCATCTATGTGCACTATCTGATGGATATGAAGTCTGAAACTCAAACATCTGTTATTATTTAGTGACCTCAAACTTCAGTGATTTGCCAGAAAAAAAACACAACTATTATGAATAACTAACCAAAAATATGACATAGAAATCTGGACATTCTGTGGAAAATTGGACAGTTGAGAGGTATGATTGTAGCCTGTAGGTATTGATAATTAGAAAAAGTGTGGCATGAATGAATAGGCTTAAAATGGCTCTTGGACCTTTGGCCTTGTAACCTCCTATAATCCCATAAAAAAAGAAAATAAAAAACGTCCTTTGACCATGGCATCCCTAGCAACGTTAGAAAATTCTTTTATCTTGCACAATTTATCCTTTGTGGTACCTCTTCATGGTTCATGTAAATTATATTCCCACTTTGTTACTCCCTTATTAGGGCCATCATTGAATATAATGCATTCTTAACAAAGGTGCCTCACTAGGCAACTAATTCATATGAGAGATCTCAATGTTTACTTACTATAAAGATCTTAGGGTTTAAAAAAATGTTATCTCACAACCCTCAAGAAGCATAAATTAAGCTGAAAAATTAATGTGAACATAAATTAATGCCATCTTTAAAAACATTGTAAAGGAAGAATGAGGTAAAATGCTCTAAAATGTAAATGAATGATGCTTCAATATCCAATCTTTAAGATAAAATATCATGAAATGTTAATGTATTAAGCTTCAGTATCCTATGTTTAAGAACAGGTGTAAAGTTCAAATGATCAGCTAACCTAGGAGGTGCACAGGCATTGGAATTAACTTGTGCTCTATATCTTTATAGTATAGCATGGTCTCAATGCCTGCACTTCAAGAGGCTAACTGAATTGTATCCAATTCATAAAAACAGACCTTTTGAAATTCAAACGATCGAGAAAATGTTTTTATAGAGCACTATATGAGTTGCCCATAAATCTGAGGATTAATTTAGCACAGGTAGTAGAACACATCACATGTTTAGAATCAAAAGAAAAATCATTAAGACAATGCCATAGCCTTGAGTGACGTTTGCACAATAACAGGAAGGTACATTAGCCACACACTACAGCAAAATGTGCTTTTCTTTTTATGGCAGTCAATAGCAGGGGTAACTTCTTGCTTTCCTTTCTCAAAAATGCTTTTCAAATTGTAACTTTTCTCACTACAAAAATTAACCACTCACATAATTTATTCACATTCTAAAATAATTTGTCATTTTTTTTTTAATTAACAGTGTTACAGTTAGTAGATGTATCAAGGCTGTGTGTCAAAACCATACACAGAGACTTAACAACATCATGACTCTCAGTGCTAATATTCAAATAATCATCAAAAAACTATTGTTTGAATATACTACTTCTCCTTGCAAATTGTTCATTCTTGGATTTTTCTATATTAGCAGGACAGCCCCTTAAATTTGTTACACAGCTTGTCAGTTTCAGCCATAAGAAATTCATTTAATGTACTCACGCTACTAGATCTAATTATTTGATATGTTATTCAAACTGCCACTTTTTGTTATAGCCTAGTATTGTTGTACAAAATCCCCAAAATTATCAGATCATACTTTTCAACTGTACAGATCATCACAGAATGTCCAGATTTTTAACTCATATTTTTGGCCCATTTTTCATAAAATTGTGTTTTTCTCGCAAATCGTTGAAAAATTATTAAAGATTTTACTCAGAAAATCATGACAGACATTTGAGTTTCAGACTTTATACCCTTCAGAAAATTCATGTTAACGCAAAACCTGTTATTCTAACTACTTTCTAAGTTTGCAAGGGTAATATTTAAAAAATTACCCTGTTTTGAGGCCTTTGTCCCCCCATTATTTATGGCTTTGTCCAGATTTCCTGCTGTAAGAAGTTGAGAGGTATGTCAGACAACGCTATATCCTCACACTTTACTACCAAAATTGGATTATTAGGGGTTCCTTTATTTAGATTGCATGTCCTCCTACCTGATGCAATATTCCAATTTTTTTCCTTTTTTTTCCTCTCAGTATTATACTATATTCTAAATTATTCTACCATTCAGTTTTTAATCTTCTTTTCTATCACTTCTCATTTGTTTTATCCAACTAGAAGTTGTTTTGTTTTATCAAAATGCAAGCTCAACACTAGCATCTACCTGCCTTCTTCCATTCCCACCATATGTCTCACCTATTCTTACTTACCTAAATATTACACATAAAGCTAAACTCTCTATCAATTACTGTAAAGTAGCCAAGCTTGCTGCCAACATTATATATAGGACTCATCAGGTCAAATTATAACAAACAGTGATCATTTTAAAGCCAATACAATCAATTATCAGAGAGGCACCAAGCAGAACAGGTTTTCTTTCATTTCCTGAATGAGGAAACCTGTCAGTCAGTAAGACTAAGTAACTGGCATATACAATGTAATCTGTTCGTCAGGAGAAAGGACAATGATCAACTTAGTAAATAGACCTTAGAGTGCAAGGGCAACTCTATTTTGGTGGGGATGTTAAAAACTAATCTTTATTTATATCATCTATACTGTAACCCTTCTTACCCATTAATGTCTGTCATATATATTGCACATGAACTGTTTGCATACTAAATATTTTATACTTTGATTTAATATGATGTATGATGTCACAGCAGAAAAAATACCTGTGTTATCTTTGAACAGTTTCACTACTGAACAATAACCTGTTTGCATTGAGATGTTTTAAGAGCTATCTATGTAATGTATATCTGTAAAAACGTGTTTGTCATAAATATCTTAAATGTATGTGATGGAGCTTTCTTCTGGACCTCCACTGAAAATGTGCCTTGATCAGTCAGACTTTCCCAGTCAACAAATCAATCAATCAATCAATCAATCAATCAATCAATCAATCAACCAATCTATACATTTCTGTTTTCCTAAAGCTACCTTCTAATTTTTTTGCAAAACAACTTCTTCCTACCTGTTTAAAACCAGTGTAAACAAACCGATTTTCTGTAAGAGTAAATGACTGAAACATATGTGTATGTTTAATTGACTCTAGTTAACACTGAATTATGATTGCACTAAAATGTGCAACACTGTATAACTGTGCTGCACTTATAAACATGAAACGTTTCTCCCTAGCCATCTGCTGAAAATAGACTTTGGCTCAGTTGGACTGTCTGTTAACAAAAATATAAATAAAAATGAAGATAATTTGAAGAGGGGAAATGGAAAGTTGACCTGACTGAATGCACCAGATGACGGCATAATCAGGCCTGTTTGAAAATGATAGTACGTTTCAAAATACATAGTAAAATCTATGTGCAGATTTTAACAGCAGCCATCTTACTACCCTGTTCTATAATTGCTAACCTAAAACTTTAATTCATTATCTCAATATACCCCTTCCAAATGGCATACAAGCCATATAGTCAGACAAAATGTAGAGCCAGCACTATTATGGCAAACGTGACATTTTTTTTACCAGTCTGACTTTAAAGATATTTGCATATAGCAGACTTACTTATATCTGATGACCAGGGGCGGCCTTAGGTCAACTGGTGCCCTAGTCAAAAGGGCTCCACGGTGCCCCCTAACACACCACCTGGTGCCCCCATCCTGGTGTACCTACACCAAATAAACACTGGAAAAGTGCCCCTGCTAGAGTGGCGCCCTAGGCAGTCGCCTAGTTGGCCTATGCCTAAGGCCGGCTATGCTGATGACATCTAACAATACCTTTCTAACAACATATGCATGACAACAATAATTCATGTCATATTTTAGAATGTAGCATAGACTTTCAATTTTCAAAAACAATGTTATGCTAATGTTCGAATATATCATAAGTAAAAATCACAAATCCATTGCCTTATGCTAATTTTCAATTATATCATTTGCAACAGTAACAAATGTAAGTTGTTATAGCAATGTTTGCTTATATCATTGTAATATTGTGCAATGCATATACAAGAAACAGAAAATATTAAAGTCTGCAGCTTGGCATCTGTCTTGATCATGGCTGAAGAAGGGCCTTATGGATCAGATCAACTGTGTGGTCAACAAACAAGCAAGTAAATAAATAAAATAAATCCGTACTCATCAGATCCCAGTAAATGAAGAGGGGGGCAAGAAATGCTTTTCTTATAATACATGCATGTATTTTCTTAACATATAGCTCAAGAATTGTACCTCATTGACTGTTTGGGGCTGCTTTTTATCCCTTTCAACTTTCTGGCTTAAAAACCCGTGCTTGTGCTGGTTTGCGCATCGCGCAGTGCCACTTAGCTAGGGTTAAACTATTACCTGCACCAGAAATTCTGTTCTTCAAATTTTCCTTTAGAACAAGCTGGTTTTCCAGTTTTAGCACTCAAACCTGATTTTGAGTTCAGCACTTGCTTAGAACTCATTGTAAACACTAGATATTCTATAAATTGCTACAGCACTCAACTTTCCTTACTAAGTAAAGAGGAAAACAGTTCTAGTACTTAAACAAACAAGCACCTATCCAAGCATGTTTAAGGGTCAGCTCCCAGTGGTGTTCTCCCCTGTCCACCTGGTGAATCTGGGCAGCTTGGGGCAATGTAGCAATTGCCTCATGTACACAGGTAACCCTCTCCTCCTACCACCCAACACTACAACCTGTGAGAGATGCACTTAAATAGCCAAGCTGGAAGCCAAGCTCTCTCCAGCCAAGACTGGACTAGTCAGTCAAGAGGAGAAGGTAAACACCCGCATCACACCATGCACAACACATAATCCTTCTAAACATATACCACCAAAACCCACACATAGTAACACAAAACACACACCTACATTCGTGAAGCCGCTTAAAAAAATCTGCCCAAGCAACAGAGACCTCTGAAGCTGAAACACAAACGACTATCACCCCCAACACAACCCAAGTGACACATAGCTCACAGAACCAGTGTGCCACACAACCTCAGTCCCTAAGGCAAAACAGTGTACCTAACACACTAGTTATAGGAGATTCCATAGACAGGCACACTGATGTCCCAATCAACAGGCTAAACAAGGAGAAAATTACAGTCAGCTGCCTATCGCGTACCAGGATCTGGCACATAACGCACGCAGTCAGGTCACTCCACAACAAGTAAAAATACGACTCTGTCATTCTTCATGTTGCATTGAATGACCTGAGATGTACCTCCCTGGACTACATGAAAAGAGACATGGAGGTGCTCATGGATCTTGTAGCCCAGGCAGGTATGGCCCTAGCCCTGAGTAGCATCCTCCCATTGCCCAGAATGATACCACAGTACAAGGATAAAATGATTGACTTCAACAATTGGCTAAGTTTCTGGTGTCATTCTAAGGGGATCCAGTATCTGTCTGCCTGGGATGACACGATTGACAGACCAAGATGCTTTGCCAGAGATGGCCTGCACTTGTCGCCCCTGGGATTCCGGATACTGGCAAAGGCTCTTGCCACCCCTGTAGTGCCTTTTTTAGGGATGGTTCAAATGACAAAATTACCACCGTAACAGGTACAAGCAAACAAAATCTGAGGGTAATGCTACTCAATGCTAGAAGTCTAAACCTCAAAATGCACTCACTCAAGGCACTCCTCAAAATGGAGAACATCGACAGCAGTGCAATGACAGAGACCTGGTTCAAGGCTCCAGAGAGCACCCCTGCAATACCCAGCTACAATTCATACCACACTTTTCGGCCACCTAACCTGGCCCGAAACACTAAAGGTTGAGGTGTGTCCATATTCACCAAGGATATCCACATCTCGAGGCTTGTTGCCCAACATAATGCATCTGAGATTCTCCAGGTGCAACTAACACTAGGCAAGACTGCAATCCAAATTGTAGCTTGCTACAGATCCCCCACCATGCCCCATGATTCCTACTCCACTTTTCTTAACATACTGGAAAGTATTAAGTTACAACCAAATACCCTAATTCTGGGAGGCTTCAAATACCCCGCCATTAACTGGGATAATTACTCATGTACCAACACATTTGCAAAACGATTCTTGGAATTCATAAATTCCAATGCCTTGGATCAACTTATCCATATTCCCACCAGGGGCACCAATATCCTAGACCTGGTCATTACCAACATGGCCGACCGATGCTCCACACCAGAGGTCAGCTCCTCATTGGTCAGATCCAACCATAAACTGATCACCCTAGAAATCCACATCCCGTCCCCACCCCCCATTAAGGAAACCACTCTAAAAAAGTTCTCCAAAGCCACCTTCATGCTTCTCAAGACAGAAGTGGCAAACTTCATGACACCCATGCAGACAGAAAGTAGAAGTACGACTGCTGAATCTTACACCAATGCACTGCATAAACACATGCATGAGTGCATGGATCGTGCCATCCCAAATAAAATCAAGACATTCTCCTCCAAAAAAAGGAAGCCAATCTGGTGGTCCCCTGCCATAAACAAACTCTACAACAAAAGGAAGAAACTTTTTCCAAAAAGAGTAAAATCCCAAGATTGGAAAAAGCCCTTGTCAGCCTCAGTATGAAGCTGAAATCCCTCATAAGAACCTCCAAAGCTAGTTACAAAAACAAAATTGCCACAGATTCTAAAGACAACCAAAAGGCATTCTATAGTTATGTCAAGAATCTCAATGGCAACACTCATATCTGCTCTGAGTTACAGCACAATGGCACTAAATATACAGAACCAACTAATATTGCCAACATCCTGGCAGATAGGTTCAGTGCTAACTTCACCCCCCTCTCACACCCTAAAGGGCCCATCTCAATATCGGAAGAATACCAAGTCCCGGTAATCATCCCCGCACAGGTATAAACTGCACTCTCCAAAGCCAAGAATACAGCATCCATGGGACCAGACAACATCCCAGGCTGTGTTCTGCATGAACTACAAAACAAACTGACACCCCACCTAAGTACCATGTTCAGTCATAGCCTCACTTCAGACTTTGTGCCTACTGAATGGCACACAGCTACAGTTATCCCACTCCACAAGGGGGGATCCACCATGGACCCTGGGAACTACCGCCCCATTAGCCTGATGAGCCTGATCTGCAAAGCCGTGGAATGTATCATCATGGAACTTATAAACAAAGACATAGGTAACCTACAAACTCTGGACCCCACCCAGTTTGGGTTCGTGAAAGGCAGATCATGTCTCCTAAACCTGATAGACTTCTTTGAAGCAGTCACTAGAGCCGTGGACTAGGGTAAGGTGGTTCACACAGCCTATCTAGACCTTGCCAAGGCATTCAACACCATTCCCCACTCTGGAATCACAGATAAACTCACTAAGCTGGGTATAGATCCCTATGTCACGTGATGGGTTGCCAACTGGTTCACTGACAGAACCACACCGCGTGAAAGTAGCTGACTCCAAATCCAACTCCTTTTCACTGACAAGTGGAGTACCACAGGGTTCAGTCCTGTGTCCACTCCTGTTTGGCATCTACTTCTCTGAAGTTCAGGCCAACACAGAGGGTCTATGGCTAACAAAATTCGCAGACGACTGCAAACTGGGAGCTATTATTGAATCCCCAAATGATGTGGACATTCTACAAAAGATCCTCACTGAGACAGATGCCTGGTGTCAAAGCCATGGCCTCAAGCTCTGTGCCAAAAATTGCATTGTCATCCCTTTTGGTAAAAACTCTGTACCCATGATCTACCACATAGGCGGTAGTCAACTTAACACCGAAAGTGTGATAAGAGAACTTGGGACACAGGTGGATAGTAGTCTCTCCTTTGATAATCACATTGCCACAGTAGTCAGGAAATCCTAAGTGGCACACATCACAAAAGGTTTCTCATCCAGAAAAAAGGAGGTCATTGTTCCTCTCTACTCATCCCTCATTAGACCTATTATAGAGTACAACACCCCGATTGGTATGTACCTCACAAGACATTTACAACAACTGGAAAGGCCACAAAAATACCTCACAAAGAGGATTACTGGCCACAAACAGATGCCCT